>NC_134194.1:7380111-7728861 GCF_964188355.1 Buteo buteo
TGACTGCTGTCCCAGTGCCCTCCCAGTATCCGCTTCTGAGTGTCATGAAGGTCAAGGACCGGTGTCTGGCTTTTGCAACCGGCTGTGCTAGTCACAAAATAGCCAGCAGCTGGGGGTCCTCGCCAGCTGCCCCCACCCCACGGGTCTGTGTGTGTGATCGTTCTTGCACCCATCTCCAGCTCGCAGCTAAGCCAGCAGCTGCTGTTTCAGCTGTTGAAGTTATCCCGGGGCCTTTGGACTAAGATATTTTAGGGAACTATCATACGACAGTAAATCTGAGAAGACAGAAACTCCACACCCAAGGGAGACGGGAGCAGCTGGGGCTGGGGGAGGCCCCTCTTTCTGCAGAAGAGCTGTTTGCAGAAGGCAAAACTGCCTCTACCCCAGCCTGGTTTGCCCCAGCCCCTGCCAGTTGTGTGTAGGGGTTGTCCCTCCACAGGGCTTGGCCTGTGCGTCTACCATCAGCCATCCACTTGTGTCACACCTCCAGCCTGCCTTGACACCTTCTGCCCCCAAATCACACTGGTCCTTGGGCAGGAAAGGGTCTTTGGCAGGGGCCCCCATCCTGCTCTGCTGACACTCACCCATCAATGGGGTGCTGGTCCAGCTGCCCGAATTGCCAGTGCACGGGGAAGATGTACATGTTGTAGTTCTTCTCAAAGTCACGGGCCAGCAGCTCCACGGTGTGGTCACCGGCCTCCAGGCGCTTCTCGTTCTCATGGATCTTCTTCACCTGTCACAGGAGAGACCGGGGAGACCTTGTCAGCAGGCGGATTGGGGTGCAAGGGGGGGCCCTGGGAGGGCTTTTACATGGGGTGCCCACAGGTCATTCTGGATGGGCTCCCCATGTGTGCTGGTCTGTTGGTGGGGTGAGCTCCCAGGCTCCCTTCCCAATCCCTCACCTTGAGCTTCTGCTTCTCGGTCAGCAGGTTGTTGTCCTCATCGCGCTCATACAGGGTGATGAGCACATTCTTGAGCCAGTCCCGCATGCGCAGGGGGAACTCAGTCAGCTCTGTGTCCAGGCAGGCGGGGATGACTGGAAGCCATACATGGTGGTCACTGCAGCATCTGGACGTGCAGCCCCAGATCCTGGACACGCAGCCCCAGTGCCCTCCCGCCTCAGCCCTGAGCCTGCCTGGACCTTTGGTCTCCCTCAGCCCATGGGCAAGGGGGCTTTGCTCAGGTTAAGGGTCCCCTTGTCTAAGGGAATGGCTCCACTTACATTTGCAAGGCCCAATGTAGTCCAGGTGCAGCTTGTGTCCCTTCTTGGTTCCCTCCAAGGTGCACTTGGTGGCAAAGAAATGGCAGGAGGAGTCGTAGGTCTTGTTGTCAGTGCCGCAGACCTGCACGGGACGGGGAGATGCTGCGTGAGAGGCAGCGAAGCCCAGCCTTGCTGGGGAGTCAGCAGGGAGAGCCTCCAAACGAGATGTTTAACTTGTTTCCCTGGGGTGGACAACGGCTCCTTGGTTACCACCGGCTGAGGCCAGATGGGGACCTGCCACCCTGACTCTGACTGTCTCCCCCACCATCTCTGGCGATGTCCCACGTGGGGTCCCTCCCCGCTCCGGTCCATCAAGCAACTTCTGCCCTCACCTTCTCGAAGACGCCGGCAGTGGCTGGGCAGCTGGAGGGGTCCTGGCACACGCACATGGGCGAGTTGTTGTCATCCACCTCGCACACCTTGCCGTGCTTGCAGTGGTGGTTCTGGCAGGGGTCTGGGAGAGGGCAGGGAGCAAAGTCACAGCCTGCCCCATCCTCACCTCCCACGAGCTGCCTGGGGCATCTCAGCACAGAGGGAAGACAGAGGCTTCACCAGGGAGAGCCCAGAGCATCTCTTCTTGCACTAGGAAGATGTGAGGGTTTCCAGAAGTCCACATTAGCTCTTGGGCTAATCCTGAACTCCTTTCTGTAGCCATGCAATGCAATGGCTTTTCTGAAGCAAAAAAGGGCTTACAGAGAATCCAGTGCTGGAAAGAGGCCATGCACCTCTTTTGCTCTTAAGTGTGCATCTAGGTTGGCATCATCCTTGTGCTACAGCCCTTCCCAAAGAAATCCCTCATTGTTCGGGGTGTCTAAATCTCCCCCACCCAGGGAAAGAAAGATGTGTCTGTCTGCTGGAGGGCAGGGGAAGAGCGACTTACTCTCTGCAACAATCTCCTCTACGTCCTCAGTGGGTTCCTCAAACTCTCCCACCTCCACCTGGACAGGGTTAGCCCCCACGGGCTCCTGCAAAAGAGGTCAGTGTTTCTGGTGGGGGTGCACAAAGAGCTCGGCCCCAGAGGTGCTCTTCCCAGAGCAGTAGGTGCTGCAAGGGATGGGTGACGAGGAGGAGCAGAGTCACCTACCTCCGTGGTGGGATCTTCAATGACCTCCGTCTCATCGGGCAGAGCCTCCTGCTGCGGGGAAAAGGACCATGAGCTGGGGTCCATGGGAAGGATGGTCCCAAGGAGGGGTGACCCGCTGGGACAAGCAGTAGGGCCACCCTCAGGTTTCCTCTCTCCCCACTGCCCCCCCATCCATCAGGGCTTTATTCATTATTAAAAAAAATCCCCATCAGATACACTGGATGGACAACCCTGAAAGCAGAGAGGCTCTGTTGTCTCCCGTACTTACCGGAGCTGCCAGGGCTTTGCCTGCCAGGCAGAGAAGGAAAAAAATCCAGACCCTCATCTTTCAGCAGACCCTGAATAAAAGAGAGGAAAAGGAGGGATGAGGAAGGAGGCGCTATGTGCTCCTCGGCTCCAGGCTGAGCTCACGGCTGGCAGGCAGACACTTAGAAAAGAGCGTTCTCTTCGTTTCCTGCCTTGTCTGTTCAATCTTACAGACCCACATGCTGGCTTTTCTAGCCAAAACCTTAAACCAAATCATGTTTCCAAGATAAATTCTTTTGATTTTGCAAAATGGGATGGTGGGGGGGTTAGGTTTCTGTTGCTTTCCTGGATAGCTTTAGAAAAAATGCAGTCAAAATGGCAGCTCTCCTTTCCTTCACAGCAGTTTTTTTGGACCAAGAGAAAATTTTTTCATGTTAAAAGCCCCTGATATGAGCCCCAGATATAAGCAATGAAACTCTCTACTGTTTTATTTGTCAATCAGAAGGAAAATGAAAGTGGAGGAAGGAAAGAGAGAACAGAGAGACAGGGAGACGGGGCACTTGAGAATTAAATCCTTTAGAAAACTCCTTCCCACATGGACACAGACATCTCTAGGGCTATCAGGGACCAATCCCCCATCCCAAGCAGCCCCAAACGTTGGGGTCTCTACTGTAGTTTTTCCTTTTCCTGCTCAGACCCGAGGGTCCCCAAACTGGGTCTGAGGGATCCAAGACACTTTGGGGTTGTGTCCTGCCAGGAGCTGAGCTCCGGGAGGATGAGCCCTTTGCACCCTCCTGGTTTGGGCTGTTGCAGGGACTCTGTAGGATGCATAAGCCAGGCAGCCCAGCTAACACCGGCCGCGATGCGAGCCAGAAGGAGAGCGCAGCTGGTGAAATCGCCCTGTCCTTGTCCCCCCCTGGTTCCTGTTTGGCAGGATTGAGCCCCTCTGTGTGAGGGCAGAGAGGAGCTCAGCTGGCCGCTTAATATGCTGGTGGCATCCCACTCCTGACAGCGGGGAATGCCTGCTCCCTTCCGCCTGCTGGGAGAGCGAAACACCCCCGGTTTGTCTCCTGCCAGCGAGGGGACTTGTCCCCCTGCCAAGGCTTCCGCTGCCTCCCTTCCGCTCGCCCTCCTCCACTCCACCTGCGTGACTGGGGCATTGCAGCCCGCTGGCTCCCTGGGGCTGGGTGGACGGATGGCTCTGCTGGGACAGAAAGCGTTGGACAAGGTGTCTTCTTCTCTCTTAGCGAGCATGGATGGATATCTCATTTGCCAGTGCATCCTTTCCCTTCCTCCCCATGCGCGGAATCTCTCTGGGTATAAATCCATGCCAATGCTGTGCTGCCAGGGCACCAGCCAGGCTGGGCTGTGCTTCCTAATTTAGCAAGGTTTGACCACGCAGGGGCTGAAATCCTCCTTCCAATCTCAGCACTTCACCCAGCCTTGGCGGGGTGTCCGTGCAAAATAGGTGTCAGGGCATGGAGGGCAGATTCCAAGGGACGTCGGAGGGCTGGGAGCACGGGGTAGTGGGGATGGCAGCTGTGGTGGGATGGAGGAACTGTGGGGACAGGGGCTGCGGGTGGGGGTAGATGAGCCCCTTTGCTCTGGCGAGGCTGCAGCTGAGCAGCTCCCTCCTCTCCTGCTCAGTACATGCCGTCCCTTCCCCTCATCTCTATTTGCTCTGGAGTCTGCTGAGAGCTCTCCCGGCATTTGCCAGGAGACATCACTGGTTCTTCACTTCTGGAGGGGTGGTTTGGGGGAGAGGTGGAAAAGTACTGTTGAATCTGGCCATGTCCTCCCTTGCTGCCATCCCCTGGCTTGTCAAGGCTCCTCCTGGGCTTCTCCCAAGGGGCTTGTTTGCTTTGGAAGATGCTCTGATGTTCAGTGATGCTTGTTGGGCAGAAACACAGCAGTGCCCAGCCTGGAGCAGAGGACAGTGGATGTATACGTGGAAGATGGCATTAAGGGAAATGCAACCCCAGACCAAGGCCATCTCAGATCATTTCCCCAACCCCCCCAAAACCCCTGAATTTCAAAGTCTGGGCATGCACTAAGCTGGGGTCAGGGAATTACATGCTTACTAGGAGCCAGCAGACAGTCAGAGCTGCCAGTGTTGTGTTTGGAGGAAGAAGGAGCACGAAAGAGTCTGAGCAAACAAGCTCTGCAGACCTGTCTCACCCTGGAGATGGGAAAACAAGTTTATTTGAAAAACAACATCCTCCTGGAAGCAGAGCCTGTGCACAGAGGACATTGCAGCATCTGTGAGCCCCTGGCTCTTTTGCAAAGGCATGGTCTTTCCTGAATGCCTGGTGGCCAAAAGTCCTAAAATAATGGCTCAGGAGCCCTGTGCACAGAGCTGCTCTGGCAAAAGACCCTGGTCCATGGTGCAAGTCTCCCTCCTTGTGGACCTACCATGGTCCTGCTGTCCAAGAGGATGCTCTTTGGAGCTGGCAGCTAGGCCATACCATGAGGTCAGCATCCATCCCGCAGCTGGAGGGGCTTGAGGGGATCCCTGCAAGGGATCCTGCACTGGGAATGCCTGGTGCAGCTCTGCAAGGGCCCCGCAGAGGGCAGAGGGACAGAGCAATGGGGTGCAGCAGGGGGTCATTTTGGACAGAGGAAAACAGGACTGGGAAAGAGATTTTAGCAAGCAGGGGCTTACACCCTTCTGTATCCTAATGGAATCAACAGAAGCCAGCATTTTGCGAGATGCTGGAAACCAGCACATGGTGGGCACAGAGAGGGATGCTGAATATAAAATAAGAGAAGCCTCCATGGTCACCACCCCTTTCTCAGGCCTGCTGATGATGGAGAAGACAGCCTGGCACCCATGGGCTGCAGGACCCATGGGCTGCACTGCCTTTCTAATGCTTGACCCCACTTGCACCCTAAGTGGGGACTCCATCTCCCAGTCACTGTGTAAATAGCCTTGTGGCTCCCATAAACACCTCACAACGGCTCACCTTTCTAACACGGCCCAGGCTATCCCTCAGTGCCAGCTGCTCATTGCATTTTGCAGACATGACCCTAACAAGAGCACCATGGGGTATAGAGAGGTCTGAGCTGACCCTCAGCACCTCCATAAATTCAAAGCAGGCTACTCGGGCAAATGCTTTACCACCCTCTCCCCAATCCTGTAGCACCATCATCAGTTTTTTCTGCTGGGGAAAATACCCCACAGTGATGCATAGAGGAGAGTCTGCGCCACTGGGTTCTCTTGGTCCTTCTTGTCTCCTCCTGCCCAGCCTGGGAGCCTTTGTGGGCTGGGGGAGGACAAGGACCAGGTGGGTGCAGGCTCTAGAGGAGGCTCTGTGGGTGGTGGACCGTGGCCCATGTGGCGTTGGCCCTGGCCAGGGTTGCATAAGCCCTTCGGGATGCCACGTTAGCGTGGGGAGGAGTCTGGCCACTTTGACAACTCCTCCCTGAGGCCACTGGGATAACCCCGGCTGCCTCCACCGCGAGGGGCCCCGCTGCCACCTCCCATCGCCAGCAGCGGAGAGCAGGAGTGGGTAATCGTTGGGCAAAAAATATCTCATGTCTCGGCTCCCCACCTGCACCCCAGCCCGGCCACGCGGGAGGCAGCCAGCCCGAGCGGCAGGGTCTCCCGCACCCATCCTCCATTTGCTCCTCGCTCTTCTAAGGCTTTGCAGACTCTGACATGCCCCAGCACCTCAGACTGAATATAAAGGCAGGACCGACCCAGAAACAGCTTCTGCCTACAAACCCCACCGTGGGCCATAATTTTCAAGGTGCAGATGGGTGACCAAGTGTGGCCACCAGGCTGCCTGGCCCTGACCTCCCTGTGCAAGCAAGACCCTCCGAGCTTTACCCAGGCTCCCAAGCCAAAATTCAGTTTGTTTGCGTGAGTCCCCATAAAGCTCCCTGCCTAACAGGTCCTTGCGTGTCCGGGCCGTACTGCTGAGGGTGCCGGCTCACCCAGAGGTGCTGCAGCTCCACTGGGTCCCAGGGGAGCAGGGCAGGAGCAGAGAACTGGGCAGAAGCCAGCCTGGCTCCTGCCACCAGAGCAGTCCCCTCACATGCAGCGTGCAGGCTCAGAAAGCCAAGCTAGGTTTAGATGGAAGTGAAATTCCCTTTAACTCATGCACACGCTTACACACTCCAAGTAAAACACAGGGGGAAAAAAAAATCTATCCACCACATCTGTCCATGCAGAGTCACTAAAGACAGGTCTATGCCACAATGCTGTATTAACCCATTTCCCTTGCAGGGAGTTGAGCAGTTCTGCACTTATAAATGCTCCACATCTTACAGGGCTTACTGATGTAAGGGCAAGAGCCCATATGCCACTATAGTTGTGGGCCGGCTTGAAGCTGTCATAGTTTGTCTAGGTTGCAGATTGCATCCATAATGGGAAACAATTAAATTAGTACCAAGAAAAGTGCGTGGATGAGACCTGGGCTGCAAGCAGCGGTTCACCGATGGGCCCTTTGCAGACCTCAGTCAGAAGGACAGGCGATACAGCATTTTGCTGTCCCGTCTGAGCTTTTTCTTTTGTTTGGGCTGGACGCAGGCCAGTGCCAAAAGCAGCCCAGATACTTCTGTGCCAGGTGCAAGTGGTCCCTCTGGCTCCTGGGGGATACAGCGAGCTGATCTTGCACAGCTTCATAAAGGAGGGAGAGAAGAAACTGTCCGCTAAATATTCTGCAAAAATGCAAACCATCTTCAAAGCATTCCCTGGACTGGCCCTGCCACAGCCGCTCCAGCGATAACAGCCCCGACATCCCTCCGACCAGAGGACCCAGAAAGGGTTTCCATGGGAGCCGACATTCCTCTGGGGCTGAGTCATGGAAGAGCAGAGGACTGTGGAAGGAGTGGCTTGCAAAAAAGTCTGAAAAGTTTATTTCTCCTCTTCCCCCTCCCAACACCGCCCGCATCCCTGCTCCTGCCTATGTGGCAGACAATAGCTTGGCTTTAACTGCTGCGCAGAACCCAACAGCCTTTTATTTCCACTTAAAACTCGCCTGATCGACCCTAACAAACGGCTGCGATTTACTTTTGTCCTTTTGGAGGGTTGCTGCGTTTTTGGGCTGTTTCAAGTTGGTGGTAACTGAGGGCTCGGAGTACCGGCGACCTTCCCGGTGTCCCTGATTTCACTCCAACCTGAAACTGTTGCCTTTCGGTTTGGGTGGGAATTCAGCCCCATCCTGTTAAGTTTCCTTTTCTTGGCTGGATGCAGCAGAGTGGAGCTTTCTTAGAGGAGGGACACAAAGAGCAGAGTTAGACTGCCACGCACGTCACCGTCACGGGAAGGACAGCGGCTGCCTTTAAAGGAAACGAGCCCTCGGCTCTTCTGCGTGGACCTGAAATTGTGCCTGACTGAGCCCAAGTTCTTAAAACTCTAAAAAAAAAAACCCCAAAAGAGCTTTATTCCTCCTCTCCTGCAACCTCCGTCTCTCTTAACAGTTGATCAGCTGGATCAGCAAACCAGGGCAACAGGACTTGAAACGGTTGGAACAAAAAGCTGAGTGTCTTTTTTTTTTTTTTTTTTTTAGGAGAAATAAGAGCGGCTGTACTGAAAAAATAAAAATGCTGAGATGAAGTCGACAGCTCTTTTGTTCTTCCTCTAGATATTCTGGTGAGTAAAACATCACCTGCCAACGCACCTCGGGCTGGGTGTAATCGGGACTGGTTTGTAACTAGATCTGATTTGCTCTGCAGATTGGTTTGATGTGCCCAGACTTTGGTCTCACTCATCTCGCTAAGGAAATACCCCACAACAGAAAACCCAGAGGGGAAAAAGGGAGGAGGGAGAAAAATTAGGCCAGGTTAAACTTTTAGGGTCAGATGCCACCAAAGTGTTAAAGCCAGTAATCTGGCAGCGAAATACAGTAACAGACTCAGTTTAGGAGCGGAGATGCTGCAAAGAGGAGAAAGAGAAGTCAGGAGGGGTCTCTAAATGCATCCCTCGGGGTGGGGAGCGTCCACCTTCCCACCCTGAGCGATGCAGTGCCCAGCACCGGTTGCACGCCACGGACCAGGGACCCCCCCGAGTGGGGCTAACGGGACCCCCACGCCGGGAGAAACAGCACAGCAAAGGCAAACGCGAAGGTCTCAGGCCATACCTCGCAGTCCCGGCAGCAGGGCTGAGGAAACTTCAGGAGCTTGGACAGGCTGGAGGAATCTGCAGGTTTTAGAAGGAGGCAGGAGGAAGCCAAAGGGTGGGCTGGGTTTCCCGCTGCCTCTCCTCCTCCTCCTCCTCGCTATCTTTCCAAATCGGTCTCTTCCTCTCCCTCGCTCCCCAGTGGGCAGTCCCACCCGCCCGAAAGACAGGCTGAGGCACAGCCTGGGTCCAAAGGATAGACCAGAGAAATCAAGCAGGGCTGGAGATCGAGGGGGTCTCTCGCAGGGACGGATCAGCCCCCAGCGCAACCTTCCCAGCAGAGTCATTGTCGCAGCGGTTGCCTGCACTGCTGCAACGAGTTTGTCAGTTCTCTGGCTCTCCTGGACTGACAGCACGGCGGGGGGGAGGGAGGAATACCATCTCTCCGCTTGGTTCGTGCAACTCCTAGCGCCTTGGTCTACTGCAATTAAAATGTTAAATGCTGTCATTTCACAATGGGGTAGTTCAGTCCCTGAGCTGGTGTTTCTCGTCCTCAGGGAGATGCAGAGGAAGGCAAGAGAGTCCTTACTCCTCCATCCTCTCTCCTAACAGTGCTGCCATCTGGGACTGCCTTGCGGGGAGGGCGAGGAAAGAATGATCCAGAGAATGTGGAGAGTTATGACATGTCTAAAATATGCTCCAAGTAGGCAGAGAAATGCTGGGCTGGTAGATATGACCCTCAGCAAATTGGTCTCTCTGCCGTGGTTATCGTCCAGCAGATCTGGACTGATTGAGCAAAACTTGCCGTTGAAATTGCCGATCAGTTGAATCTGATGGTCTCTTCAGACATCACTAAATATTTTGACCTTACAGATCATAACTCAGCTGAGGCAGCTGCCCAGCCAGAAGCAGCCAGACAGCAAAGCTGTTTGGAGTTCACTTTCCCCATCTGTTCCTCTCTATGCTCAGGGTGAAAACCCAGCTCCTCTCTCCTTGCATCTCACCATGACTGAGAGGATTTAAGGTTCATCTGCTCCCCTGGCGGAACCAGACAGCACGCCTTTGTGCACCAGCATGGTCACGGCACTGCATTGCGAAGTAAAACCAGCAGCCAAAAAGAGAGGCTTGTCAAATTGCTGGAATTTAGGCATCCCTGAAGTGTCTCCATGACATGCAGGGTTGTCCTGAGCACTGCAGATAGTCCAGCTCTTTGAAGCTTGTGATCCAGCTGTGGTACCGACCCTCACCCCATCCAGGGTGATGCAAAGTTGCTCTCCAGAGGCTGCTGGAAAGATGGTGTTTCTTGTAGCCAGCAGGACTGAGAACAAGTCATTTGGGCACCAGCAGTCTCATTGCAGATGCTGAGTGAAGGACACCCAAGACCATAAGAAAAAGCAACATCGTGTTTTGTCTTGGCTGCCTGGGGTTTGGGTTCATTCCTCATGATTACATGCTATCTTTGAGAGGAGCTGAGACACCAATCGGGTGCTTAACTCATCCCACTCATGTCGCTGAGGATTTAGATATCAACATAGGAACTGGTCTGCCATGACCTGCCGGGCTGTGCCGGCTCCTTGCTCTGTAGGATGCCTGTTACTTTGTGATTTGTGATTCTTTATCAGTTTGCTCCTTATCCGGCCTTGCGGCACTTCTGCTGCATGTGAAAGAAACAGATGTAAGACTAAACATCCATATGGCCAACAAGAAACAAAAAATAAAGCAGAAAGCAAAAGGGGAGGGGAAAGATAAGGGAGGGGGCTGTGAGAAACCATCATCACTTCCCAGTGAGACGGTTGATCTCTGTGATCAGGCAGCTTGGGAGGCCAGTAGGAAAGAAGAAGAGAAGAAAGTCTTATTCACCCATTTCTTTACTTGGCTACACACTTTTGTGACCATGTCTAAGACCCCATGGGTCCTTCTAACACAGCCAGCTGCCTGTGGCATCTGGAGCACCTTCTCCTCCCACCACAAGTGTCCATAGCTCCCACATGCAGCTCAGTGCCTCGCGTAGGTCCAGTTTGGCTCCAGAGGTCACTCATCCCCTAAGCCAAAGTTTCATTTGCTTGATTCGCACCCCAATGAATTGAATGCTCTCGTTGAATGCTCTCTGCGCTGGATTAGTCACGGCTCACATTGAAATCGTACAGCTGCTGGTACTTCTCCTAAGGAAAAAAAAAAAAGACATCTGGAAAAAATTTTAGGGAGAAAAAAAAAACCAGAAAAGAAACCACGTCTTTTCTAACTGACAACGTGGCAATTGCTTAGTGCTCTTCACTGTAGCCTGAAGCTAAGCCCTCTTCTAAGGGCTTAGACAAATGACAGTGCCAGAAAGATAATTATAACAGGGATTTCTTTATATACGTGGCGGCTTAAACCCTGGTTTTGAGAGAAAGCAAAAAGCAACCTGCTGCAGTGATGCAGTCACATCTGGAAATGGCCCCTGAGCTCACGGCGGCGAGCCCGGGTCGGTGGGAGTGAGGGGTCCTCGCCGTCCTCTGTGCACATGGTGGGGACAGCCAGGTCCTGCATCTGGTGAGGGGCACGCTGCCAGGCTGGGGTGTGCGTGGTCAGCACTGGGATGGAGGGGGATCGCTCCGAGAGGGAAACAAGAGCCTGGAGCAACTGGCTGACTCTTCAATCTCAGCAGATTGAAGAAGCGCCAGAAATGACTGAGAGCTTGCAAAGGAAGTGCTGAAAAGTCCTCTCCACACTTATAAGGCTTAGTGGGGTCATCAAAGTGGAGATTTTGGTGTCACGCTGCCAGGAGGAAAACTGGACCTCACACATGCTTAGAAGGTCATCTTATGCCATCTGCGGCACTGGATGGGCAGGAGATGGCCCAAGGGGTCTCATCAGCCCCGGGAGCCCTCGTGGTGCTGCCGGCCTCGCAGGCCACCTCGGGCTCGTCGACCACGAGCCAGCAGGGTGGTTTGGGCACAGTGATGCACCCCAGGGCTCCTGGCACTCGCTCCCAGCTCAAGTGACGGCACAAACTCCGATGGAAACAGCAAACAGCACAAGACCCCTCAAGGCTTGAACTCAGTTTACAGCAAAGCCAATAGGTTTGCAGGGCTGAGGTTTGAACTCCAGCTAATCCCAGTTCAAAATCCAAATTTCTTCATCCCATTTCAAGCCAGGTCAAGCAGATCTGGGCTGGCGCAGTTGAGAAAACCCCAGTGCTCTCTAAGAGGGGAACAATTCTGTGCAAGAGGAGAGAAACGCAAGTGAGCAGCTTGGTGGAAGCAATACAAGTATGGTTTAAAAATCCTGCTGTCTCCTATTGAGAAATCTGTCAGTCTAAGGAGCCTTTCCTTCTTTCTGCTCTGGGAGGGATTCTCTAATGAGTTTTTCTGGAGAGGATGTTTCTGCATTAATTGCTGGTGGATGCTGCTGCAAAACAATGAACCCAAAGTGCATATAAATAAACAGGATGCCCTGGAACCACTGCGGGAATGTCACTTACTAAGTCTTCATGGCTGGGTGTGTGGCTGGAGGCTGAGCTCCTCACCGGCACAGGGCAGCGTGGGGAAAGGCAACGGCCGCTGGGGTGGGAGCCCAGCAGCCAGCTCAGGAAAAGGCAAGTGAGACAAGTAAGTGCAGAGCAGACAGGAATCTGCTTATCCCAGGAATGTCCCAGCTTCCCTGCTATCTGGGAGTGTGTCAGCAGGTCCTGCAGGAGGGTTTCTGGTTTTTTTCCATTTCAGAAGCTGATCAGAGGCAGAAAGGGTGTTCTCTCTAGATTCACACTAAGCAGATGCATGGCCACTGGAAGCACCATCCGCACACGGCAGGATGAACCCAAATTGTCCTGGGAACTTGCCTGAGAGTGGCTTTGTCCTACATGGGGCAAGGATTTCTTCCCAGTGGGATGGGACTCTCCTCCCCAGGCTCAGCAGTAGGACTGATGCCTGGTTCAGATGGAGCAGACTAACATGCAGCCAAGGTCTCTTCCAATGCCTGGACTGGGAAAGCCTGAGCCTCAGTGCTCTGCAGATGGACTGGGGGTGAGCTGGCTCAATGGGGCAATGAGGCAAATGGGGTGCTGGCTCTGTCAGAAGCAGGCGGAGAAGGAGCAGTGGATGTCATTGCAGATTTTCAGCTGTAAACCAGAGTCCTCCGGGGCAGCGGGTGGAAATCCAGCTGTGCATGGCTCTGCGGTGAGTCACGACCTGGGAGCAGGCTGCAGAGCCAGGAGGCAGGGCATGCTTGCTGTGGGATGGCTTGCTTTTTCCATGGTGTGTGTGGGCTCTCACAGCTGTCCCCTGGGGTCTCTGAAGGAAGGCAGTTCCCATGCCCCATGGGAGGGATCTTTCCCCCACCTCTTTCAAACTACCCCTGCAATGATCATCTCACTCGCTTGGACACGTGTGGGGCTGCAGGCTTGGGAGAAGCTTATCTGTCCTCCCTGAAACCAAACTGAATCCAAAGAAGCAGGGGGAAAAAAAAAAAATCCATCACCTTCCACAGCTGTGGTGCAAATAGGGAGCTCTGTGTGCCACAGTTACCCCTACACTGCCCTGGATGCCTCTCGCAGGCATCAGGTCTGCACGTCGCAGCTGTACCTGCCCCCAGTTACTCCCAGAGTGGGTGGTAGATATAAGCCCTCTGGCCGTAGCCCCCCACTGCATCCCTGCGGCAGAGTCCTCGCAGCACTGCCTGGAGCCGTCACACCATGCCCCAGCGGATGGGACAGGTCTTCAGCTGCTTTGAAGCTCCCATGAGTGGTCTGGGCACATCCAGCCTGGCTGAGCTTGGTCCCAATCCAATACCTCCGATATCCAAAGGACCTCGTTGCTCTTCCTAAAAGGACTTGTCCCCTGCTGCAGGGGGTTGTTCTCTAGTAATCCTAAACACGGGGATGTTGTGTGCCTGAAATACAGTCTGGTGTCTTAGCCTGACTTTGCTTTTGCTCGAGACCTTGTGCTGGAGATGTGCCTATGACTTGCAGAAGATGCAATAAAGCTTCCAAGGGAGAAGTGCAGCAAACACTGCTAAATCCAGGCAGTCCCACGTTGCTCCTGGTGTTTACCTAAGATGCACTTTTGAGTCTTCTTGGGCCTGACAGATGCGGCTTGGCAGCTTTTGAAGGCTATGAATAGAGCTGCTTAAGGAAATAAACAGGAATCCACCTTCAAGCCCCTGGGACATGCAGAGGGAAGTTCCTGGGCTGCAGTGGCAGCTCTTTTGCATGGATAAACACAGTCTTAAAGTCTCTCCTAAAAGGCAGCCTTGATGGGAATACCCAGGTGAAGCTGTGCCAGCTCCAGGACAACCAGATGCCATCTGGAAAGCAGGGGCAATAACCATGGTTGAGGAAAAGACCCGAAAGGCAAATGCCAGGGTTCACAAGGCTTTCCGGGGCCAGCTGCCTCTGCTTTTTTGGCTCATGAGCATGAGGTCCTCTTAGAAAAGCTTGATTCTCAGATGAATTGGCTACATGCCCCACAATCGCTGATAACCACACCGCTTTCAATTTCATGTAATCAGCTCCACAACCTTACATCTTGGAGTGAAAGCAGTGGTTTTCCTGGGCCAAGTCTTTGCTGGGAACCCCCTGGTGATTTGCTGGGAGCCCATTTAGCCGGCTCCCCTGCCAGGGATGTGATGCAGCGGGCAGACTGGTGAGTGTCCAGTGGGGCTGAGCGGGAAGGGCCAGAGCTGCTGTGGATTGGGAACACGGCTGAGGCAAAGCAGGCAGCAGGGCTTGGTGTTGTCCACAGCATAATTTGCTGGCTGCAGGAGCATGGTAGCTGAGAACATGGGCTTTAAATGATGGCGGCCTTCGCTCCAGGCTTGTGCATTGCTGGAAGTGAAGAGGAGCAGGGAAAGGCGGTCTTGGGGAGGGCAAGGCACACTGGTGACCAGGATGCTGGGCTGCTTGTTAAATTAAAGTCTGGAAAATTTAGCAGTTCCCTGTGGAGGCTGAAGAACAGGACTTTATTGTCCTCCTATTAACCATCATCGCTGGCAAAACCCTATCAAAATATCCCCCCTCCTTCCAGCCCTGCCCCACAGCAATTCAGTCTGTGTATGGCTCGGTGCTCCCAGCACCGTCCCCATCCCCTGCCAACTGTACAGCCCCGGCTGTCCTGCTGTTGTATAAGCCGGGAAATGCAGCTTCACACCATGCAGAGGGATCCCAAGAGGCCACGGCCTTTCCAGCACCGCTCACGGATGAGCTATTACAGCATCCCTGGATGGGAATCAGACTGTGCTGGAGCTGCGGCTGCATCCCAGCATAGCTGGCAGGGCACAACTGGTGTGCCTGGCGTGCTCAGGCCACCCCCAGCTGAACCTGCACACATCCACCCTAAGAATCGGCATTTTTCAATCTATCGCTCTGACACTTTCTGCTCGAGCTTAACTCACTTCAGAACAAGCCCTGGCTTGAGATTTACCAGACGAACAAGCCAGACTGCCGGATGCAGGAGGGTCCCTAAACAGGGTGTCCCTTAAAGGAGACAAAATGAGATTTATTTTGGCAACATGCATTTGGGAGGATCTTGTACAGAGGAAGAAGCCAGTCACAGATAGGCTTAGAAGCAAGAAAAGAAGATACAGGGGAGACAGTAGGAAATGCTTTTTGATAGCAAGGCTTTGGAGCAGGATATCTTGGGAGACTGAGCCATCCCTGTTGTGAAGCAGCCGCATGAAGGGCTGTTGGGACAGGGTAGGTCAGGCTGGTAGGGGCACTACTGACAACTGTTCGAGGATTTTAGCATCTGATGACTGTGATTTATAAACACAGCCGCTCCAGGCCAACACCAACAGCAAAAGCACTGACCTCCCTAACATGTCTGCTTGCTGGCTCCCTCCAAATCATCTCCAAGTGCATTTCTGAGCCCCTTTAAACTCCCCTGCCCAGCCCGGATTTTGTCCTGGGGATAGGTCCATTAAAATCTTCCTACCTTGAACAATTCATAAATATGCATAAAAATGCTGCTCCTTGCAAGAGCCAGTCAGTGGAGGAATCATTTGCTTCATCTGTCTGGAGTTTGATGGGATTTCACTGATCAGGGGGTAAAAGAAACCCAAGAGGACTCAACCCCCTTAGCTGGATGAAAATCCAGCTGCTGTCTGAGGGCATAGGCAGAAAATACCCCGTTCGTCATTGCTTCAGTGGGATGAGTTCTGGGGATCTCAATTTAGCCCTGAAACTTGTTTACTTCCCTTCAAAAACCACCATCCAGTTTGGCCGGGGTTTGGCAGGAGCTGGTGCTGTGGGCAGAAGCGGCGCTGTGGGCAGGGATAGCTGGGCTGTGGGAAGGCTCGGGGCTGATGCTGCACCACGTCTGTGGGCTTGGGGCAAGGTAGAACATGGTCAGCCCCAAAATAGCGAGGTCATGCAGGGCCCTGAGTGAGTGCTGTGACTTTCCATCCTGGCCCAGAGCTGGGTCCCTCTCTTGGGTCCTTCTACTAAATTTAGCAATGTTTCTCCACGCCGTATGCCCTGCATCTGTTATCGGCAGCTGTTTAAGGAGATGGAGGGACCAGAACCACAGTTTAAAAAAACATCAGACTTGGAGAACTCCCTTTTAAGCTTCTCTTTTTATGGGAAAAAACTGATGGAAAATGTTCTTCCCTGAAACAGGAGCCCTTGAGAGAGGCCCCTGGATTCTTTCCTGTGTGATGCTGAGACTGCTAATGAACATTAATCATACCAGGTATCTGCAAAGAGTAACCAGAAAATTACAGAGGTGAGACACGAGCATTGGCGATGTCACCCCCCAGCCCCTTAATTTCAGACTTGCCCAAAGGTGCCCGCCGCATCCTCTCTCCTGCGCTAACCTGTCTGCCCACGCCACCCCAGGGAGAGATCTCGCCCAGGATTTATTACCAGGATTAATGGAGTGGATTTTTAATGGCACGAATGTTCCGAAAAATTCTGTCATTCACTTCGGGGAAAAGGTGGGAGCTGGGAAATTAGGGGAATACCAGCTTTCTCCATGAGTGGGATGGTGCAAGGAATTGTCTGGGCCTCTCTGGAGATACCCAGCTGCAAAACAGGAGGGAGACCACACTGTGCTTTGGGATTACGGGTGGTGATCCGCCTGGATCCAGGCAGCTCGTACCATACCTGCGCGGGGATATTCAGCTATTCCTTCTCTAACGCACACAGAGGCCAACGCAGCTGTGGACAGCAAGGGCATCCCTGCAGCGGGCAAGGGAGCTTGGCTCCCGCTGTGCCCAGGGGCTCCTTTCCTGCTCCTCTCCCCGCAGTTAACTCTGAAGAGCGAAGGTCCTCGCTGCCTGAGGTGTGCCTGGGCTGACACTGATGTCATCTCGCCCGAGGTTTGGCCCCCCCATGCTGTTCTTCCTCCAAGGAATTAGAAATAGTGAGTGGTACTGAGGGAATCTGTGCTGCTTCTGGATGGAAAGGGGGGGTGTGAAAAGGTTGGACAGGAGGGGACATCTCTTTCTCTGTCCTTTCCCCAAATCCCTCTATGTTCAACCTTTTCCAGTAGAATCAGAAAGTGCATCCCTCCCTTTGACCTTGCTGGAACTCTGTGAGGAAGAAAGGAAGGGAGGGACTAACAGGGAGCGAGATTTCATTTGCACCTAGTTTGCACCTACCAGATAGCCCCATCTGGAGCGTGGTCCCAGGCTGAAGTGTTGGGGAGCGGGCTCCAGCTGCTCGCCCCCAGCCTGGGAGCAAGCTCTGCTCTGCAAACCTGGGAGGACCCATTTCAGTGTGGAACAGGGACATTTTCCCTCCCCACTCTCCCATGAGCTGTGGGGCTTAGCCGCTGCCCAGTCAGGGGCCAGAGAGACAATGCCAGGAGTGGGGAGCAACGCCTGGCTTTCATTTTTATGCACACACACACACAAACAAGTTTTCTTCTCTGGCAGCAATTGGCAGCTCCTCTGTTGGGTTTGTAAATCTGAAAATAACAGCTGGAGGTTTTTCTGTGTTATCCCACTCTAGAGATGAATTTTAAAACCCTCCCGCGTTGGGTTGCATGGGGTTGGGTCTATTGTTTTCCCTGGCAGAGCGCGGTGCTGGTTCGTGCCCAGTTCCCTTTGCCTCAAAGTGGCTCTTCCAGCATCTATCCCAAGTGCAGCTCCTGCTGTTCGTTGGCGCTCTGGGCAGCTCACGGAGAAGGTTTGCTGGCTTCTTGCTAACGCAGCCTCTCTGCTGAGCTGCCTGGCACGCAGCTGAGCACCCACCGCTCCACTGGCGTGCTGAGACCCTGTTTGGAGTAGTTGTGGACAGACTGGCTCTGCCAGCGAGATGGGGAGCAAGTGGATGGCAGGAGGGGTTTGGAGACACTTAGCTGAGATGATAGGTGGGACACAGGGTCCCACCTTTCTGGTTTTCCTTTGGACACACCAGGAATTGTAGTTCCAGCTGACCTCAGCAGGTTCATGGTGGAGGTGGCCCTGGGTGGCCAGTGCTAGTGGCAAAGGATGGTGATCCTTACTTGGGGTTACATGTCCCTGTCTTCAGCACGTGGACCCTTGGTGAGAAGCCAACAGCTCAGCACAGAGCCTTTAAAGAGTCAGAGCTGGCCTCTTGGCTTCCTACGCTCTTGCTTTGACCATACTTTGACATATTTTGACCTCGGGGCAAGGCAAGCTTGGAGGGCTGCTCCTGAAACTGGAAAGCTAAAAATCCCCCAGCAGTTGTAAAGCCAGCGGGGAGGACTCTGGATGTGCCACATCTCTGCTTTTTTGGCTTCTCCCTTGGCAAAGGACAGGCTGAATTAAGAAAGCAAATGGAGAGGAAACCGTGAAGAAATAAGAGCGGCACTGTGAGTCGAGGACGCTCTGGACTCAGTCCCGTCCCGGTTGCCCTGGAAATTGGATCGTTCCCACCGAGCCGCCTGCTTTGCTGGCTGCTCCTGGGAGGGCACAAGCATTTAGCGCTGGTCAGAGGCAGGGGAAGTGGGGAAGGGAAAAATAAAGGGAAATATAGTTACAAATACTGGCATCTGGGTTTTCTCCACCAAAGGGAGACCCTAAGCTCTTTGCCCCATGCCTTTGTGGGGACGGTATGAAGAACTAACCCCCACCAGCTCAGCTGAGACACAAAGGCAAGGCAAAAGCCAAAGGGCCATAGCTCTCTTTGTAGGTCAAGCCCAGGAGATCCAGCCCCAGGGACACCAGGACTGCTCCCTACAATGCTGTCCCAAGCAGGCAGCACCCCAGGCACCCCCCCACTGAGCCCTGCCTGCCCTCGAGACAGCCCCGTGTTCCATGCAGGCTTCTGATGCAATCGGCGGGATCACCCCGACAATAGCTGTGTGGGTTGGTTTTTTTAAAAGCTGTGCACAACAGATTAAGCCAGCGGCCGCTGTTATGATTGCTGGGCATTGTGCACCATGCTGACGCTGGCTTCTGTGGGCCAAGCTCTGCCCACAGCCGTGCAGGAGCTTCGGGGGGGGGGAATTCGGTTCATCTGAAATGGGGCAGGAGGGTACTCGGGCACAGTGGATTTCTGCTCCATTCAAGCGTCTCCTTTCATTCACAAGGGAATGAGCTGCGTTAGTTGTTTTAACGTTTTCCCATCCATCTGTTGAAAACGGGTGAGCAGGTCTCAGCTGGGCTGACAGAGATGGTGCTGCTCGGGGAATTCCATACCAATTGGGAACTGTGGGGAAGTCTGAAATGCTGCAGCATCTCTCTTCTGGCTGTGCCCTGCCCCAGTGACAGCACAGTAACCCACTGGCCTGGACTGGTGAAGAGGAAACAGGAACCCAGCTATGTAGCACCCAGCAGTCTTTCGGAAGGTGCTCAGGAACAGGCATGATGAGCAGAGGGACAATAGCAGGAAGGGCCAGGCTGAAGGCTCCTGCTTACGCAGACCAGTTTCCCCTGTCTCTTCCAGGTGACCTGGGACAGGTCCATGGAGCAGAACAGTCACAGAGCAGATCTGCTCTCCCCAGAGCAGCCAGGGACCTTGCATCCTGTCCCGTGTATCCCACAGCACCTCTGAGGGAGCTGCTCGCTCATGAAAGCTGGCTCTCTCCCTGCTCCCTATCGCTGCCCCAAAATGCCACCGCCTGCAGCAGCTGTGGGACTGTGAACCTCAGCTCTCCGGAGTCCAATAAATTAAACCTTAGTCCGAAAGGGGCTTGGGCTGTCTTTTGCAAACAGAGGCAGCACAAAAGCTGCCTTTCTCCCTCTCGTTTGACTTTGTTTTCTCTCCCTCCCCATCTGCTTTTAGCCAAATGGTTGAATAGCTTCAGTATATACTGTGGGAGGCTAAAGCCAAAGGCGGGAGCACCAGGGAAGGAGGCAGAACAGCAGTGCCCTGTGGCCGCTGCCTTCCGGAGGGGCTGGGAACTGTTTGCTGCCCTCGCTCTGTAACCCAGCCTTGATCACCTTGCTGAACCCTTGGAGAAAGCAGCTCCGAAAGAAAATATTTGTGCTCTGGCTAGCACACATGTACACATTTCCTGCTCTTGAAGTCCTTAATTAAGCCTGTTTTTTGTTTGTGTTTTTTTTTTTTCCTATTTACACTGCCACAGTCTTGGAGGGGGAGTCTATCAGGTCCCCATGTGTTTTGCTGTTTTGGAAGCTGCAAAGTGGAAAGCTGCCTGTGATGGTCACACAGGGAATCTGCGTGTATTGACAGGGGAGTGGGAACCAGCAAGGGCCTTTGGCGTTGCTCTGTACGTCAGTGCAGCAAGCATCAGGACAGCTCAGCACATCACATCACTCATTACAGAGCGGCCTCAGCCTGGCTGTGGCCTCACAACAAGGAAGATTGGGTCTTTATAGACCATACTGTAAAGATGCAAGACCAGCACATTTAATGCAGAAAGACTGCCAAGCTTTTTTCCAGCCACCTTGGGAGCTTGAGTCCCTCCAAGGGACCACATTATCAGTCTCCTTCATCATGCTTGGCCTCCATAGGCAGAGATGTACGATCACTTAGGGTGATGCTTGTGAGTATGGACACCCAGCCCAGTGCAACTGGGACATTCAGGTCCAGCTTCACAGCCCTAGTTCAAAAAGCAGCTGGTTGGGGCAACGTTGCAGGTGTTGATCCCAAAAGCGTGGGGGTATGATCCTGCCTGCAAGTCAAACATCAGTCATGGTGCTCATCCAGCTCCCAGCTCTGCTACTGCCATGCCTGGGTTGGGATCAGGCAGGCGAGCGAAGGTGGAAGCCTAAGGCGGGTTGTTTCTTACAGCAAACATTTAACAGGAGAATAAGACTAGAAAATCCCCATCTCTTGGTAATGAATCCCCTGTGTAACAGTCTTAACACCCAGACACGACACGCCTGTGGAATTCCTGAGATTGTTGCAAACTGAACCCTTCTTTCCCACCCTGAAATTTCACAGCAATTTACATCTCCAAGCCATCAGGGATCACCATTTGCAGGCACCGAGGGGGATCTCCCATCCCTTGTCTGCTTTCTGCAGCCTGGGGTGCTATTTTGGAAATTCTCTCATTTACTGGGTGGTTCAACTGAGTACAACTGCTCCTTTGGCTAAAATCATCGGGTGCCTGTCATCTGGTAATTAGAAAGCACCAAAAAGCCAGTGGTGCTTAAGGCGGCTCTGGGATGACCAAGGCAGCTTTTTCTTTTGTGGATAAAGGACTGGGCTTTGGAGGCTGTAGACTTTTCCACTGAAATCAGATTTTGGTTTAAAAAGAAAGGGAAGGTAATACTGGGTGAAAAATGACACCCAGAAGCACAGCAGCACTACAAGAAGGGCAATGATCGGTGAGAAAAGCAAATGCATTCTGTTGGAAAAACCACGGGGGGGGGAGATAATTTTGAGGCAGGGGAAACAAAAGAACCTTTAAAGCCCATCCCTCCAGGTTTGCCCGGTTCTTACTGGTGCTGCAGTTAGAGGCAATTCACGGACTCTCGCAGTTCAGCTGGAGCTGGGCTGAGAACCTCGTGAAGAAGCCAGAAGTGAACTCCTGCTGCTGGGAGGACATCTTCGTGGATGGCAATGCACTGAACTGCACCTCACTGGCTGCTCATCCTGCAGCTGGAAGAGCTGACACATCCCTCTTCCAGCAGGTCACTGGGATGTCCTGCAGAGCCAGGGTGTCTGTGGTACAGGAAAGCTCCTTTTCCAAAAAGTGCCACCCTTTCCTGTTTGCATTGCAAACTGAGCATTTCCTTGTCTGAAAACGGCCTCACAGTGTCTGGCATATTGTTTACTGTGGAAATTATTGTGACCACGTTAGCTGTGCAGGCGTTTTGGGGTCCCTCTCCACGACATGCAACCTAGGAGCCAATTTCAGGGCAACCTGATGAACGAAGATTTTGAAGATCTTGAAGTTGGGCAGTGGTGGAGCAAAGAGACTCTGCTTAGGTACTGACTGTCTTATCCTTTTAGACTCTGTGAAGGAGCTGTTTTTTCTCCCAAAGCTTTTCCATAAGCCTCTCAGACAGCCACCCTGCAGGTCTGCTGCTCTGTTCAGACTGATCATCCTTCCTTAACTTCCCTAGCCCAGCTGTAATCAGCCCAAATGCAACCCACGCACCAAAGCAAGGACTGTCACAGGGTGTCATTACTCAGCTCTGGCTGCATGTTCATGGGAGAGGTAGCCTTTTGGGAGGCACCCTGTGCTCCCGCAGAGCCACTGCTTCAGAATTAGTGCAGAGCCTCCTGTGCTCTCTGTCCTGCAGGCAGGACCAGCAGGTCATCTTCCCCAAACACCTTATCTTATACAGAGGAAAGGAAAGCAGGCAGAATGAGAGCATTCTGCAGATTGCCTGGTCTGGCTGAAACACCCTGTTCCCCGATAAGCCTGCAAGGTTCATAGGGAAGCACATGGGATGCTGCCCCACTGGGCTTTTGCTGGCGAAAACAAGCCGCAGCTTGGGTGTCATCCTCCAGCCCTGCTCTAATAGGAATTGTCCCAGTTCTTTGGTATTTTCACTAAATGTGCCTGGAGTGCTGGGGTTAGCAACCATCACAGTGCTTCCCTCCTCTCAGCTGGAGAAGAAACCTTAGCAGCTCCCTTCCCTTCTCCACAGGGCTGGGGGAAAGGAAGAGGGATGCGATGGGAGGGTCTGAGCACTGGGGCCACTGGAGGAAGTCTGAAGCAGGGCTGACGGGAGCCCTTGGTGCTCTCCCAACTGCTCACTCCCATCAGCATCCTCAGGTATGGCACCAGAGACAGGTGGCCCATGCAGACTTGTTATCCCTCTGTCCCCTCTGCTCTGGAACAGCGAGTGAGGAGCAGGACATCAAATGCCACAAGCCATCAGGAATGAAAGCCCACAAACCCAGCACATGCACAGTCTCCGTTGGAAAGCAAGTGGCAGGGACACCTCAGGAAAGGGGCTATGGGCAGCCCCTGCCATGCTGCGCACACAGGGAAGTTATAGGGGCTCTAATGGCTGGGTAGAGCACAGCAGCCTAGAGTAAATATTTCTTGCTGGGAGGGACAGTTAGAGGCATTTCTTAAAGCCCAGGGCAGGGACCAGGAGGGGAAGAGTCCCCAGCCTGGACATCACTGCTCCCGTGGATGCAGACCGGCTCCAGGCAGGCTTTGTGAAGGGTCGTTCCTCTCCGCTCTGGGCAGCGTGTATTCCCACCACACTCTGCAGCCAGCTCGGGCTGGCCACAGTTTGCCACTGCAGCCGATTTCCACCCAAAGCTGCAAAGTAATTTTTGCAGCAGGAAAGAGCTTAAAGCAGTGTCCAGCCCCTGCACCCCCACTGAATGGTGGAGGGGAGGCCTGGGAGGGTGCAGCCCTGCAGATGGGTGCTGAAACTTGAGGTATCTGTGTGAACCTCCCGGCTGGCTGTGGGTAGAAACCTGTCCTTGTCCGGCTCAGAGATAAGCAGGCTTTAACCAAAAGACTGTTCAGCAGAGCCGGGAGAGGGGAGCAGAGCAGCTACGGGATTGTGGATAGCATCAGCTGCAGCCTAGACATCAAGGACGAGCAGCCTGGTTTACAGCAAGACAGACTGTGAGTTCTCCTCTGTGGGCACAGCACTGCCAGTCCTGCCTGCCAGTATGGCAGAGAGCAAGTGCCACAAGGACTGCTGGCTCCAAGGCCAGCCGTGCCACCACATGCCATCCAGCTCCATGCCAAACCCACAGCACGTGTCCTTCCCCACCCCACTGCCACCAGAGCTGAGCCACCGGGCAACCAGCTGCTGGTGGATGCACTGGCCATGCCTGGGAGGAAGCTGAAAGAAATAAATAATAACTAACACTGGCAAACACCAGCTCAGACCAGCAAGGGGGATGGGAAAGGGCTAGGGAAAGGGATTCACTCACTCACTCCGGACCCCGGAGGTGTCATGCCATGCATCTGAGTGCACAGGCACAAAGCAGAAATAGGTTGTGGTTCTGGGCCTTGGTTCTGGAAACTTCCTGCCACTGGGAGATTTTAATGCAAGAAAATAATGCAGTGATGTTACACTTTTATCCTTTAGCTTCCCTTAAACTAAAAAGTGTCTGCAACACATTCCTTGAAGTGTCTCCAGCCCCTGCAAGTGCATCTACAGCAATTAATTGTGCTTTAGATCAATGGTAAAGAAGAACTTTGAAGTACTAAACCACTCTAGGAAAGTATAAATTGCAACTATGTCAAAAGTAATCTCAATGTACAAGGGTGAAAAAATTCTTAATGTTTTCCTTCAAACTTTAGTTGGTTTTTCCTTCTGTAGAACAATTCACATGTGACTGGTAGGCATGGGAGACATTCCCCAGGTGAAACGAGAGACAGCAGACTGGGACAGACACATGCAATCCTTTCACTGGGCTGAAAACTTGAATTAAATGGATGGAAGCTGGGCAAAGCAACAGTATAGCCTGGTCACTGGGCTGAGAAGTAAGAGACCTTGGAGAGATTCCCGCTCCCTTCCCTTCCTCCATCCCTTCTGCATTTCTTATCAGCACAGGTGTTCTACTGTGTCTGTGGGTGCATGCAGCACCTGGGGATCCTACCCTGCATCAGGGCCCCATGATACTATTACCTATTTGGTTGAAATTTTGTAGGTGGGCAGGGAAGGGGGCAAAAGGAACACTTGCCAGGGGAAGGGACCGATCCAGGTGTCTTGAGGTGGGCCCAGGATCCAGAATGATTCCTCACATTTATATGGGCATGCAGTGCCCTAAAAAGCACTGTACTAAACTTAGGCTGAGTCCGTGTTCCCTGCTCCTGCTTGCAATTTGGTTGGCCTGCGAGCTCAATCATGTTGCTGGGGTTCAGTGACTTCTGCCTCATGGGCCCATCTAGCTCAAAAGGACCTTGACTTACAGGGGCTGCAAGAGTCCCTTCTTCCCAGCACCTGCATCCCAAATGGAAAGTTTGTCTGTTTTGAGATGGAAAGACATCTGCTGAGACACAGATTCCCTGAATCTAAGTGACATTCAAGCTCAGTTCTCCTGAGACATGTCCTTCAGGCAGAAATTGCAGTCAACTTCCAAAGATAGGTGCAATTTCCTGGGAGACCTGTCTTGCATGTAATAGGTCGTTTCCCATCCCTAAGAGCCATCTCTTTCACAGAAAACCACTTAAAGCAGTACAAAGACACACAAGACACATAGACATGCACTGAAAGATAGAAGCAGCACCTCGATTTACTGTGGGACTAGAAACAGCATATAACCTCCTCCTTTAGATTTCTCCAGTTTTAAAGCCCAAGACGCAGTTGTCTCCTCCTGCCAGCCCTCTGCTTTCCAACATCTGGCAGGGTAGTAAAGGTCAAATGACAGAGCAAGTTGGGACATATGCAAACAGTTAAGCCATCTTTTTGCTGAAGTCATGTTTGAGTTCCTGCAAAATAAATAAATAAATAAATAGATGGAAAAAATACCAAGGCACAGAGGAGATAACGTTATACAAAGATGCCCTCTGCCGGTCACAAGCCAAACGAAAGCCATCCACCTCAGCTCTATGCCAATGGTTTGCAACTTCCCTTCCTCCCTCCCTCCTTTCATAGATGAACGCCTAAAAATATTCCATATGGAGGAAAATGTGCTGTAAAACTTAAATTTAGTGCTTTTTCCCATGACAGCTAAGGTGATCTAGCAAGAAACTGCTAGCAAGGGCAGTCCAGCCCCCCCTCTCCTTTGTTTTGGATCTTACGATCCTTGGGTAAATCAAACAGCTTCAGTTAAATCCAATAGGAAAACAAAAGCATCAAGAAAAATGTTCTGCCAGGTCAGCCAGCTGAACTGACTCCCTAGCTGCCTTGATGTAATATAAGGAAAGTGGTGAGAACACAGGGCCAGGGCAAAAAGGGACGCATCCACATTATTCAAGATTGGCTTTGCTGTAACAGTTAACTTTTGCAGGCATTTGAGACACAGTCCACAAGTCCCTGCAAGATGAAAACACGTGGTCAATACTACCAGTTGAAAACTATTTAAGGCACTAATCAATTCAGAGCATGTTTCTCTCTCTGTTTTAAATAGCAATGTTATTGATTATAGCTATGATTTTAAATAATTTCCAAGAAGTACTGAGAGCTTGCTCAAACAATACAAATTGCAGATTTTAAATCTGTTAAGTCAGTCTGTTAAAACAATGCAGATCTATTGCACACACATATCAGTATCAGCTCAACTCTTTCTTGTAGCAGTTTAATTCCTGCTGATGTAAATCCTCGATTTAATTTACTGACAGGGAATTAAATCAGCATGAACTGGTTTCAATGCATCTGTGCTGGGCATTTGTGATGATCAAACTAGACCAGTTTAAAACAATGTCATTGGATTAGAAAGCTCCACTGATAGAAACAAGCTCTTAAGAGATGCAATGTAATCATCTTGGACACTAAAGAACAGTACATGCAGTGAGTGAGCAGCCCTCTCCTCCCAATTCATTCTTTTCCACTGAAATTGAACCCTGTCTGCAAAAACATTTCACAGTCGGGGAAGAGTTTCGTACATGTCCTCATAGTGCTGGGACTCTAGGAAAACTGACAGGCTGCAACAATCAGGTTGTCTTTGGGATAGATGTCCAGTTGGCCAGGGGCTTTGCCCAACATTTTATGTCCATGAGGGTAGCAGGGTGCTGCTCATTTTCCATCCTTGAGTTTAGTGGAGGATTAACAGCGATATCAACAGAATCAGATGTTGGAGGTCCTGGTGCTAACAACCAACCCCTTGAATCGCATACCCACAGGGGTCTTTGTGTCCCATCACCCTCCCTGGTATTTTTGGGGGCCACCACTCTCTCTGGTCAGCTGGTGACTGTCTTTGGGATTTGTTTTCATGCATGATACATTCTGGCAAGCTCTAGGTTCACCTGGGAACGGCACAGAGGCTGTGTTCTACCTCTCCACTACAACCATGGTTGGGATCACATAGGCTTTCCAGAGTAGCTAAGGGGTCCCAGACAGAAATGGTGCTGGCTACACATGGTCTTGCTGCTTCTTTGATATGAGGGGTTTGCTCATATGATATGAGGACCTGCAGGTCCTTCCTACTTTGTGCTTCCCAGGAAGCAGCCTCTTTTACTAGAAGAGCTGGAAAAATCTCAGATCTCTCTCTTCAGCATTTCATACACCTGGTATATACCTAGCCTCCACCAGGCAAGGCTACTGCGCGGACTTCTCCCCAAGGTAGGAAGCGTTCTTTCCAGTCTTCTTTAAGGTTTCCAATAGGGTGTCAACGTTGTGCTCTGAGTCGATGCACACCTTCTTGTTGGGCAGGTCAATATCAAACTGGACACCTACGAGGAAAGGAAAAAAATTTTGCACAGCTAGAAGCAGCCAAATGGTGTGAGCACAGGGAAAACTCACCTTCACACATTTGATGGCTCTCAAGGCCATGAGTCAAATGTACACGTGCCTCCTGCCAGCAAACCCTGATACCACCACCAGCCAGCAAAACCAAACTGGTGTCCTGCAGCAACGGTATGAAGGAAGCCAGATCTCCTACAGATCTGCATTGGGCACCACAGTTTCTCAACTGCTTTAATCTGCTCACCCCACCTTGGATCAACGCAACCACTCATGCAATAACCAGAATGAGCTGAGTTTAAACCAACCACTATAATCTCCAACCAGCTCAGCCTGTGCTGTGGTTTAGCAAGAACAGGCACTAACGAGGGAGTTAGTGTAGGGGTTAGGACAGGGTCAGGTCAGGTTTCCTCAGTGGTGGTACCAGCTAACAGCTGTAAGTAGGAGGAAGGAAAAGACATTTTCCCATGTGGATTTCCCAGTGGCTAATAAGGGTAAGCGACTCTCAGTCCAGTGAAAGGAACTGGACATGAAGTCTCTATCCGGCCACATATTTCCACAAAACTTGTAGGTATGTATCAGCTTTGAGAGCTCTGCCATGTCATCACATGAGGCTGATACTGGCCACCATGTTGAAGAGTGATGGAGGTGCTGACAATCACACACAGAAGAAGTGCGATCACCACAGCCTAGTGACAGGGTCTGGAAGAATTTGCAAGGTCTTCACCTTGGTGACTGAAAGCTGTTCTCACTTGGTGCAGCTCGGAGCAGGATGACAGGTCCTCACAACTGGTGAGTGTGGGTTAGATCCTTCTCTCTTGGTAATCCCAGCACAAAGGAGGCATGCGTTATAATTTTCCAGGTGGTATTAAAAATGGGCTGTACAGACAACCACCAAACACTCTGGTCAGCAGCTCTTCGCTGTGACAGCTCTGCCCATGGATGCTGATGACACATCTAGGGAAGCACCACAGATACCCCGGGCCTCCTTGGGAACAATGCCTGGCAGGACATCCCTTCCTTCTGGCAGCCTGAACAGGGGTCTACCAGTGTGGTTCCCAGAAGGCTCAGGATGAGGCCCTGGTGATTCAGAGCCACCTGAAGCCACGGCAGCTCCTCCCTCCCGTGACATTTCTCCAAGGGTCACACAAGTCCTGCGAATGAACAATCAGCGACTCCTCACTGACTAAGCAGCAGGCTCGGAGCAGAGGTTTCCAACCAGCCACCTTCCGCTTTTACCCACAACGCTACCCTTGCAAGGCGGAGGATCCCAGGGCACTGACATCCTGCCCCAGAGCTGGCGTTGCTCTGGTGAGCTGGCTGTCACACACCCAGCACTGACTCACCTCCCAGCCTGTGCAGGACTCGGGTGACCGCATTGGAGCAGCCTTCGCAGGTCATGTCCACAAAGAACTCGTGTTTCTGAAAAGAGGCAGACGAGGGGTCAGGGAGGGTGCAGCTGGCAACACACCACGAGCACTCATCCTCCACACTTGCCTTTTTCCTTGGGGAGGTGGGTTCAAATCCTCCCCAACCAAAAGGTCCATGCATGCCACTAAGGGATCCTCAGCAAAACTGACAGCTCCTGGCACTCCTCCCTTATGGCATCCTTGTGCTGTCCCTCACGGCATAATCCTGAGGGGCCTTTGGAGACTGTATGGCCCCCACTCAGAGCAGGGCCACCTTCAGGGTCAGTGCAGGTTGCCATCTCTGTGGGCCTCTGCTGGACTCACTCCACTTGCCCTGGGGAGCCCAGGAAAAGCAAGTCTCCTGCCTCCAGCTACCCTGACTGAGTCTGCAAGGTTTTCAGTGCTTGCCCACCCTATCCTTCTTGTGTCTACAAGGCCTCTGGTCCCCAACATAATAAACTTATAAAAATATCAACGAAACTGAAATTTAAGGAACCTTAGTGCTGTTTTTTCATCCCTTTGCTCCCCTGGGGCCCCAGTGTTATCTTCACTACTGGTGAGAGATACCGGGTCAACATAAACATGCTTGCCTGTAACACTAATCATCACGTTCAACCTTGGGCACCAGACGGATCCTAATTTCCTTTTCTTGCACATGCTTTTTACTTTGCTTAAGAAAGAAAAGTAAAGCCGTTTTTTATTTGTTACCCACAGCCCCTACTTCTTTCTGTTCAAACCCACCCTTTGCCTCCCACCCGCCACTGAGAGACTAAAACCCTCACGGACACAATTCACCCTGGGAAGGAGTTTGGGAACGGCGGTTCCCAGGAGGATCTTCCAGTGTAACCAGCATTTTCTCCATTTTTATTTTACAAACGCCCTGCGCGCTCCGGGCGGGAGGGGGCCGCTGTGCGGGAAGGAGGAATCGGGAGGAGCCGGGGCGGGGGGGTCCTGGGGCAGGGTCGATCCCCTTCCCCGGGGCCGACCCGGCCTCCCAAACCCCTCAGGCTTTTGGGGAGCCCCGGGGGCTCCTCCCGCTACCGGGCAGAGCCCTCCCTTGCCCCGCCGTCTCCGCCGGGCCCACTCCCACCACGGCCCCCGGCTCAGCCGGGGCCTAGG
Organism: Buteo buteo; assembly: GCF_964188355.1. Taxonomy (NCBI): domain Eukaryota; kingdom Metazoa; phylum Chordata; class Aves; order Accipitriformes; family Accipitridae; genus Buteo; species Buteo buteo. The sequence continues at coordinate 7,409,913 of NC_134194.1, forward strand.
CGCCGTGCGGGCCCGGCCGAGGACCGCGATGGGCCTCCCGCGCCCCCCCCCCCCCCTCAACCCCCGGGGCCCGGCACCCACCGGCATGGCGAAGCGCAGCGGCGGCGGCTCCCGGCTCCCGGCTCTCGGCGCGGAGGAAGGGGCGGGCCTCGGCTTCTCCGGGCCCAGGCCGGGCCCTGAGCGCCGGCCCCGCACAGCGCCCCCGGGGCCGCGGGGAAGGGAGGACGGCGGCCCCGAGCAGCCCCGCGGCCCCGAGCAGCCCCGCGGCCCGGGCAGCCCCACGGCCCGGGGAGCCCCCCACGGGGAACCGGGCTCGTCCTCTCCCGTAGACGAGGGCAGCGGCGGGGCAGACGCCGCCGGGCCTCCCCGGTAACCTCGCACCGGCAGGTTGTGGCCGTCTTTCTTTGTCTCTAAGCCCTTATCTCCACCGAAGATGGGGTTTTGGGAGGTTTTGCAAAGTCACGCGTGGGCCAGGAACCGATGTCAGCTGCAGAGAAGCCCAGGGAGGGCAGCGAGGTCGGAGACAGGCGCGCGGAGAAGGTTTCGGCACACCAGGAGTTTGGGGCCGGTGGCTTTCGTTTGGGCTGACGTGAACTGGCTTAGGCTGTGGGACACTGGCGTTCAGACTCTCTTTGGCCTGTTCTTAACACTGACCAAGGCTTTTAGGAGCCTTTTGGGGTTGGCGATTTAATTCTTAGGAGTATTTGTTGCTGAAACACAGCCCCACTTCTCACGGTTATGTTTCTCCCATTTTTTCTGATACTAAAATGCTTCCACTCCTCATGAGGAGATGCAGCAGGGCTGTGGCTGGACCGATGCCGTCTGGGTTAGGTTGAAGCCCGAGATGGGAGTAAGGCTGAGGCAATCAGAAGGCATAAGATGCCAGAAAGTGTTAAGGAGAAAGTGACAGAGAAAGTTTGTACTCGGTGGGGATCCCTAACAGCTGCCCAGCACCCTGATCCTCTGGCTGCCTGCTTTACAGGCTGAGGATCAGCACAGAGACAAACTGGCTGCAGAAGGAAGGTGGGAAGCATCATAAAGATGAGGCAGGAGGCGTGAGGGTTGGCTGGGCCGCTTCAGAAAGCTGGTTCCTCTCTGTCCTTTGAGGTTTTGAGATTTACTGGTTTAGGAGAGCTCTGGTAAACTGGATTATTGAATGAGGGAGGTTTGGGGGTGGGTCTCTGCTTCAGAGTAGGTTGAGAGGAAGGATGCTGGTCCCTGAAGATGTCTGTGTGTCTGCTTTGGGGTGGTTTTTTTTTGTTTGTTTGTTTGTTTTCCATGGCTGTTTGGCCCTTTGAAGGAGAATGGGCCTCTTTCTTAAAAACTCAAGTGGAGGAGGCTGTGGTGGGGGCCGGGAGCAGCTTGGGTGCTTTGGCAGTCTGCGGGTAACCGGGAAAGGAGATGGTGCAGTACGTCAGGGCTGAAAAGAGCTGGCATATCTGCGGGGGGGGCGATACTTCCTGACCATGTGCTGAGCTTCGGTATCTTCCTGTTAAGAAGCCTAACCTGTAGCAGGAAAAATAACGGGGGTGTTTCTGGTTATTTGCTACCACACCAATTGGAGCTGCGTCCTGGGATGTCGGCTGGCCTTGGCTAACCCTTTCCCTCGCACTGAGTTGGTGCTGAAAAGGCTGAGCCCCTGCCAGGGAGACTGAGCCAAAGATGATGCGAATGCCTTTCCTAGCGAGCTTCCGTTGCATGGGGGAAGTGAGGGCATTGATTTTAACGTGCTTAGGAGCCCGTTGTACTGACCTTTTTATAAAAGAGGAATTACCTGTCCCCCTGTTGCTCTGGGGAGAGATGCCTGGGGTCCCCATGGCAGAGTTTATTTTGGACGGCTGTTGTGCTAGGTCACTGGTCTCATGTTAAACTTTGCGAAAGTCTGCGCTACTGATTTATGAACTGGCAGATTGCAATGTGGCTTAGTCTATAAATAGCCGGGGGGTGTGGGGGGAAGGATATTAATGCTGAGCATGGCCCCATGCCAGTCTACTGACTGTATCTCTAGCTGCAAGGCATAGCAGGGAGGGTTTTAGGCAGCATTGAGGGATACGGCGGTGGGGAGGAAGTCACTTTTATAGGGTGAAATATATCTCTGACTGCTTCGTGTCATGCATTTGGGATGGGATGCGACACAAACAAATGGAAAGCTGTGGCCTTCTGGGAACTGGCTGGCTCAGGCTGACTGTCTGCTTCCTTTCCCTCCTGCTCTCCTCAGGCTGTTGGACCAGCATCTGCTGGTGAGGAAGGATGTGTGAACTCTGAGGCCTTTCTTCTCCTTTGCAGGACTACTTGGGCCTTGCAAGGTGGGTTAGAAAATGTCCTTGCTTGGCTTGTCTTTCCTCAGGGGCAGATGATCCCTCTGTCTGCTTTGCTCAGAAGTCGTGAAGGAAAAGCAGCTGCACGAGTCTCCTGGCTCTGCCGGGGGTCTCCCGGGGACGGGCAGGGGGAAGCCAGCCCGCATTTCTCTAGCCTGGAGATGGTGACCACTGCGTTCCGCCTCATGTGAGCCTTTCAGGTGGAGGCCGCCTTGGCCGCAGCCCCGCACGGAAGCCGTTTAGCATGAAAAGCCCCCTTTATACACCCCCACTGGTGGTTTCTCTCAGGTGAGTGGGTCAGTTTTGCCGGGACTGTGGGTGCCCTGGCCTCAGGCCGGGTGAGAGCCTGTGGTTCACCCTTACGGGTCTGCAGCCCTCACCCGTGGGGGACCAGGGGCTGGGTGCCCCCGTGCCGGAGGAGGCAGCAGCAGGGCCTGAGCGCACAGCACCACAGCCCAAGGCACATGGCCCCCGCCGCCATGTTGGGCGCCGTCCCCTCCCTCCAGCAGGGGGTGGTGCTGGGCGCGGAAGGCCGCCCCTCGTGGCGGGCTGCCGCTGTCCCTTTAAGAACGCCGGAGGCGGCCTGTCCGTCAGGGCCCGCCGCGCTCTCCCATTGGCCGCCGCGCTCAGCGCCTCACCGAGGAGGCTGTCCTGATCTATAACGGGGTTTACCAGCACCTTCTCAAGGGCGCTGCTGTGCGGCTCAACCATACTATGGCGTCAGGCCTGGCCCGCCCCCCGCGCCTGGTAGCCGGGTAGCGTCGTCCTATTGGCTAAAGGAGAAATCCATCAGGTCTCGTCCCACCCCGACGGGGGCAGCTCCACGGCCCGTTGGTTGTGCTAGGTGCCGGTCACTCTCACTGCCCCGCGGAGCCAGGTCGCTTGGTTGGTAGATTAAGCTGCCTCTCAGCTCTCCGCCCGCCTCTTTTCCCTCAGTAGGCCAACTAGCATCCGAGTGAAGGCGACCGCCGTTCTCTGATTGGCTGATCCGCCTCCCGCTGGGGTAGGCTGCGCGCCGGATATATCTAGCCGGCGGCAGAGCACGCCGTTGCGTGAGGTGCTTCTCGTCCGCCGGGCAGGCCTGTGGTGAAGCGGCGCCTCCCGTTCCCGTCCCGCTCCGCCCGCAGGTGAGGGGGAGGGCTGGCGGCCGGTGGGGGGGGAGCGGGCGGGAATCACCGGCGGGCTCACGTCCTCCCGGGGACGGCTGCGGGCCGCACGCACCGGGCCTGGCCTGAGGCGCAGCCCCCCCCCCCGCGCCCCCGGTAGGCCGCGGTCTGTTGGGGGAGGGCGGTTGCCGGTTCTTCCCCCCCGCCCCCCCCCCGGCTCCGTTCCCGGCCCCGAGGCGGCTCCCGCTGTCCCGGTCCCGCGCGCAAGGCCCGCCCGGTCCCGGCGGCGCTTTGTGGCGAGCGCCCTCCCGTCCGACCCCGTGGCCGGGCTTTCGCAGCCCCCTGTGGGGGCTCTGGAGCGGGGCCCTCGGGCGGGAGGAACGTCCTGGCCCCTTGGAGCCCTCGGAGATTTCCGAGGTGGGAGCGGGGTACAGCGCTGCGCTGCTCGGCCAGCAGTTATTTAGAAGGGAGCGTTATTTGCGGGGGGGGGGGGTAGGTGGGATCGGCTGTTCACGAGCCTTCATTGTGCGGGTCGAGATGTGGAGCTGCGAGCTTTGTTCTCGGCTTTACAGACTCTGGTGTTTTTTCATCCGCTGGGGTTTGTTGGTTTTTTTGTGTGTGTTTTTTTTTGGTTTTGGTGTTTTTTTGTTGTTTTTTGTTTTTTTTTGAGGGGGGCGGGGGTTAGGTATGAGGCGGCCCGAAGCCTGGCATGTAGCTGAGATAGCCCCTTTCAATAGTTGTAGGCGGAGGTTGAGGGGGTAATCCTGGGTGCTTACATAGTGAGGTCGTCAGATGTACGAGATCGTAGGTGTCTCCTTTGCTCTAACTTTATAGATGAAGGGAGTCATAATTCAAGCAGAAGTAGAGCGTGTATCTTACCGTGACTTACCGCATGACCTTGGCTGAATCCAAAATTAAGCCAAGGTTTAAATGCAAAGTAGTGCTCTTATGAAGACTTTATGGCCTCTTGCAAGGCCCTAGATACACTTGCTGGAGGAAGACCAGAGAAAAGGCTTCCATACATCTTTCAGGTACATTTTAGTCTTGATCTGGATGATCTCATGTGTTACAATTCTCAGCGGGCTTACTTGGTGACCTTTTATGTTAAGAGTTACATACATGTAATAAGTATTCTTTACAAAGAAAATTATGGTGAGGTTTTTTTTTTTTCACAATTGGTTGAAAGCAGCATTTGCAGCAAGCCGCCATGTTTCCAGTGTGTGCTATTTTTGTCTAGCCTGTGCTCTCACAGCCAGGAGTGACAGCTTTAGGAAATGTGGACACTGCTATCAAGCTCTGAAGGCTAATGCTTCCAGGTGCCATAAATCAAATGTGGGGGGTGTGTGTATGTCCGATTTGTTTTTAGCTAACAAGACTTTTTAGATTGGTGTCGTAAAGAGAAAGGAGTGCAGAAGTTGACAGACAAAAAACTGCATTTCAAACCTTTTCTGAAATCTTCCCTTTGACCAAGTTTTCACTTTTCTTATTCCCCCTCTGTAAAGAATAGCCTAATGATTTTTCTAAATAGATAGTTCTGTGATGCTTCCATGATACCGGTGGTAGCATGTTCACATCCTGTGAAATGAACTCACCTTTTCCTGGGGTGTTTCAGTCAGTATACTTAATGTTGTGAAGTTGTGAGTCTAGCTTAAAAAAAAAAGCTTAATGGATGGAATATATAGCTAAATTGAAGGCTAGCTGTAAGTATTTATGTGCTTAAGATCTTATATCCTAATAGTCACAGAGCATCTTTATGATGAAGATCTCCCAGCTTTTTGATAGCAGGGACTAGTTTGCTTAAAAGGCAGTGTTAAAACATGCTAGAAAGTGTAACTGTAGAAAAAAAAATCAAATCAACATTGGAACCTTTGCCAATGTGTATCTTATTTTTAAATATAAATCTTCTTTTAAAAAGAACCTTGTATGCATCAGATGATAAATAGTGGTCTCTAGTTCTTGACTTGTGTCAATTAGGCAACTACCTTTTTTGCTAGGCTGTATTCTTTTAAGCGGGAACTTTTCAAGTTGAAGGCTAGAAAACAGAGTTAAGGTAGAAGACCTGGTGGACAAGCTTTCCTTTGTGTGGGTCAAGTATAAACGCAGGATCTTCTGTAGGGATGCTTTGCATTTGCAGTTTAAGAAACAACAAAAACATATAAGAAGACTTGTTTGTACTGTGATTATAAGACCACCGCTCTACTGTTCGTTTTGCTGCTGGCACAACAGCATCAGTAGAGTTCAACACAACTGATGATACTCTTTTAAGTTTGAATGTCTTAATTTTAAACATGAAATCTTTATGCACCTGATGAAACAGCAAGCTCCTTGGTTGGTTCAAAAAGCTTGTGTTTTCTTTTTTGCCTTGCAAATTACAAGGCGAACATATACAGAAGAATGCTTTTTAATGAAAGTAAAATAAAGCAAAGGTGATGTTACTCTAAGTACATATTGATATTTCTGTTTATAACAGTAGTATCTGTTGAGAGTGCACTCATAAGATTAGCATAAATGGCCTGTTTGAGTTAGAAAACGTTTTAATTGATTATTCCAGTTTTTACTATTAGAACCTGGGCCTTTTTGTCTGAATAAGTAATGTGATGAATGAAGAATCAAAGAGGAAATCAAAGTAGAGCAGGGCTCTAGCAGGGTGGTGCTAGTTGTTATGCTGGCTGTAACCTGCTGTGCTTGAAACCAATCAAAGGTGAAAGTGATAGTTTTGTCTAGAAGACTGGATGCTTTTTTACAGGTGCCTATATAAAATCTCCAGAGTTGAAGTAATTGCTAACTTCTTGCTGAAACTGCTAATAGACTAGATAATCTTCAGCTACCTCACTGAGTAATTAAAAAAAAAATATCGGAAGTCTGATCTTCAGCTACTCTAAAAGAATCCCTAAAACTTTGCAAGCAGTGAATATTGTACTGGTCTAAGGTCCTAGTTTTGCTATATTGAGTCTGGACCTCCTCCAGAAAGACATAGCTGGTGGAGTACAGCTTTCAGAGTTAGAAGATTGTGAGCTGTCAGTTATGTACAAATAATCTGTTATGAACCTGATTATTTGCTGAGGCAAATGTGAAATACTGCATTCTAAAATGCTGGTGGCCATCTTTTGTTTTCTTCTGCGTTGCCCTGTACTGTTTTCTCAGTTAACTTACAGTTGCTATTAGGCTGACTTTCTGTTTTGTTTTTAAGTGTCTAACAATGTAACAATGCCATGATGGTTCAGTCTTAAGTGCTAGGATCTGGTTGATATATGAAGGTTAAGAGTCTTCTGTGGCTAAAATGGGTAGAGGTGAAAGGGTTGACTCTCTTTACAGGTATCTGTTGCTTGGCATGCAGAACCTGGTGATTTTAATTCAAGTGGGAGTGAGCTTGAATTTCACTGTAATGTCTGTGTAGCTAGGTATTCCAATCTGCCTTTTCTGACTGCTTACGAGTAACTTTTGCTTTTTACTTTAAGAAGCTGCAGTGGAGCCAAATGGAAAAATTGCAGACCTAAGAGAAGATGACTGGACCTGCTGCCAACTTCATCGAGTTGTTGGAGCAGCTCTTGGATGTCAAAACAAAACCTGTTCTAATGGCAAAATCATAGGGTCCAAGTAGCTACTTTATCATGAAGCAGTCTGGAGAGCAGTATAGGCATAAAGCTGACTGTTATGTTTCATTTAAAAAGCCCCGAGTAAACAAACTGTTCAGACTAGCACTATCCTACCACCCTTTAGGATGAAATTTGTGTGGTTAAAATGTAATTTTACAGAAAAACACTACTTCTAATTGTAGGGTAAATGAGGTTGGAATAGGTCCAGTTAGAAATGAGCAAGTCCTTCACCCAGGTGTAGGAGAGAGCCTGTTTAGGACAATCTGATTTAGTATTATTAAAAAAAAAAGTAGGAATATTTCTGTGAATTCTCAAGGCTTTTGAGTTTTGAGAGAACTCAGATTCTCCTTCTCTTTGTATTGCTAGTTTTTGTGTTGCTGAATAGAAGTGATGATTGTGTGATACAAAGTAGAAAATTGGAAGCCGGTTGATACAGCTTTAAAAGGGAAGAAGGAAAAAAAAAGCCAAACCCACACCAAATATGCCCAGCACTCAGGGAAGGCAAAGTGTTTTGAGGGGAGAATCCAAGAAACACAACTTGGTGAGAAACTGTTGTGATATCACTTACCTTTAATACCAAATTTTTAAGATTCTTCTACATTACATTCTTTTTTTCTCCCCTTTTAAACAGGACCTAATTTGCTGTTTGTCTTTGGACCTTTATGTTCCTAACTGCAGGAATAATGTCTAGTATCTCTTTCCTTCCCCAGATGAACATTCCTTACTGTATAGGTATACATGATGGTCTCAACTATCTTAACTTATGCATTAGGTAGTCGTTCTTTGTATTTTGTTTCTCTGTTTTTGAGCCTAATGCTCTAGAAATGATATTTTTCTGAAATGGTCACTGTTGTTTTAGATTTTGAATAATAGCAGTAGAAATCTTCAGTTTGTCTCTTGCTTGGCAGAGCTGAGCAATACAAAAAGCACTGAATTTTGTCTACAAACTGGCAGACTCCATCATATCCATCAACTTGTGGATCACACTTCGGTTTGTTAGCAGAAACACAGGCTGACTTCTAGAATGACAGCTCTTCTGTAGCAATTCATGGTTTGTTTATTTGTATTCTTATAGTGTTTAAAGGGCTGCACGTTGCTGCTGAGTAAGGCTTCCCATCTGCCACTGGCAAGCCGAGGGGTTTTTCAGTACTAGCATGGGCAGTGTTGAATGTTATTCTGAATTACTTTTTAATCTTGCAATGAAAATGTTTTTCTTGCATTTAAATTTGGATTGATTGCTTGGATACTTTGATTAGAAAATAGTTAAGCTTCTAATTTGATTTTTCTTATCCATATGTTGCTGTAATGTCTAGCTTTTCTATAGTGTCCCTCATCAGTATGTCTCAAAGGGCTTCAGAAAGGGGTTCAGGTATTGCTCTACCTTTCTGCAGCACCAGGATAATTAAGCACAGAGAAAGCTGATTGCCAAGGATGCAGCGTTCTGGTTGCCGCATGGTTGGTTTTTTTAGGATCTAGCTCCTTGTAACACCTCAAGTACCCTATGAACTTAGGTACTGCCTGTCTTTGTAGGTTATGCAGTTGTCATACAGTAGACACTAGTCGCTGGAGTGCATGGAGAAATGGCTGTCATAAGCTTGAGGATCCAGATCCATGTTTTATTAGGTGTTGGTTTTGAAGATTATTAGTAAAGGCTCCTCTGTCTGCATGATATGTGTAGCACTTCACTGCTCTGATCTCAGCTGGGAAGTGCCTGCTTCTGGAAGTTCCTAGTGTATACATATATCTTACAGACTACCTTAATGTTTCCAGGAGATACTAACAAGAGTTGAATGCTGGTAACCTCACAAATTGTTCCAGTTTGATCTTCAAATATTTCATTATTCATTGGAAAAGTTATCCCATCACTAGTTTTCAGGCTCTGGCTTCCAAGTGTCATGGCTCCTGTGAAATAGTGCTACCTTTAAGATAATTTCTTTCACATGGAATCTGTCAAAATACAAAAAAGTTGAACTGGATGCAGGCAGGCAACTGTCTGTAATGGCTTCTGTATAAAATACAGGCTGTATTGCTGTGACACTGTTCCCTGTGACATTGTCTACTTGCGCATCCAGTGGGAGGCAAGTAATGAGATCTGTTTTTTTAAAGGAGATTAGTGTTTTGAGGCTTTGGTTACTCACTTATTTGAGGTGCTTTTTCAGCACTTCATAATTTAGGCTTGGGATCAACAACTGGGTGTGGTTTGTTTGGGTGTTTTTTCTGTTCCCCTCAAATAGTTAAGGCTGTGTTAAATTAAGAAGGGTATCTCACATCTTGGTGTATCTGGTATCTTAGTGTTTTATGCATTTCCTTGAAAAGGTTTGCATTACTCTTCCTACTTGAGAGCAAGCTGGTGTAATGATATAACTCCCCAGTTGAGATGGGCACTGGAATTTGCCTAGTGATGCAAGTTTAGCTTGTTGGTGTTTCATTGTTCACTATAATGTTTTGTATCACAGTTCACACAGGTACCAGCTTCTCTTTTTTTTGCTTAGTCAGCAGCATTAGCAGATGTGAGTCATGTAAAATGTATGGGGAGTTGGAATTAACTGGAATTGCTTTGCTTTTGTTGTTTAACTTTTAATCTATATCGTGTCTGTTGGAGGCATATTAGGAGTTTTCTTCATGATTTTATTTGTATTGGCTGTCTTTCTTGTCCAAAGCAGCAGTTACGCAGCAGTAGTAACTGCTGCTAGTGCTGGTTACTCCATGCAGATAAATGGTTTGTGACTTTGAACATGCTCACCTGTTGCTAAGCAACTTGGAGAAATCCCAGATGACACTTAATTACGCAATCCTATTAACTATTGACCAGACCTTTAATAAAGTCTAGCAAAATTGCTGTTTGCCAGCTTTTTAGTGTGATGTGCTTAGATACAGACACCTCTTTTCCATGTGAGCTTCTCTGGGTCTTAAGTTTTCAAAAAGCCTTTTTATGTTAAGGAGTTGATATCACAATGAGGGAGTAGAGTTGCATGAAAAGTTAGACATTCTGGTTTAGCGGAGGAAAATAGCTTCATCTGGGTAACACATCAATCGTACTGTCAGAGTTGCTTTTGTATAGTTAGGGGTAAAGTTGTAGAAGTGAAAGAACTGAATTATATTTCATAGAAGCTGATTAGGTTGTTGGAAACAGTGTAACAGCTCTATGAGAATATCTTAGTTAAACTTGTAATTAAAAGGATGGGGGGACAACATGACTGCCTTGGTGCTCTGTAAACTCTACCCATTTGTAGAGATGGGCAGGAATGTAGTATCGAATGAGTCACCTTATAGCACATGAATAGCCAAAAGAGAAAGTGTGAACTGCTATAGGGTTGTGCCCTGTGTCTGCTCTGCAATATTCCAATTGAACAGAACTGTAATGCATTGTAGTAACTTTGGATTTTTTGAGACGTTTCTTGTATTGAAATGCAAGTCAAAAATATGGAGAACAAAGGCATAAGGATAATATTAAAAACAAACCGTGGCCTGCTTAGAATATGCTTCAATGTAAATTTTAACTTGTTTTTCTGTTGGTACTGACATTTTTCTTGACAGAAGATGTTTAAAATTGCCACACACTTTAGGAAGTGAAGTTTGGTATTTTTTGACTTGCATCTTTTATTTCAATGGAGTCTGGTCCTCTGGCTTGTTACATCAGGCTAAGTGGGTTCTGCAGTCACTGGTTGTCCTGAGAGCCTGAATGTTGTGTGATATACATTGGAGAGATTTTGTTGTGTAGGAAGTCTAGTAGAGAAAAAAAGATTCAGACTAAACTCCTTGTCTGATTTAAAAATAAAAATGCTTTGAGTTCAGACAGCAATGGTTAGTTTACTTTCACTGTGTAGCAATTTGGTGGGAAAATACTAACCAATGCTAGCTATTAGGTGTTCTTTGAGTCTATTCTATTTCTGAACACTAGTATGCTAATAGGTTTTGTGGACCTAAATCTGAATTTGCCAATACAGAATTTACATAAATGGCTCTAATTTACATAACTGTACTTTAGAAATACAGTGCCTAGCATTGATTTTCTGCCAAGTAGGAGCATTGTAACAGATGGCGGAATTTTCCACCAGCCAGGTGATAACCACTGTAAAGGAGGTATTTGTTTTCCTGTAAGTCTCTTGGCTGAAGGAAAGGGCTCAGTTATGTTGCAGAATTGTTCTAGTCCATTTGTTATAATTTAAATTACTGAATTTGTTTTACATATATGGAGTAACATGAATGCATGCTTATGAATGAATCTTAAATCATGTGATTTTCAGCTTTTCCTGTCAGTTTTCACCCTTTCTTCATTACCTCAATTGACACAAAAATGTGTGGGTAAGCTTCTATCAGGAATAATGTAGTGACAGTTCAAGCATTTGATACTATTATGCTCTGCAGTAGAAATGCAGTATAAAATATTTGCAGTTATTGTTGGGTCAAGGAATAGTGGAGTAATAAATTGCTTATGAGTAGTAGGGAGCAAATATTCTCTCTGGAGATGCTTGGCTTCTATCATTCAGGTTATGTTGGCTGGAGAACAAGAACAGATGGCAACTGGCAGTGTAGCAGCAGGTGCAGCAGGAGTAAAAACAGATTGTTGTCCTCTGATTAGGTCATGTAAAGGTTTTTCCCATTTCTTTTCAGATCCACTTAACAAGAACTGGGTATGCTGCTATTCCTCTTCCATGTTAAGAGTTAGTTCTGATAGTTTTTTGTTTGGTGGGTTTTTTTTCACCCTTAGCAGTAGGGAAGTCCTTTTTTTTTTTTTTTTTTTTTAGTATGTAGATATGACAGACATAATCAGCACAAGCCCCTTTAAATATGTCTTTAGTACAGCATTGGGACAGCTCAGAAGAGCATTGAAGGTGACATGCTAGTGGATTAGTACGAGTGAGGACTCTTTGTCTGAGGAGAAATCTGAAAGAGCTTTTGGTGAATGAGCTGTTTGAGTGCTACAGGTAACAGTTTACCATTATGTGAGGATGTCAAGCTTTGTACATTCATATTCTAGAAGCAATTGAAAATAATTCTCAGAAGAGCCCAATTCAGCACTTAACAGAATTGAGTAGAAAACCTGCCTATTGACATCTATAGGAATAAGCTTGAATTCCAGGGGAAACTAGTCTTTACAAAGAAATTAAATGCACTCCTTGCTCCTTCTGCACCCTCCCCCTGCCAAAAAAAAACCCAGAAAAGGAAGAGTGAATAAGTGACATGTGTATGCTTTTTTTATATAGAGCTCGTCATACTGCAAACAGTGATCTTGGGCGATATGGTAGGACTGGCTTTCTAACTGTAAACTCACAGCACAGAGGCAAGTTTTTTAACTGGTGTGGAGCAATTAAGTCTTGATTTGTCAGTTAAGCTGACTGGGTCTAAAAGTGCAGGTCTTGTCTGTCTGCTGTTTCTACCCTTATTGCTTTAGGGTCCTCCTACCCCTTGTAATGATAGAGCTTCACATGTGCTTGACACAAAAAAAAAGTTAAATCAGGAAATCAGCAGTGGTACCCACAATTTAACCTTACTTTACCTGTGGTGTTTTCTTATTGTCTGATGATATTTTGCAGGGATCTAATTTAACATGCACCAGAAGGCAGACAAGTTCATATCTCTGAGGTTTTTGTCCCTTCAGACTGTGCTTGATCTTGGACATCTGTATCTGTAATACATTACACTTACAATTCGAAGTCTTCAAAACCACAGATACTGTGAACTTCCTAAAATGAAAGCAGTCTGCAGAATCTGAGCACTTCCTGTGGGTCAGACCCAATGATGGAGTATCACTTTCTGCATGGTTAGCTCTTGAAAATATCCTCACACAACTGAAAGCTTCTGAATGTATAGAAAAGCCTTTTTCAATTCTAGGTCATGTTTGGTCTTATCCTTTCTGCATGTGATCATGTAAGTACTATTTCCCTGTATGGTGGCGATACACATGCTTCCTACTGAAAGAGCGGGTGCTCAAGTGTACACATTCACTGGAGCCTGTCAGATCTTTCTCCCCTGTGTTTAAACTTACAAAAAGTGCATTTAAAAAATAGAATGTGTAGACTTTCCATTTATTTTATTTTTAAACTTACAAAGTGAAAGAAGTATGTGTGTGTGGTTGTGTTAAAAGCAGAGCAAAACACATCAATGTATGCAAAACTATAACAGTTTTTGTTGTCATATTAATAGCATTCTAGTTATATCTTCTGTTTTGAACCTTAAACTGCATACCTGCCAGGGTAGGAATTTGTGTACTGTATCTCCAGCTAAGCTGGATGTAGTGCATGCTGACCATTGCTGGGAGTTTGGGTATGATCACATCCTCAAATATATTATCAGTGTGTTCTGCCTGTATGGTTAAACATTGCCTTGTCTTTTGATTACACTATGTTGGGTGTTAGACCACAGTTTGAGATACAAGGAGTTTGCCAGGTTGGTTTGGACTTAGCTTTATCCAAAATACCAGCTTCTATGTTGTCTTTTTTTGTATGTTCTTCTCTTTGGGGTTTGAAGCTTCTGTTTTGCATTCCTGATACATCCAGCAGTATGGTTGTAACTTCCTTTGCAGGCCCGTATATAGTGTGCATTTGAAACTGTCACAGTAATAACACTAACCTGGTAGGTCATTTCTGTCTTTTGAAGCTATAGTCTGTTGTCAGTTCTTAGCATTTAAAGGACTACTTCTCTGAAATTCAGCGAGTGTAATGAAAGTGTCAAACAAGATCCTTGGATGAACTGGAACAAGGCACAGTACAAGTATATGGGAGGGACAGTCTATTTTTCTTTCCCGCTTGCTTTGTTCAGATGATAGTTGTGGGCAACTCTGTTTACCAAGGATACAGGATGCTGTTATGTATAGTGACAAGAGAAAGCTTGTCTTAACATAACTGCCCAGGCATGAACTTTGCAGACTTCATCTGGATTAGTCTATGCTAGAGGACTGAGTTTGACTTCCTTTTTTCAGTTGATGCTGCCACTTCTTGGAGCTATTTATAGTTGTGCAGTCTTAAATAAAAGCAGATAAGTAAATGATGACTCCTGAACTGCTTTTTAGAGGGCTGAAGTTAGTGTATTGGTATCAATTTGCACAACACACCTGAAGTATGTGCATATTGAATTTGCATACCATGTGTTTGGGAAAGTGTTGTGTAGGGGAAGGGATTGGGGGTCAGTAACGGGCAGAAAGTTCTTTTGGCTGCTACATGTGGTCTTTTAATGCCCTTTTGGTTAACATCTGCTTGACTTACTGCAGATCGCACTTTCGCTAGCTCTTTACTGTCAGCACTACAGGGCCTGAATAGTTGCAGGAAGATTAGCTATCATATAGTCTGATAGATCAATAGCAAAACTGTCCGGTAAGCACCCATTCTGCTGCCTGTTGGTATAATTGAGCATGACGCAGAAAATCTACTTTTGTTTCTGTATTAGGTAGCAAGAATATAGTCTGCTATTTTGTATGAGTTTGAACAGTGTGTGTGAGTATTTGAAAGGAAGGAAACACAGGAATGTGCTTTGGTTTTGGCTGATGTGGACTGGAGATGTACATATTGTGTAATCTACCTGCAAAGACTTTCTTTTTGTAACTTACAGATCCATGGAAATTAAGTAGAAGGTACCTAGATCAATTTGTCCCTCGGCCTAGGTATGGGTGGTGGTGTTCATTTGATTGGTCTTCTGGGTTTAAGGGAGAGGTGACTTGCTGAGTTTGGAAGCAAGGGAAGGGCAGCATGCATTTGTTTGTAGCACAGTAATTTTAATATAATCCGATATTCCTCTACAGCGCATGTCACTCACAAGCAAGGAGTGCTGCGCTGTTGATAAAAATAGATCGGACTTGTTCTGACCTTTTAAAAATGCCCCTAATACACCAGCACAGGCTTTGCCTTAGAACATCTGACTTTTAATTCTGATTGTGAAGTCAAGTGAGGTAAGTAGAACTTGGATCAACTGTAAATGACTTAGCCACTTAGCAAATCCTCTTGAAGAATCATACTTGCTTGCCACCTGCTTTTTACTGAGGGTATGTAGGATGATTAAATGCTGGCATTTTATGAGGTAATCTCCCTCGCCCATGCAACCTCTCCCACCACTGGTTTGGTACCCAGCAGTCCTCTCCTCAGCACCAAAGACTGATGACTCTGAAAACACGTTGGTTTAACTGCTTACTGTGGTAAAACAGCTAATGGGTTTTGGTGCGTGCTTTCCACTGTGATTACGTGGCTTATGCTATCAGTGTGTGAGCAGCAATGTGAAATGCTCATGTTTTATGAAGCTTTTGATTTTTCCGTAGTTTTCAGTTGACCAAAGAAATGGTGATGGAGAAGCCAAGTCCCCTGCTGGTCGGGCGGGAATTTGTGAGGCAGTACTATACTCTGCTGAACCAAGCACCTGACTATTTGCACAGGTAAAGCTCCGCTTCACTTTATTACCTATTTTTCTGTGTGAATTTCTCAATTTCTATGTTAAAATTGGTGAATAAGCTTATTACCAGGTCTTGGCTTGCTGAACTTGGACACTTAATCTGATTTACTCAAGACAGATGCTGGGTATAGTTTTGCTTTCAGTTTTGATCAGCTGGGTTAAAACATAGATAATAATGATTACAGGAATTATATAAATATCTGTGTTCTGGTTGTTACTGAAATGCTGCTATTCCAAGCAAAAAAGAAGAAAAAATGTGAATCAAAATGCATTGCTTTCTACTTCTAGTTGTAATCAATATAAATGAAAGTTGGATAAATGTTATTTAGTTAAGCATTTTTGTAGTTTTGTCTTGATACACTGCCCCCTGACTAGGGGAAGAATATTGAAAATGGTGTGTGCTTGTATATTAGTATGTCTCAGTAGTCATACCAGCAGCTCTTTCTTAAAGGAAAATAAAAGAAATTATGAATATGCAGCAAATGACAATCTGTTATCTAAATAAATTGGTCCTGTTTGATTTGACAGATATCCTACATTGCTAGAACTAACCTCGTTTTTGAAGATAGGCTTTGTTTTGCTGTGCTTGGAGTAGCTAGACAAACAATTTCTGAAACCTTCCTTCTTCCAATCTCAGGAACACTTGGAGTATTTCTCCACTTAGGTGGACAGCTGATCTTGTCCATCTGGGTCAGAGGAAAGTTTACAATGAGCCACGGAATTCAGTTCTAGTCCTTTATCTGCTGGCAGAATGCAGTTCCATGATGTTTATGACACTTCAGCTTGTAATCCCTCAGTTATAAAAAGGAAGATTGACCTGCAGTACTTTCTTTACTGTAGATGAACATAAAAGTACCATTGCTCCTTGCGCAAGCCTTAAACTAGAACTTGAGGGGAAGCATTCAGCATCCTGGGTGTTCGGAGTACTATGTTGCTTTAGGAACCTTGTACAGAAAGGAGAGAATGGGATTGGATCATCTAGCTCCTATGAAACTGGTTTTGGCTGTTAGTGCTTGGGTATCTGATACATCTGAATGCTACAGGTTACACAGGAGAACTTTGCATTCGCCCCCCGCCCCCGACCCCAAATTGCTAACAGAATTATGGAATTGTATGGCTGTATTCCAATAATTCAGACAGAAAACTTGCTTGAGAGTATATTATTCGTAGTGTACTCTAATGTAGAGGCTCAATGTTCTTGCATAACAAAGCTTAGTGTTAAAATATTTCTTTTCAACAGGTTTTATGGAAAGAACTCTTCCTATGTCCATGGTGGCTTGGATTCCAATGGAAAACCAGCTGATGCAGTCTACGGGCAATCTGTAAGTACTTAAAATTTACTGTTCTTTCCTTCTTTTTTGTCACCTTTGTGGTTGAGAAGAGACACATACCTAGCTGTGATTCATTCCCCTTTGTCCAAGTGCTTTCTGTAAAAAATGGGGAGAGAAAACTGTTAACTGTAAACAGCAATAGTTAGGCAAGATATGCTTCCTTTAATAAAGTTCATAATGTAAAATTGCTTGCAAAGCAAACTTAAAGATCATGCTGCCAAGCTTTCTCCCTAGAGTTAGGGAATATATTATGAAACAGTTTTATGTTTTTGCTTTCTTTGAAAGCTGCTAACTTGGCAGAAATGGCTTCTGTGGTGTAACCTGTGTACCATTCTTTCATAGGATATCCACAAGAAGGTGCTGTCATTAAACTTCAAGGATTGCCACACAAAGATTCGTCATGTGGATGCCCATGCTACTCTCAACGATGGTGTTGTAGTCCAGGTGATGGGAGAGCTCTCCAATAACATGCAGCCTGTGCGCAGATTCATGCAAACATTTGTACTTGCCCCTGAGGTATGCTGTATTGAGTGCTAGTGTTACAGTGTTTCTGATATCATGTCAGGCCTCTCTGGTTCAGTGTCGGAATATGAAGGGTTAGACTGGGAAAGTGGCTTGCTACAAAATTCAGCAGTAATGTTCTGTAGATTCCTTAAGAAATTACACTACTTCTGTATGGTCATACATTAACCTTGGATATCATAATTACAGTTGTAAATATCCTAACTTTTGGCTACTAGGTATGTGTAATGCATATTTTTTTCTTAAGCACTTTAAAGTTATTTTATCTTTAATTTGCCCTCCTAGCAACTGGTCCTCTTACTGAAAAGATGTAGTAGAGAGAAGAAAATGCTTCCTGTTGTTTGAAGATATGGGTTCCAGACTTTCTTGGTGTATAAAGCGCTGGCTTAGCATTTGAGGTGGCTTTTTAAATAGACACCTTTTTTGAACAAAACAGTTCACATAATTGAAAATAATAGTGAAAAAGGAGTATTACAAGATAACTTTATTTTTCAATTTGACTTGGAGCTAAGAATTGATACTTTAGATCCCAGAAAGTTCTCACTCCTACTTTCTCAGTGTTGTGAGCTATTGGAATTAAAAGCGCTAATACGATTTTTTTCCATTTTCCATGCATTGTTCCATGCATACTTGGCTTGCATACTGAGGAGTATGCTCCTACTTGGCAGAAAATCAATGCTAGGCACTGTATTTCTAAAGTACAGTTATGTAAATTAGAGCCATTTATGTAAATTCTGTATTGGCAAATTCAGATTTAGGTCCACAAAAGCTATTAGCATACTAGTATTCAGAAATCCATCTTCTGCCACCCCCTGAAAAACACACGTTTTCTTGAAGGAGGCAAGTTTGGATTAATTTTATATGGGAAGGATGATTTGCTCAAGCTGTTCTTGTTTTCTCCTTATTTCAGTTTTTACATTACTGCAATTGGTGTAATTGAATCAGTTCTTCCCTTTGATTTGCTTCCAGGGTTCTGTTGCAAACAAGTTTTATGTCCACAATGATATCTTCCGCTACCAAGATGAGGTTTTTGGTGACTCTGACACCGAGCCTCCAGAGGGTAAGAAGCAGGAATTTTTGGATGGTTCTACTGGTATTTGTTTCTGGGTCTATATCAACACTCCATTCTCAGATCAGGAAATCTTGCTGGAGAAGGCAAATCAGCATTAAGCTTCGTGTTCTAGATTTTTTTCCTTGCCTGTAGTTTCCTTGCTCTCCAGCAAGGAGTTGTGACATGCAGGTGATTGTTATTTTTCTGGCATATTCTGTTTCTATTAAAAGAACTGTGAGACTTACTTTAGCAGTTGCAGTCAGATTTGTAGGCTATAAATCTGCTTCTCTGAAGTATTTGGAATATGTTTGACCTTGGTCAAAACTGAGTAACTGAGGTGATAGCAGAAGTATAAGGAAACATCTGTTCCATGTCACATCTTGGTAGTACTTCCCGTGTGGTCTTTGGCAGAGACTTCACCTGCATGTTGTGGAAGATGCCTTGTGTTTGAACCAAGTACTAAAGACGTGTGTGGTGTATTTTCTCCTTTTCTAACTTTGTTTAGAATCAGAGGAGGAAGGGGAGGAACCTGAGGAAAGACAGCAGACACCTGAGGCTGTTCCTGATGATACCGGTGCTTATTATGAGCAGGCTGTCAGGTAATATCTTATTAGATGAAGTCAGATGTTGTGTAATACAGACTGCTTGTAGAACAGGTCAAATGAATTTATTGCTGCTCATGATTTTCCTCCTTGACAGTCAAAAGATTTCTGTTTATTGGGCAGCTGAAACCAAAGTGGTGTTAGGCTGAATGCAGAGACTCTGGATTTTTAGTAGATGTAATGCTTTTTCTGCTCTGTAGTGTAACAATGCGAAACTTGCATCCCTGTGCAATGTGGCCTTATTTAGACAGATTAGCCTTGTTCTTCCTCATGAATGCAATATGCCTCACTTCTGTATTGGACAAGTAGCATTACTTAGTACCCAGTAATAGAATCAAATACAACACCACCTCTTTTTCTTGATTTTTGCGGTGCCGTATGATAGCAATGACATTGAGGAACACCTGGAAGAGACGGCTGCAGAGGCGGAGCCTGAGCCAGAGCCAGAGCCTGAACAGGAACCTGAACCAGAGGTGCATGAAGAAAAATCTGAGCCAGTATTAGAGGAGTCGGCTCCAGAAGAGACTGTGGAAAAGAGTCCTTCTCCAGCTCCTGCTGATCCAGCTCCTGCAGTGCAAGAGGACTCCAGGGTAATGACAGTGGATGGCTCTTTTCTGTCATGTGGTAGTTTCATCACAGTATGTTTGACTCTTCTGTTTTACAGAGCACGATCCTCTCTCTGGCAAGAGGAGAAATACCTGGAATTAGAAGTGTTTAAGTGCTCTATAATTCCCTGCCCAAATTACTCTTCTCATGACCAGTTGCCTCCTTCCTATTTGTTCCTATACAATAACAGGTAGTTGAAATTCTAGCTAGTAGCTAGTTGGTTAAAATACCAGGAACTAAGATAGGGCTTTGTATAATTTGTAGGTATAGGAACTGTGGCAGCAGTGAGAGGCTCAGATTCTCTGTTTGTAAACAGAGCTTCTGAAATTCTGAACAGACTGAAACCAACGTGCTGAATCGGAAAAATGGGAGAAATGTGACTTTATTTCTACCTGGGGATTTTTGTCACTCTTCAGTGTTAAGAGAGGCAAAAGTGGACAAATGGGTACTCAGGAAAGCAATACTTTGGTTAACCTTGATGTGATACTTGGTCTTAGGCTACTGCTGTGTCCTATTTCAACTCTATGTAGAATTTAGAAATAGGGTGGAAGCGTGACTGCGTTGTCATTACACTAAGTCTTTTGAATGTAAATGATTTATGGGGAAACTGTTAGCAGCAGGATCCTGAATTTCAAGGACAGGTTAAAATTTATTGCTGTTATTCTGTGTCTGTTAGCTGTGCTATCAGGAATATATTTCAGAAGGATAAAAGCATCTGGAATTGAGTTACAATCTTATCTCTCTTTGCCTTTTTTTTTTTTTTTCTTAGACGTTTTCCTGGGCATCAGTAACCAGTAAGAACCTCCCTCCCAGTGGAGCTGTTCCAGTGTCAGGAATACCACCTCATGTTGTTAAAGTACCAGTCTCGCAGGTAAGAATCCAGCACCTAGAGAAGTTTAAGTGCTAAACTAGCTGACAGTAAACTGAGGTGGGGAAAAAATATAGTGAAATCTACTTGCTTATAATCTGAATTCTCAGAGACTCCAAAGACTTTAAAATTCAATTTTTCCTGATAGACTTCATAAAAATATTATTCCATGGCTTGAGAAGGAATTGTTTATCATGGAGAAAACCAAGGGAATGTTCATGCAAGTGCTGGTTGTATCTGCCATTGCACCCTCTTAAGGGAAAGGTGCAACTTTTCTTTTTCCACTGCCTATTCACGAATGAGGTTTTGTCATGAATGCATTTATGTAATACAGTCTATCTGCATAACTGCTGCTGCCCTTTGGGCAGACACTTTATTGTATATAACTGTGCATGGGGTGACTTTGAAATGCTAACGTAGTCAAGTGACATGTTTGCTTTTAGCATATAAGCCAACATGAGCTAACATGCATTTTAGTCACAGGTGGAAAGAACTATGATTTTTTTACTGTATTTTCAATTTATTTTATCAACAACTTCATAGTGAGCTCTTAAAAGCAGAGCCCTGCTGTTATGTCTGATTCTTTCCTGTCAAGTCCTTTTTTTAATTTCTACAGCCTCGCCCTGAGGCAAAGCCTGAATCTCAGACTCCACCTCAGAGACCGCAGAGGGATCAGCGAGTGAGGGAGCAGCGAACAAGCATCCCACCACAGAGGGGTCCTAGACCAAGTAAGAGAAGCTATAAAGAATAAAGTGTTTCCCCTGTTCGATGGTTTTGGGGAAGCAAAATGATGATTAAAACTTTTAAAATCTAATTAATTTTGTCAGTAAGTGAATGATTCCTACTTTTGTGGATATGGTTATTTTAGATGATCTTGGTCTGAATGTCTGGCAAGCTTTAGAGCTGAATTTCACTAGCATTCTATTGAGGTATCTAGGTTTCTACTCAAGTGTTTGGCTTCAGTCAGGTGATAAAAACCAAACAGTTACAAACTTGCTAGTGTAGAATGCTTACCTTTCTTTATATATGAATGGATAAATATAGTGTGTATTCTGCTTCTTTTATAAAGTGCTAATTCTGACCATGGCTTGGTTTTTGTTTTGTTTGGTTTTTTGTTTGTTGCGGGGACTAGCTTTTCTCAAACAAGTCTTTCTTTTCCGTTCAAGTTCGTGAGGGTGAACAAGGCGATGTGGAAACAAGACGAATTGTGAGATACCCAGACAGTCATCAGCTGTTTGTTGGGAACCTTCCCCATGATGTGGATAAAACTGAACTTAAAGACTTTTTCCAAAGTAAGTTAGTTGCTTTGCTGTACTCTCAGGGTTTGGGGGTTGCAGCCATAAGCGTGGTCAACAGAACATTCTAATGTATGACCCAAGAACTTGGCTTTTCTCTTGCAGGCTATGGCAATGTTGTTGAACTCCGCATCAACAGTGGTGGAAAGCTCCCCAATTTTGGGTTTGTGGTGTTTGATGATCCTGAACCAGTTCAGAAGATCCTTAGCAGCAGGGTAAATAAACTGCTAGTCAGTGGTTTTTGGTCTGCTAATAACAGACAATGTTTTTCAGATTACTCTAACAATAAAAGATCCTACTTGGTCCCTTTGGCCTTTCTCAAGCATCTTAAAGTAGGTGTGATGTCTTTCCCTCCTATTACCAAGACTTGTGCAGCATTTGTACAGATTGAGTCTTTTGTCATTGAAGTAACAACTTAGCTGAACATGGATTTATTCATTATAGAGCCTTTTTCCAATGGGAAGTTGCTGAGCTCTACACAGGAAGCAGGTAAATAGCTTTCAGGAAGGCAGGGCAGCGAGAGTCTGACCCTATGGATAAGTAGAATCTTGTTTGTCAAAGAGGTTGTAAGGAAGAAGCTGTACTAGTGTTCAGGTTGAAAAGAATTTGTACTAACAGAAGCAGGTGGTACCTGCTCGCTTGTTAGCAGTGACTGCAAATGCAAACTGTGCACCCCATGACTGTACGGTGTGGTGGTAGGCAATGAATCTGGATGCACCATAACAGCTGTGCAGTGTGCTTGCTTACAAACTAACTTTTCACCAGACAGGGACATCCTTTCTTCTTTACTTCCTTACTGTACAGCACTATTGCCAGTATATTTGTTCTTAAATTGAAAGGTAACTTGGGTGCAGATTTTTAAACCTTGGGATTTCGTCTGAGCTTGCGATATTTCGTGTGGCTAGACACCTTTAATTGTGGGAAGCCAGCAGCATTTGTAGCAATGCTTGATGAGTTAGTGCATATGAAGTCCAGCAGCCCTAGTTCTTTTGCAGGGAGCTGGTGAGTCAAGATGGAATGCTGATAGAGAGTTGCTTCCTTAAGTGCTTTCCTGCTATCCTGGGCTGAGCAGTTCCAGTGTGGTCTAGGGTAAAGTCTAAACCAGGTGATTTGAAACCAGTGCTAAAAGTAGATTTGAGTAGATCTGGTTGACTTTGGCCTGAATTGGTATGGGAACAAGTAGTGCAGTTACAGCAGGTCCTTAAGCCATTTCTTAGCTGCAAGCAATATATGAACACCTTCAGCAGTCACTTAAACTTGCATGTTTGAATTTTTGCTGGAACAAACTGGAAATGTTCACTCCTGAGTTCTCTTGCAGTAGGAGAGGTAGGTAGGAGCTGAGGGCCAGACTTCATGTCCAGGGAATACCAAAGGCACACTCAGCTGAGGGATTTGTGACCTTTGTTTACTTGTTCAACTGTGCCACTCTGTGTAACTGGAGCTGGAGAAGAGAGTGAATGCTGTCTTCCAGGTTAGGCTTTGAACATGTAATAGTTTGTGCGCTCAAAGTATCTTCTCTGCAAGCCTAAGTTATAATGGATGGGCATGGCTTTCTGAAATAAGATAATTTTTTTAGATTTTTTTTTTATATAGACTTAAGTCCTATAAAAGCAGTTTAACACACCTTCTACCCTGCTTTGAACAGCGCTAAATTCTGTTTGTAGTATCCATTGTGTGAATTGTTTTGCAGACAGGTCTGGTGCTTTGAGCAAACATATGTCCTGAAACAGTAGGACTTTTTTCAGGATAAGCTTTGCTATAAACAAGTTTAAAAGGCTTTGGTAGACTGTTAGCCAGTGAAGCTAAACCTGATGTCTGCTGCCTGATGTGAAATGTAGGAGTTTACACTGGAGTTGGTAATAAGGCTGTAACATGATGCTTTTTGATCTTTGTCCAGCACAGCTGATGGCTAGAGGAGGGCAATGTTCTTCATCCTTAGATCAGTTCCACTTCTGTAGTCAATTCAGTAGAAGTGAATGGCTAATCTTTCCATTTGATGAGAAAGCATTGTGCCTCTGCCGGTGATGGATCGTATTTTTCATGTTGTTTGTTTTGTGAATGCAGGAATAATTTGAAACAAGTGAGTACTTATTCCTGTAGTTCATGGATTCTTGCAGACTTCACCTTCTTGTCTGCAGTGGGGTTTGTGGGATGTTGCAGTCCTGCTCTTCTCTGTTCTTGCCTCAGTGAGGTTTCCCAATCAAGTGACCACTTGTTACTGCAATTCTGAAAAACTGAGCTTGACCTAAGTGAAAAGACTTCATTGGCCTATATAGCAAGGTGGGAGAGAGGATCTGACATTCTTCATGCCATAAGAAAAATCAACTGGGACCCTGCATGGTGGCAGACTGTGAATTGCTGCGTATTAATGAAAGGAGGTTACTGTTGTTGCATCTTTTTTTGTATCTTCTCCAGTAAAGCCACAAGACTGGATGCATAGTTTGACTATCACCATTTTCTAGTAACCAATCATAAACCACTTCAATTTTCTTTCATGGAGAGGAGGATGTGAGACAAGGTTGCAGAAATCTGCTTGACATTGAAGAGTTACTGGTGAGTCATTAATGAAAGTACCTTTTCTGCTTTTGTTGCAGCCCATCATGTTCAGGGGAGAGGTGCGCCTGAACGTGGAGGAGAAGAAAACGCGAGCTGCCAGGGAGGGTGACCGCAGAGATAACAGACCACGTGGACCTGGAGGCACTCGTGGGGGGCTGGGAGGTGGGATTCGAGGGCCTCCACGTGGAGGAATGTCCCAGAAGCCAGGATTTGGAGCTGGAAGGGGGATCGGGCAACGCCAGTGAATGCATCACGGATGTTGACATGGTGGCGCAAATCCTTTTTCCTGCAGATTTGTGAATTTCAGCCTTGGGTATCTTGGAATGTGGCCCTAGCCTGTTATAGACTGCTACGTTTGATACTATTTTGGCCCCTTTTTGTTTGTGTTATGGTTTTGTGATTTTTTTTTTTCTAGTCCTTGTCCCAGATTCCAGCTTTGTGGAACAACGTTTTAGGAAAAGTGGATTTTAAAAAGAAAAGAACTGAGTTTTCTTGTTCACCTCAAACTTACGGACTGGATTTTTTGGTACCAGTGGTTTTTCCTAAAGGAATGTCTCTATTTTTTTTTTTCTTTTTCTTTGTTCTCCCCCCTTTCTACTGAATTTGGGTGCGTTTCAGTCAGTGGAATAATATTTCACGTGCATGCGTTCAAGAGCCTGTAGGAAAACATAGTACCTGGCAAGTATTTCAAGGGCAGAAAAACAAAACTATTGATTTATTCCTTGAGGGTCATAGCAACATCCTCTGGTCTGGACATATTGCCACTTGAAAAATTGACATTCACCTTTCTCTTTGTGGCGCTGTAAAAGTGGAATAATGGGTATCCGTAGAATCTTTTTTCTTTTGATACATGATCACAGAAAGGAATTCGAACTACTGTTTTACCACTTTAAAATTTTGGATTGTGGGATAGGTTTTAAATGTCTAGAACTTGACTCTTAAAACACTTTTCCTGAACTTGTGAAATTTTTTATTGAAATAGGGAGTTTTTTTCATGTTTAGTTTGTATTTGTATAAAAAAAGCAAAATTGTTGTGCCTTCTATTTATCTCTCATTCCAGTCTTGGCAAATTGTTTAAAAAAAAAAATAATAAAAAAGGTCTAGATTTGCTTTATCAAGTCAAGAGTATGTTGGAGTTTTTCCAAGGGGAAGAGGTTCTTCCTTCAGTCACTAGATTTACTAGGTAGAGGTGGTTATAGCTGAAATTTTTAATACCTTATCTTCATCAGTTTGGCTGCATTTAAATAATCGAAAACAAGTACTTTTTGGATGTAGAATTTAATAACTTTGATTTGAGGCCCCGTTACAAATGTTGTAAAAGTACAAGTGAAGCATAAATACCTCTGTCACATCCTTTACAGTTCAAACTACTGTATGTAATAGAGTTATTTTTGCAGTTTGGACATTAATTTCATCCCCTGCTTCTGCCAGCCCTGAAGTGGATGGATGGCATTTTTGTCAGAAGTACATAAGGTACCTGTCTGTCCTGGTGTTAAAAAAGGTGTTGAACGCTCTCTACTGCCTCTGAAAGAAGATGAAATTGAAAATAAAATAGAAAACTGGGTAATTTCAATCAAAGAGATCTTATAAGACTGTACTGCGCAAAGCAGCATTATTTCTGTAATGTGTGGTGTTAACCATCTGTATGAAAATGGCAGGTTTGATTCTACACCAGACCTTCAGAGCTCTTGGTAATACAAAAGAGCTGCTTAGTAAGTTTGCTTATCTGTGTCAGGGTTCATTATTTCTATATTTTCTTGATTTATTGATACAATCACTGTGCATATGCAGTATATCTCTCTTGACCTTTGCTTGCTTTAAAGCTAGAGCAAAGCTGCCCTTGCCCGAAGGGCAGATAGGTTTTACCCGTTCCAGAACAGTAATTTTTTTGCCTTTTACTTGCCAAACTTAGTGGTTGCGCCTGGTTGTACTAAATGTCAGTAGAGTTTTGGTTTCTGTTTGATTTTTATCTTCATCTTCAGAGTTGTTATGCTCTTTGTCCCTTCCCTCCTTATGAATCTTTCTCAGATTGACTTGCTTACAATCTCTTCCTGAAGACTTAAGTATCTTAGTGAATTGGAAGAGAGCTGAGTGTGACAGCAAGAGCTGTGGTATACTCTCACAGCCAGCATACTGGCAATACAGACTGCTTCCTCTTGTGGTGGTAACTGGTATTTAAAAAAAAACCACTTTCTGCATTTTTCGTATCTGGAATGACTGTGAGGTGAAGGTATACAATGGAAGTCTTTCACTGAGCTCTGTCCTTGTTGTTTGTGATATTTTTTTCTTCTCATTTGTTGGGTTTTTACTGTTCTTGATATTAAATCCAAGACTGAAGTAACAGTTTGCACTTCAGACTTAACAAAGTGCTATTAACAGAAGCTTTCATAGCTCTTAACCTGCAAATCTGCAAAAGCACACCAAAGCCTCAAACAACCTTTCTGTAGTGGGAGTTGGACAGTTCTGGCTCATTGTTGTCTGGTTTGAGAAAGAGCTGAGGAATGTCAGTACCCATTAGGTGACGTGTATGCTTGTTTTCATATGAATCATACTCTCAATATGTTGACCCAGAAAGTGATGTTCTTCTCCAAAATGACAGGCAAAATTAAATATTTACATGAAATTTTCTTGGAATGTCTTGTAAAGAAATACTTTTCAAAGGCAAGTTATGTTGCCAGCATCTTGAACAAAATGTAGAGTTGACTTTTAATATTTGCATTTTGGTTGTTCTGTGACTAGCTAATAACAAAGTATGCTCAAAAGACTTGCTGTAAAATATTGTCACATTGGCTTTTTTGTTTAAACTTTCTAGTAGCCTCAAGCCCTTCTAGTTTCTGCATTGCTGTGCTGTTAAAACCTCAATATCTTTTGTCTAAGGTCTTCAATGCTTTGCATGCATTAATGGTGAAGATGACTATGAAGAAGTCATGATTCGGCTTGCCTCAGCTGGTTGCAGTGAGCTAGAATAGCTACAAGAAGGCTAACCTCAAATAACCAAGGTAGCCTAACTCTTTCCAGAAGGAAAATGCTACAGGGAAGTCTCAAATTAGTAAGACTGTGTGTCTTCCTGCTAGCACCTCTGCTTTGAGACAGTGAGGTGTTTGCTGAAGTGCTCTTCATGTCCCAGTGCTCTGCAGGGAGTAGGAAGTGGAGAAGTTGGTCAGACCTGTCATAGGCTGCTTTTGCATCCACACAAGCCCCGTGGATAGTGACAGGAACAATGTTAATGATCCTTATACCTTAATGTTCTGCCCTTCTGAGAGCAGTGGGGGAGTTTCATGTATGACTAGTGTGATCTGGCCTCTTCTGGCTGATCTTAATAGTGAACACAAGTAGAAATAAGACTATTTCATTTACAGTAGTATTTTGTACCACCAGAACTGGAAGCCATGCTGCCTTTGCTGCATTTTCTCTGGTTAAGGGTATTGCACAATTAACTAGGCTTAGTTATCCCCTCTTCTTGTGCAGGGAGGAATTTCTTCTGGAGTACTCTCTAAGTACCAGCAGGCTTGCATGGGGCTGTTGTGTAAAGTTGAACTGAAATTTCTGTGTGTTCAGGACTGCAGGTGTTCTGCAGTTGGGGATTCAGGCGGGGATCACTTGCTCTGCAGGGCCCTCTTTACAGGTTTTGTTTGGTTTTTAAATTTGTTCAGAGCTGAAGCTGTAGTGTTCCTGTGTATACACTGGCCACATACAGGCAAGTGTGGAGGTGGTGAGCATGCTATTGGAAGTAGGGCTTTGCAGAGGGGATTTACTCCTGGAGGAGGAAACTGAGCCTGTGTGCTAACATGCTGTGTGGTAACAGGGAATTCTGGCTTGAATCTGAATGAGAAACATTCTTCAGCAGTGCCGCATGGAAGGGATGCCCTTTAGACCTGTGAGTCCACTTTCTTTGGTGAAAAGGATGGTTCTAGGTGCAGGTATGAAAATTTGGAGTTGATCTCTGCAGCTGCTGTTTCTGCACATCTTGGAGGGACATATTTTTGAACAAAATGTGGTTGTTTGGTTTTTTTAATTGTTTCTCTTTATACACTGCTGCCTGGGGCTAAGAGCACATGGCACAGTAGCAGTTTCCCTAAGCTGTGCATGCTTTAGCAGGAAGTAATTATCTTGGTGATTATTTCATTTCCCAGCCGCACCATTCTTACCCTGGCTGGTAACTTGAAAAACTGCTCTCCTAAGATCTTGATAATCTCATTTGTATGTCGTGTGGAAGATTGGGCAAGGGGTTTTGTTGATAGCTTCTCTGGTTATGAGACATGAAACAATTGAGTAAAATGCTTTCAAACTCCATCGTTCCTTAAAGACAGCATATTTTAGAGTAATGGTGTGTTCTCAGAATAGATTTGAAGGGCAGGATGTTGCCCTTCTATTTTCTGTCACAAAATGCTACTTGCCAAGCCAAGTGGGATCTGCTGTTCCACTGATGAACTTGACACAAACTTGACAAAGCACCTGACTGGAAGGAAAAATACTTCATTGTGTCCATCTTTGAGATTCAGTGTGAGTGGCAGTCCTTTAACTGTCTGAAATGTCATTTTGGGTGTCTGGACCAAGGTCATTTCATCTGCCAAAGATTATTAAGGCTATGTGTAAATAATGCCATGTCCTAGCTTGCAAGACGGTACATAAAATACCTTTTTTTTCTTTATATGGACCCTTGCCAGACTGTTTCAACTTGCGTGAGAACTTAAGGCATAGTTTTGCTCTATTGAAAGTACTGCTGTTCATTTGTGTATGACTTCAAAATCCAGGATATTGTAAAGACAACACAAACAGAACTTTCTGTTTGGGTGCCTATCATTGCTGTGTCAAAGACCAGAACAACTTAAGAGGTGCTTTATAGAGACTAGAGATGTGATACATCCCTCTTGTGGAAAACTTGCTTCTGCTGCCTGGACTTGATCTTGAATCCTGGGAAGGGAAGGCAAGCTGTGTGTTAGCTAACTGTGTTAGCCTTGCAAGAGTCTGAAACAATAAAGAGCAGTTCAGGAGTCTGAGTGCTATGGCTGATACTACTGCTGCTGTAGGAATTCCTTTGTGGGGTGGAGCTCAGGAGGTCACAGATGGGAGAGATTATTCTTCAGAATAAAAGGCTTAACACTAAAACTGGTCTTTTGCCTTATTTTCATGAAATGTTACGTTAGCACAAATGCACCAGCAGTGTGGGCTGCAGCATGGAACCTCCGGCACTAAAAATCCGTGGAGAGAATTTCAGAAAAATCTTTTATTTTTTTATTGGAATCAGCATGAATGTATGATTCAATAAATATATTTTATATACATGTAACAGCAGAAACTTTACATTCCATCTTCAAACTGCTGAAATAGAACTTCTGTTTTAAAATTTTTTACAAGCCAGAAAAATAATCTGCCACTGTTTCTGTGTGGTCATGCAATTTGTATAAGTTACAGGTTTATTTTATCATGATGTAAAAATGCTGCTTTTAAGGAAGCAGTTGCTTTGCACTCTGACCAATGTAGCAAAATATCCTTAAATGGAGTGTAAGGCCATACCAATTTTGTGTATGTATATATTATATGTATATATAATAAATTCATATAGAAAAGACAGGGAGGTCCCTTTTTAAGGTGGGTAGGGAAAAGACATGTAAGCACTTCATGATTAAGCTAGTTTATTCTTTTTGAAAAATTTTACATCCTATGTTTTAAGCACGGGTACACTTTATAGTCTGTATTTCTCTAGTCCCTCCTCTGTCCTTGAGGGGAGAGTAGCATGAAAATTAATAAGGATTGACTTTTTCCATATTTTTTTTTCAGACTTGTGTTAATGAACCAGCAGAGGTACTCAGAGAGCACTTGAGTTGCCTGCTTCTCTCTTCCTTCTTACCTTATCTCCGGTAATATATTACTCTGTGAATACTTTTCTGATTATCTCCTGTGAGATGCTGGTATTTTAGCACCCACCTTGCAAGGAAGAAAACTAAAACAGCTGAATATGAACTATTTCAATGCCTGTTTCAAAGAAGCTTATTTGAAGTTAAAAGGAGATGAGTTATGTCCTCTTAACAGCAGCTGCCTCTTTTCCTATGTCTAAAAGAATTGATTAAACTGGGGCATTTTAATGCCACTGCTTCCTTCTGAGGTCTCAGTAAGATTGAAGAATGAAAAGAAAACACTGACCTTGTTGCCAGTCCTTTCCTGATTATGAACAAGCTTGAGAAAATATCTGTATCCTGATTTTTTTTTAACAGGCACACACAGAAAAAATTTGCAAAAGTAGTTCAAATCTGGATTTAGTATTTACAAAAGAGCATTGATAAATGGGCTCTGATGGATGGGTTTTTCAAGAGGGTGTAATCCTCAGTGGTCTGTCCTGACCCTTTGCGGGAGGGTCTGTCCCACAGCTGAGGTCTTGGTTTGTGTTGGCAAAACCCCATGGTTTTACCCTGAGCTGCACTAGAGAGTGGAGGGTGACTGGTATTGCCCTCTCTGGGGGGGGACAGTGACTGCTGGCAGGGGGATGGGGCAGCTGTAATGTCTTAACACTGTGGCTGCTAAACCCAGCCCAGCTCGTTTGTCAGAGCCCTTGGCTGTCCCTGGTATAAACAGCATCAAAGTGCTGTTGTGTTTTGGAACAAATGAGCTTTAATAAGTCAAGCTTTGGAAACAAAGATTTTCTTCATACAAATGGCTTACAGATGGGAGATGCAGAAAATAGGACAAAACAATGCCACTACTTAATAGGCTTTTTCCAAAAGTTTTTCGGAGGTATTCTTCCTAGACACCAGGTTTTTGGGGGCTTGACTGATGAGGTGGATAATTCTGGGAAACTGAGACAATGTTTATCAATGACATAAGGAAAACACTCTGTCTAGGTGCTGAACTGTTCCCACTTCTGATTGTTTTACATGTTTTCAATTAGAAAGTATTCCAGCTGTGTGTGTGTGTTTGTATCTTCCCTCCAAAGTAAAACCAAATGTGCAATGGTTGTCCTGAAGACAAATATCTTAAGTATTTTTATTTTTCTTCTAGAGATAAATTCATTTACAAAACAATGTAAATGGGTGTGCGTTTATAGTTGAAAGGGAGAAGTTCCTGGGTCTCCCCCTCCTTTTTTTATATCACTTAAGTGTAAGTTTTTCATTACTCCTCATCTCAGTTTTAATATAATAAGCATGATATGCTGTACACTGTGGTGGAATGTGAGCAGACAACACAGTCCGTAAAATGTCACTGTCCACAACGATGTTAGCCTGCTTATGGCTGTTGTTTGATCTTCGGTGGGTGTTTACAAACAGCTGCTTGGGACAGGCTTGTGCATCTTCAGGATTCAAAGGCTGCTTCCAGAATGCTGTTCACCAGTGTTGCAGGGATGGCAAACTGCGATGAAATGCACTGTGACCTTTGCATGTCAGGCCATTTTTGGGTGAAGTCCTTAGCATGTTGCTTCATCTTTACATTTCTCTATAGATCTCTTAACTCACTGAAGTTTTACTGTGTCTCAAATCATGTGTGAATGGCTTTTTAGCATAGTTGCCTTCTGTTTCAGTTCTTTTGAAACAGTCATCTCTTTCCTGCAGCTCGGTAAGTCCAGTAAAGAAGAGGTGAGCTCTGCCCATGATTAGTGCTCTCAGTATGTCGTGACCAGACTTGGGAACCACAAACTTTATCTTTTTGCCTATGAATTCCATTTCACAGTATGTTTGAGATGCTCCAGGCAGTGCATTTTTTCAGGATAATTAATTCCACATGCATGTGGTGAGTTAAGTCACTTGGCCTTTGTGCCTTAATGTCTGTGTCTTGTCACCTCGTATGCCTTTGAAGTTGGCTTGTGTCTCCTGACCTACCGCACCAGTCGCAGGGAGTGCAGTGCTGATTGTACAGTGAGATGCTCTGACATTGCAGTGAGCAGCAAGATGGAGCTCAAAGGCAGAGTTCAAGCACAATAGATCGCTCCTCCCAGCGAGGGGAAGGTAGATTACGTATCTGTCTCTCAATTTCTCACATAACATCAGTGTTTGGACCTTAATGTTTATTTCCCAAAAATTCCAGTTTGGATACTCCCAAAGCCGACAGATCCCCAAATTAACCTGCTGACTTGACCTGATTTAAGGAGGGATGTATCAATCGTGGTTTTGAAATGCATGTGTCTTTGAACTCTCCTGTAGAGTTTAATAACCCTAATCAGTGCCAGAGGACTGTGAAGGGGGCATCAGTCTGGGGTGGAGGTGCTGTTTTTATGGTTCTCTGCTTTGAGTGGGTAAACTTAGGGATTTGTCAGCTTGGTCCATGCTGCTTTTGAGCTTATTTTCCCTGCTTACTTCTGATCTAACCCTGGAATTGGGAGAATGCAAGTGTTTTGGACAAACATAAGCAGGTTTGGGAAGAGGGGGACAGAAAGGATACAGTACAAGTTCAGTGTAGGCAAAGGCAGAGCAGTGTTTCAAAGCCCCTTGTTCATTTGTTTCCCCAGCCTAGGCAAGCATAAAGCAAAGGAACTTGTGTTCTTTTCCGCTAAGAGTTTGTTGGGTCAGAGTCCGAGCATTTCTTATAGAGCTTAGCTCTACTGCTGTGACCCATAGCTCTGGCCACGCTTACTTAAAATGGTAAGGAGAGGATATAACAATAGCCTAATTCATTAGTAGTGGGGTTTTTTGGTTGTGGGTTTTTTTTAATTATTTTTCCTGATAAAAAGTGGGATTGATGGCAAGTGGAGGCATGCATCTGATCAAGGACTTGCCAGGATTGCTCATTATACTCCTGCCTGTGAAGTATGTACTGGCGTCCCTCACCTTACTGTGCAGTTGTTCAGCGAGATGCATTTCCCGCTTGGTTCTTAGGTTACCAAGGCTGCCCCTTCTCCACTTCCTTTCTTTATTTGCTAGTTTCTTGAGCTTTGTTTTCAGAGGTGACACTACCCATGCTGTACCATACCTCTTCCTCTATGGGACAAGTCAAGCCTCACGAATTCTCTTTCCAACCCCTCAAAGAACAAGCAGAACAATGTGGACTGGGGTTGCAATTGTGACTGCACTTACTATAGTGAGGAGTAAGTACTACAAGCTCCTGTACCTTATGTGAGTTGTGATCTGCTCTTCCTTTCTCACCTCTGATCCCTGCCCTCACTCTACTCCTCTACTTCTAATGCTGTAGCCTCAGAGGAGCAGAGCTGACCTAGAAGCTGTGGTCATAACACAGCTGTGGCCATTTGGGGCACATCACAAGCTCTAGAGCTGGCCCTGCTCTTCAGGGGCTCACTTGTCGGTTCTTTAGCCCATTACAAGCAACTGTGATGAGGATACTTTTTAAAGCATCTAAGGGCATATCCAGGTGAGGTGGCTAAGGCACCGCCCTTGGCATGATCTGTTCAATATTGCATAGTTTTACTTCAATAAAGGTCAGTGCTTGGGGATTAGGCATCAAGAAACACAGAAGCCCAAGCCCCAGTTCTGCTATTGTTGGAAGTCCTGGCCTGTTGGTGTCTGCAGGACTATGACAGGGTAATGCTGATTTAAGCAACACTATTATCAGGCCTTCACTGTAATTGTGACTGTGAGGGTGTCTTCACTGCAAGGTTGATTCAGGCTTGAACCTGGAGCTGTAATTTAGTGCCCAAATTCTGTGGTGTGCTCAGCCTAGGCCAGCTGGCTCAGCTGGTCTGCAGCCTAAAGCTTGATTCATGTTTTTGTCAGACAAGTAACCCTACAGTGCCCCAGTATCACCAAATGCCTAAGGCAGACGTCCTCCCCCAGACCCACTGGGGAAGGTGATTTCAGCTTGCTACAGTGCTAACAATCCGGGGACCGGGTTTCCAGAAGCCTTAGCAGCAAGAGCTACTTCTGAGCTCTGTGGCCCTCAGACTTGGCAGCTCCAGGCCAGCTCTACCTGTCCCTGCTTGTGCCAAGCTTGACTCACCTGCCATAGCAATGACACACTTGCAGCTCTAAGCCAGAGCACGTAGTTAATGACAGTACCTTGTGTGCCCCAGCCAGCCTCAGCCAAGTTCCCTGGGTAGGTGAAGAGGGTGTCCTTGTTTGGCTTAAGCTACTAAAGCAATTCAAGTGGCAAATCTACAAATAAAACCGAATTTCAAGCCAGGCTGATGGCTTATTTATGGTGGTATCATCCTATGCCCAGGAAAAGATGGATGATTTTATGCTGGAAGCACCACCATACTTGAACCTTAGGCTGGGAACAGGTAGGAGGGTTTCGTATCCCTTCTTCTTGCTGAGAATTACCGCTGTCAGGAAGCTGCTGAGGTCCCTCTCCCTCGTGCTTTTTGTGGCTGACTTCCTACTGTTGGTAGGAGTAGTGGCAGCACTATAACCACAGCCTGCAAACCCCAGCAGTCATGCTTTGAGTCCTGATGGGATTGTCAAGCCAACATAAAGCCATCCCTGCCTTCCCCCAAAGTGGCAACGTCCCCTTGTGCTGAATCTGTTCCCAGTGCATGCGCTGTCTGTGTGTGTGGCCTGAGTCAAATCCTGGCTAATCCATCTCCAGCACGCTGAGAGCCAGCCTTATCCCAGGATGGGCTTCAGCACTCCGTCTATAATACACCCAGGAGCAGGAATGTCACAAACATAAGTCTCCCTTACAGTTTCTACTCAGAAGCCTGGCAGTAAAGTGCATGAGGACTGCAACTTAGGTTAGCTGGACTTGATGGTCATGATTACTTAATACAATCTCATCATTCCTGCTGCCAGCTCTGACTCTTGCATCATACCTGTTAGCACTGTCTGCCTTGAATGCCAGGAGAAGACAGTGATGTGGCATGCAAACAAACCTCTCCTATTGCTTTTCCTTTTCCTTCCTGTTCTCTTCCACTCTATGCCAGGATCCTAATTTGACAATTTAACCAGTAATTTCCTCTGCTAGGTGCTGAAATAATCCCTTTCTTTGTAGACTGCCATGTGGTTTGTGTCCTTTACCATGTTACAGTACCAGGAGCTTTGGTCCTTTGCTGACAGCATGATGCTGGGACAACATGATAGGGCGAATGAGGGCAGAGATGAACCAGGAAAGCTGCAGACTCCACAAATTAAAAGGTCAGCCTTCCTGTGCATGGGATGCCTGCTGCAAGGGAGATCACAGGTTGGGATTCCTTGCCTGGCTCAGCCTGTGCTTCCCATTACCAAGCTAACTCTAGTCTCCGGTCCAGGCTGTGCACTTCGTTGTTCCCTCAGTGTGGCATCACCTGAGGGCATGACCCCAGGGCTGCTCCTCCCAGCAGTTCTCCAAGGAGAATGACTCACCTAGGGCACGCACCAGCATCTCCCCATCAGCTGCAGGCAGAGCCTGGAGTAGCTCCGAGCAGATGCCCCGTGCAAAATGTGCAACAGCTCCTTACACATTGCCTGGTTTACAACCGCTTATTTCTTCTGGGGCCCTCTGCTACGCACCACAGTAGAAGGAACACAAGAACCTGGTTTCCAATAAACAGTTGCAATATAGCTGGATCACTGAAGAACATGGAGCCCTACAGCGATAATAGCCGAAAAGTCTGCCTTCTCTCTGACTTAATGCTGCTTTGCTTTTACACAGCACAGTCAAAAGAGACCTTGTTGGCCACCCTCACATTCCCCAGGAGTCCTCCTCATGCATGCTCTGCTATGAGAGAGCTTCCCTGGTAACTCTGTTACCCTGTCTACCTAGGACGAAGGGTTTTATTCACATATTTTGCCCTGTATTTCCAAAGACACCTATCTGTGCAGGCCCTTCAAAGATTGCAGAGCTGAGGAACTTAGCCCCATAGAAATGAAAGTTCAGGTGGTGAAAGAAGGGAGATGAACACAGAAAAATGTAATTTACTTGAAAGAGGTAAGAGACTTGTGTAGATTCATTTGAGCAAGAGAGATGTGCAAGTGCCCTTAAGAAATAATTGTTAAAGAGCAGGAGATGAGGGGATGGGAAGACTTAAAGGACCTGAAGTAATTTTGAAGATGCTAAAATAAATGAGTATTAGCTTCTGCTTTGGTGCTCATCCTAGCCCCCTGAAGAACAATCAAGTATCTCAATTTTCTACTTAAATAGTATGCTCCCTCCACACAACTGATGGAAATCTATCAAAGCAGGAGCAGCACAAGATTCCCCTTACATCTTCTTTTGAGAAGGTGGTGGGGGAGTGTCAGGTGCTTTCTAGCAGGGAAGGGCTCAGATAGTTCTTTCACTGAACCCAGCTCTGTGGGATGCTCCAGCAGGGCAGGACCTGCTGCTTGCAGTTACTCAGACAGGAGATGCACAATGTCTGGCTGGCAGGCAGGGATGCCAGACCTGCAGCCGCTCTGGTAGGATTGGGTTTTGAGGGAGAAGGGGTCCGTATTGCATTACCCGCTGCTGTTAGTAGCGAGATTTTGGAGGGAGGAGTGGGGTATTGAAAGAGATTGTCTGTGTTTTGGCACAGGGATAAGAACTATGTTTTATTAAGGAGTGGTAGTACAGTACAAAAATATGATTGTATAAAATCTGTGAAAAATATGGCACCATTTAAAATAGCCTTTTCTCCTTTCATATGTTCCTTTCTTTTTAAAAAAACCCCATATATTGTAAATACTTCTAATCTTTTTTTTCTACCAGCACTAGGAAACCAAGAAAGGTCTTCAAATTACAGTTGAGATAAAGGACAACCTATAGTGTAATTTGAGTTGTCTTGGATTTGCCTTAAAATTAAAGATCTTCAGAAGAGGCAGAAGGAAAAAAAAAACAACCCTTCCAGAAAAGTCTGGGGAAAACAAAATGTTTCTGTTCACAGGATGTGGGAATATTCAGCATTTGATATTTTGAGGCTTTTAGGAACAAAGTCCCCCAGCTGTGACGAGCAAAGGCTTTTAGGACAGGAGAAAAGAGGGCACTACCAGACCTATGAAGCAAATGACCCTGCCTGTGTGTTTAAAGGCAAGCTGGTGCTTTGCCAAGGGCAAGGCTAAGCCTTGCAGTCTGTAGCACACCATGCGCTTGCTGGTCTGTCCTGGACCCCCTTCAGCACCTCTCAGATTTCCATGGTACTGGAATCTCAGATGGAAAGAGGCTTTAATCAGGAATTAAAGTGGGAAAAACTCATCTATCTGACCAAAAAGTAAGTTTATCCTACTTGGTTTTTCTTTTCTGCAGTTATATTTATATATAAGGAAAAATGATTCCTGCTCCATCAAGTGATACATTTCCAGCAACATCTGGAAATAATGTTGTTTGGGATAAAGCCCTGTTTTTCCAAAGAGTCCAAGTGAATTAGGACCCTATTTTCTCTCTTTGCTGCCAGACAGCCTGCTATCTATTTTATTCAGAGGTTTTGCTTCTGAGCCTTGTTCTTAACAAGAGCTAACAATTACTGACTTAAGTTCCATCAATATGCCTGGAAGCTACCCTGCAATATCAAATCCAGTACATTCTTACGAATAAATATAATTGCTGGCACCATTGAAGCAGCCTACTTTGAAGATGAGATAGGTTATCAAAGCAAGTTCTGTTGCAATACAGAGACTAAACACAGCCTAGTACAGATGGTGAAAAATGTTTGATTTTGAAAACTATGCAGGCTTGCCAGGGGCTCCTAGGACGGTCGAAGGTCTTGTCTATGTGGTGAAACTGGCAGGATGTCTGTGGGACGGCTATCTCAGCGCTGTCAGACCTTTGCCAAAACCCCAGCATGTTCCATGTTGGGATGTGAGTGCTGCTCACTGTCACTGTGCAGGCAGCCCTGGGGCTGGAAAACGGCCCGAATGGAAACTGGCTGCTTAATGAAGAGAAAACAATGCTGCTTATGGTGAGCATCAAACGTGCCTACTGGTCGGTAGAGTCAACCTGGATGCAAAGGCAGGCTGGTAAGCGTGTAATTCTTATTTCAGTCCCTAAACTCCCATGGGCTCCATTAGCCGCTGAAGTGCTTCTGTATGAGCAGGAAACACAAGCATCTTTCTGATGATTTCTAGTCCCCAATTTGCCTTCCTCTGGCCTTACTTAGTGCCAAGAAGTGACACTGGAGCTCTAGTGAAGGAGTAACTAAGCTTATCTGCACGTCCAAGCAGTAGGTCTGGGATGAACATGGACTTTCTCTTCGGTCTCCAAGCCTGAGCAGAATGAAGTGAGGTGGGAACGTATTCCTTCTCCTTGCTCTGGCCTTGCCCTTGGGATGTAGGATCAAAACTCACTTGGGTGGGAGGATGGTGCATGGGATTTGTTAATAACCTATGGGCAACTCCGTAAAGCAGCTCCAGTTAGGAAGGAAACCTGCAGCTGGCCGTGCCCTGGTGAGCCATCCCTGCTAGCCTGGGGGGACTGAGGCGTTGTGTGAACCACGACCAAATTGCCAGACTCCTAAGCGCAAGGTCTGGGCACTGAGGCAGGACCTTTTTTGCCCAAACAACACTGATTTGCGGTTGTTCCCCCTGCATGAGCAAGGAGCTGCGGTTCGTGGGCTGCCAAGCCTCTGCCCTGCTGCCGGGCAGGGAGGGGATTTCCCCGGATTTGCTCTTTCATCTCAGACAAGGACACGCCGTTTAAAGCAATCGCACAACCCGCAGTTGGCACAACCGGCCGTCGCGCATGCAGGGAGAGTTCAATAATTCAGCAAGCAAAACCAGAGCCAGCAGCAGACTTGGGCTCCAGCCAAGGCTCGGAAAGTTGTCCTAGCATCAAATAACGCCTCTGCTCAACAGCTTGAGATCTCCCTGCTTGGGAGAGCACCGACTGCCAGGGGACGGAGAAAGCCTCAACCCACAGGTTTTCTGCTGCTCCAATGGAGGGAAGGGGGTAAGGGGCTGATCTACTGGTTCACACTGGTATCGCATGATCTTTCCCTGTCTCAGCAGTGCAAAGGGACTCAGAAAGCTCGGTGGCCTTTGTCAAAACACTAGGAAATATTGCCGTTTGCCCTAGTCCGCACAGTGCCCACCATCTTTTTTCCTTTTTCGCTTTTTTTTTTCCCTTGTTGTTCTTATCCTCAGTTTCTTTCTTTCTTTTTTTTTTTTCTTTTTTTTTCCTCTTTAAATAAAGTGTATTTAGTGCTGGTGAAAGGTGCTGAGTTGGCAGCCTCGGAGATGGTTGTCCCTCTCCCCAGCCCAGGAGAGCCCTGGTGTTTTCTCTGGGCTCTCTCCTCTTGGCACCAACCCTGTGCTAGGAGGGCTCGCAGGTCCCCATGCTCCCCCACCCTCTCCCATAGCTGCCTCTTGCTGCGCTGGTTGGGACTCCCACCTCCCATCCCAGGCTTGGGTGCTGCTGAACTGGGCCAGACTGGACCTGACAGTGCCAGAGGGTACTTTGCTGTGAGCTCTTCCAACTGCCGTGGAGGATGCAGCTTCTGCAAGTGGGAGCCTCTCTGTTCCCAGAGCAAGCATCAGATCTGCAGCCCAGGTCAGCTGGGGTCCAGTCCTGAGCAGGAGACGGGGGAGAGGAGGGAGAGTGGAAGCACCCCTTAGGTGCCACTTGTCTCTCTGCCTTCATTTAGTCCCTAATCCAGACCCGAGCCCAAGTGCTTCAGTGCAGACTGATTGTCTCTTCCTTCATGCTCTCTTTTACCCGCCTCGCTAAAGTGCAAACGAACACACCTGAATCACCCCGGGTGCTGCAGCCTGGCTCGTGCCCAGGGTCCCAGGGAGGCAAGTGGGGCATCAAGCCCTTGACTTGCCCACGTCAGCCTTGAGCCAGGCTTTCAAATAACACCCTGGAGGCATTTGGTGTGTCCCCCCCCACCCCAAACGCCCATGCCAGCCTGTGCTACCACTTGGCCAAAGGGAAACCCCTTTGCTCACCCATTCCCACCTCCCTCCCCCCGCTTCCCTATCCCCCCCCCCAAACTGTGCTGGCCTTGCCCGGGACTCTGCTGGGCAGCAGAGAGGGGCAAAGCAGCCTGCTCCATCTTCCCATCCATGTTAAAGCTAAATGCAGCACCAAAATAGATACAAAAATAGAATATTGGGTCCATTGACCCAGCTTTGCTATTAATATTACTGCTATGTAATGTCTGAAAATAAAAGTCACTCTCTCTGTACACACCTTTCCCCCACCCCCCCTTACTGACAGTATTGCCATTTGCCCGGTCCTGTTGCGACAAGGCGTGAATATGCCTGTTTTCTCTATATTTTAAATATAAGTTCTGCTTTAACTCATCCAACGCTTCCATCCCCCCATTGTAAACAAACATGGCAGAAAGGGGTTTGGAAAAAAAAAAAAAAAGGGCTGTTTTAAAAATCCTTCATCATTTCTAGTGTTCTGAACAGTATTTCTGACTCCTGGGACTTGAATCCTGCCAGGTCATTTAAAGGGACAGAAGGTACCTGCGATTTCTGATGAAGGCCCTGATGTCCTTCTTGGGTTTCCCATTGGATGCTCTCTGATGGGGATGAGAGAGATAATGTATTTGCTTTCCTCTATCCAAAAGTCACAAAGTGTTTGATCAGCAAACCCGTGACTAAAAAAAGTAAATATATAAAATAAACAACAACCCGCAGCCTCTTTCTTAAGTTTCCCCGTCTATCCAGTTTCCAAAGTGCAAAACCTAGAGAAGCATAGAATGATTTTCTTGGGTTTTCTTTTTCCTTTTGTTAGGGCTTTTTTACCCCACGTGCTTGACTGGTATGGCCTTTCTATAGCAAAAGTCAGATAAAGCGTAATTGCAGTCATTTCTGCACATGGAATTATGAATCATTCCAGTGACTTGAGAATCTAAGCTGTTAATAGGCTAAAAAAAGGATTTTTTTGTGTTTATCTTTTTTCTTGATTGTTTTCTTTTTGCATTATAATTAAGCATGAATATATATTAATATATTACACTGACTGGATTGCAGCTGGAGCAATCCAAACCTTCCTATGCTGTAAAACTAGCCCCACCCTGCACTCCCCAGATCAAGAGGTTGTTTTTTTTCTCCTCCCTGTGCCGGTTATCCTCAGTTCACACGATTAAAAGTCCCTCCCAGCCCCCCTCCCCCCTTTTTTTAGTAGATATTGCCACATTCTTAAATTCATGCATTGCTGCATTGCTATTGCACATATATAAAGGATTGCTCACTCCCTCCCAGCTGCTCCCCTTCCCTCACTGGTTGTGCACATCCTCTCTGCGGACGATCTTGTAGATGATCCAGTAGAAAATGTTGAAGATGAGGAACGCCATGGGGAAGCCGATGCGTGAGATCTTGTCGATCTTCTTGGCTCGCTGAATGAACAGCTTTCGCATCTCCTCGGGGGAGCGGGACGGCGGGGGAACCGGGTTGGCTGTGTTGTTGTTGTTGGCGCCCTTGACGGAGATGCCATCCTTGGCTTGTAGGCAAGCTGGTCCCATCCCGTAGGCAGTGAAGTTGAACCTGCCTTCACCAGCTTCGTCCTCCTGAAACAGATTCAGCATGGGACTCTACTTAAAATGAGATATAGACAGTGCACCCTCGCTATAAGGCTCTCCGCTGACACCTTCCTGCTCTGCAAGGGGGAGATGCCTCCGTCGTGCCCTGAGCTCGGTGCCCTTGGACAAACCCTCTGCTCTTAGGAGATCAGCCTTATAGAGGGGTGCCAGCTGCGTGATGCACAGATGCAAATCAGGGGATCCAGGCACCCTGTGGCGAACAGGACTGACTTCCACCCCACTGGGGTCTTTGACGTACTTGAAGGGTTTATGGTACTGCTTTCGTTTTTCAATTGCATCCCCTGTTTTGCTTCTGCCTCTCCCTCCCCCCGCTCCTATCGGCACCTTCTTTGCTTTGCCTGTGCTGTATCAGCTCGCCCAGAAGGAGTGGGCTCCATGTAACTCCCGTAGTCGAAGCCGCGGCGTGAGGCTTCCTACAGAGTTACATGGATGCGCAGGCGCCGAGACCTGTCCAGAAAAAGACCTCTGCAGGCTGCGTGCAACCAGCCCTCCCCTCGCCTGCCCACGGGACCCCCTGAGCCCCACAGCCTCTCCCCACAAGCCATCTTCCAGGTGAGGAGCAGAAGGGCCCTTCTGTGCGTCAACAATAAGACGTGGCTGCTTGGGCTAAGTCCAATTATCGAGCAAGAAAAAGAATTTCTTTTCCAGTCTAAAGGCAAATGCGACTGCTGGTTTTGTGGTGGAGGCCTTGCAGGCTTCTCAGAATGATTTAGCCCTATTTTATCGAACACGGGAACGTAATCACAGGGGAAACCAAGTTTGGCCAAAGTAATGCAACCAGTGAGCTGCAGAGGCAGGGTGAGAAACCCAAGTCTCTTGACTACAGGTCACCGAGGCTAATTGTTCGACCAATGGCACTAATTATCTGTCACAGAGGCTGATCCACGCTGCGTCCCCCAATGCGGACCTGTGTCCCCCAACACTGACCTACCGGCCCCCTCCCTCGTAACCCGCCCACCCTGCTGCCCCTTCCTCTCTCCTTTGCAGAGTGTCTTTTCTGGATGGCCCCGGTATGGAGCGGGTAGCTGCGTGGGATGGAGGCACTGTGCTGGGGGTCTGGGGCAGAGAAGCAGAAGGAAGAGCACACTGGCATATCTGAGCAAAGCAAAACAACCCAAATAAAATCAAACCTTCTTTGTTTTGGGGTTTTTTTTAGGGGGAGGGTGGCAAGCTGGTGAGT
The DNA here is from genome assembly GCF_964188355.1 of Buteo buteo. Taxonomy (NCBI): domain Eukaryota; kingdom Metazoa; phylum Chordata; class Aves; order Accipitriformes; family Accipitridae; genus Buteo; species Buteo buteo. The sequence goes on from NC_134194.1 coordinate 7,452,637, forward strand.
TGTATGACCTACCAGCAGGCTTATTTGTTTCAGAGTCCTGGCTGAGACAATTTTGCAGGCCTTTGGATAATTCTTCCCTGCTCTGGTTCTGTCCCCTTGGTGTATCTCTGGTCCCCAGCATCTGAAACTTGACAACCTTTAAACGTCTTTGACTCCTAACAATGCCTCTGTGAGGGGGCAGTGCATTGGCTGGGGAAACTAAGGCACCAAAAATTAGGACCCAGCAGCTCTCGGGGCTGAGTGACTCCATGTGCTGAACATCTAGTAAGTCACTTTGTGAGCTGGGAGTCAAGGATCACAGAAACTCTTCTCTTGGGTCCCTTGGAGAGATTTTTTCCCGTTAAAGGGCTGATTTTCTGATGATAAGCGATGCAGGCATTCTCCTTTTTAGGTGGCCAGAACCTGCACTGTGGATGAGGCACTGGCAGTGAGGGTGGATGGGGACCTGGAGGGGTACGGGCTGCAGGGGCCAATTCTGACCTTCCCACTGCCCAGCGGTCAGCAGATGCCTCCAGCCATGCTGCCGGCTCTTGCCAGCGCCTGCCGGCAGGTGGCACGGGGCGACGAGGTAGCCCTGGGCTGTGCCGGGGGCTGTGCCCACCTGGCAGTGGGCACCAGCATCCCATGGCTCTGAGGCATCTGGGAGAGTTTTGCAAAGGTCCTTCTCATCCCTAACTTGTCCCCCTTTCCTTAACTGGGCTCCTTTGTGCGGCTGATAACCTGTGCGTGGGCTGCAAAGGCCTGGCCTTCTGAGATGCTCGGAGCTTATAGACCTTCTCGTCACGTCTGTGTTATGGAGGGTCAGGTAAAATTGCCTCTGCTTTTCTCTGACTGCACAAACACATATGCGCTGACACATGTCTGGTTTAGCCTGAATCACTTAATTCCCTAAGTTACTGAATTTCTTTCTCTTCTCATTGCTGAGGGGCCGCTGGCTGTTTTCTGCGGCCGATTTGTTTTGTGTGAGTGCCGTACCTAGGATAGAGCAGCTAATGGTGCCTTTTTCAAGGTGCCGTATCAAAGGAGAAAGGCAAAGACATCACCAGCCACCCTGGGCTCTCCCCCTTGGGCTGGGTCTCCAAATACACTCCAACTGGGTCTGATGTTGGTGTCACGTTAACCAGACTGGTCCATACCTCAAAGGGACAGCAAGTCTCCCTACCCAGCACAGTCCCTACATCTCCCCATGCCAGGAGCTGTCTGTCCCAGTAAATAAAGACAGCATAATGGGTTCAGAGAGAGCTGTCTAGTCGATTTTCCAGAGAGAAAGAGGTAAGAGCTGGCTCAGAAATGGAAAGGGCCAATTGAAACCCGATAACAGATATTTATTGATTCCATTTTTATTTTTTAGAGAGGAAGAAAGACTCTTAGTGATGAGAATAAGCTAGCACCTTGCATCTAACTCTGAGGAAAGTAAGAAAGAGATTTGTCTGGATTGACTTGTATTAATGCCAGACCATGGCGCATTGTCCAGCGCATCGAGCTGTGAAGAATGGCTAGTAGATTTTGATTTGGGCAGACCTAATAAATGTGGGCATGGGCTGCTCCTCTCCCCAGCTGCCTCCAGCAGCATGGACCACTGCAACATCCCACTTGTTTTTAGCCTGGCATGTCATACCTAAACCAGGCAGAGCTACCCAGACGAGTCAGGACACTGGGACAGAGCAATTAGGTTCTTTGGCAGCTGCACTAACCCATTTGCATATTTGCAGTCAGCTCCTAGTTTTCTGATGAGCCTGCAAACCTTGTTCATTTTGCTTTTGCAAGTGTTTTTGTTTATGCTTTGTTCCAATTAAATTGCTGTGAGATTGGGCAGGGATTGTAATAGCAGCCTTGTGTTCAATGGAACATCTCTGGCAAATATCTTTTAAACTCATCTGTGTATTAGTGGCTTTTTTTCTCTTATTGTTTTATCAACAGAATGATCTGCATACAACAGCACGGATCCAGAGACAGGATGTCTGAATCTAGATGAAGAGATAAAAGCACTATGAGGCACCCATGTTGGGTAGTTTTAGCTTTGGCTCTATTAAGCAGGCTGCATCTTCTGGACCAAAACTGCCTCAGCTGATTTTGAGATGGCAGGGTCTTGCTCTGGCCAGACAAAATCAGTGGGTGCTAATGGTCTCATCCGTTACTTCTTTTCCCTTGCATTTGTCCAACTTTTCATCCCTGGTCCTGACTGGGCTGGGGACAAGTGAACAATTATCTCCTGTTTTGCAGATAGGACAACTGAAGCAGAGAGCGGCAAATCTACAAAAAGACAGGGATTCCTGCTCCTTAGCCCCCACTGCCTCCTGGAATGGTGGCAGTTCTCCAGGCACACACTGTGAACTGCTGTAGGACAGATTAGACCCTGGGAAAGAATTTTAATGCCTGGGACAGTGAAGCAATGAAATAGGGGGGTCTCTGGATGAGATGGGTCACGGAGGGCTCTTTAAAATAGAGAGTAGGCAAATACCTATGAGGAATATTTTAGGCAGACCCTGGTGGTGTCCTAGGGGCTCTCTTGAGATTCGCATCAGCAAAATTGTCTTTTTTTTTTTTTCTTAGAAAATTTAATCTGTTTTTAATGCTAGCTTGAAAGCAGCCTCTCAGGCCTGTTGCTGAAAATTTGATACCACCTACCTGATTCTACTAGTTAGTTAAAGACAATTTTTAAGTGCCTTTGGTCCTGTGATCACAGACACCTTTATGTTTCTAATGCATCCTGTGAGGTGAAATCTTTGCTGTGGTACCTCAGCCTAAAAGCTAGTAGAGTCCAGGCTGCAGGAGATGCATGTCTATGTGATGCGTGCATGCTCGGCTTGGTGTCAGTCATGGTGAGTAAGCATGGAGCAAGGCTGAGGCTGAGAATAATGCTCTTTCCTTCCGAGAGGAATTTGCAGTCAGTCTGAGAAGCAGATGCTTTTGAACACGGAGATGACAGAGACAAAAGAGGTGTCACTTACCTCCAGGCTAACGTAGGCTGTCTTGTTGGGGGATACTGTTCTCTGATAGACATCCCTCACACCTCCCTGCCTGCTCCCCCCCCAGCCCTTGCTGTGTCTTCTGAAGAGGAGAACTCAGACCAGAACATAGCTGTGTGAAAATTGTTCTGTTGAGAAAAACCCTTTTGGCTTAGACCACGTGGCTAGCTCACAAAAACCAGCTTGCTAGATGCCTGGGGTCAGCAGACTGTTAGAAGAGACACAATTCATTGAGGTAGCCCTGCTTTTTGATGTACGACCCTCCTTAACATCTGACCATATACTGAGGGCTCCTCCAGGGGCTAGTGGCTCGGTTCAGTTGACCATGTAGTGATGTTCTGCTGGGACAGATTCCAGCCATGTCCTTCATGCTTTATGTATTACCTTATGGTGCCTCCTCTTCCTTCTGAACCTGAGCAGCTCTTTGTGCTGCCGAGACACAAAGTTGACGGCAGCGTACTCTAGAAGCGCGGAGAACACAAACAGCAAGCACACGGCCATCCAGATGTCTATGGCCTTCACGTAGGACACCTAGGAGTCAGAGAGAGAGACTGAGTTGGGGTGGCTTCTTCACTCACGTGCCTTTTTTTCTTGCTATTTTACATGTTACTCCCAAGGTCTTTCAAGGAGTTGATCAAGCCATGATATGGTTGACATCTGCTCTTGGATACTGAAATCTAGCTCATTTAACATGAATGTATTATCAGGCCACTGAAAGTGCTCCTGGACTCTTAAGTAGCAATAATTCTACAGTTTTTAATTTATCCAGGTCTTGATTGTGATGGTTTATATGCAAGGAAAATAGTAATCCAATCTGATCATACCAGAAGGCCTTCGTAACAGGGAAATTCAGTACTATTATAAAAGTATGACGGTCAAGTGAGTCAAAAGCTAGAATGTAGAGTGCATAACCATGTGTGGTTGTTGCAGGGGTTTGTAGGGTACAGAGCTCCTGCCTACTGAGATCTGTGGTGGATCTTGGGGTAAGCGCTGAATCTTAGGGGAAGTTTTACTGCTAGTCATAGCAACTCTGAATATTTTTGCAGAAAGGGACTGGAATTTGTTCTGCTTGCTCTTAAACTGGAATAGGGCAATGGCAGCAGAATGCCTCTTGTGTTGAGCAGAAGGATCTACGTGGTGACTTACTTATGCACTGTCCCCAGAAAGTTCACATTTTGCCCCTCTGCGAAGATAAGCGTTATCCCTACCTTGGGCAGTGATGCTCGGGAACCAGAGCTCTGTGTGGTCATAGTGAGCACTGTGGTGATCCCCAGGCCAACACGAGCAGGTGCAGCATCCATATTGATCCAGAAGGAGATCCAGGACAGAATGACAATAAGGAGGCTGGGGATGTACATCTGGATCAAGTAGTAGCCCATCTGCCGCTCCAGATGGAAACGAGCTTCTATACAGGTGAACTTGCCTGAGGAAGACGGGAGATACATGGAAGATGACTGGTAAGGCACGGTGAGCCTCCTGTTTTCAGCTATTGTCTGGGGACTTTCCTTGCATTGCCTAGAACCAGAGCCTTGTTAGAGAAGGAAAATAACAGCTGTTGCCCAGTTCTGAAATATGAATGTGCAACCAGAAAGCTCTTGGCAGTATGTCCTTTGTCACTTAAATTTCACCTGCTCCCTTGCATCAGCGATAAAAAGAAGATGTTGGGAGAGGAGGTCCAGACCAAACACGCTTGAACTGATGCAGGTGTTACTGCGGACAAGAGGGTTCCACACATTTGTGTCTATTGACTTTTTATTGCCTATATATGTGTGTATTTACTGGTAACATATCTATGTGTATTTATATATATGTTGTCCCTAGCTGTGTAGGACAAGGCGTGTATCACCAGAGTGCCATCACATATAGCATGAGACTCTGGCAAATGCACAGTCCTGAATTCCTCTCTAATGAACCCAGCAGCTAAGGGTAAACAGCACTGACCTGTGTTGTAGTGCTTTGTGCAGTATCTCAAGTCTTTTTCTTCTTTGAGGATAAACTGAGGCAATGTCAGCCCGTCAGCAACTTGCACAGCTCCTTTTTCTTGCCACTCAAATATGAGATCATTCATTGTGTAGCCAACTGTTGAGGAGAGGGGAGAAATACAGTGTGAAACATATGAAATACTGATCTGGAAAGGGACAGATTTGTAGAAGAGAGCTATGCTTGGAAGCGGGGACTTATCCTGGCCTTCCTTGGCAATGCTGTAATGAATGGGATTTGGGTTGAGGGAGAACTGCTTATGCATAAGGTAAAAGCTAGGGTAATGACCTGCACAGGAGCTGTGATGGTGTGCAATGAATTGTCTGTAATAAATCACAATTTTTCTTGAATTTGGCTTGTCGAGCTGTTTGCTATTTTTTCAAACTCGACCTCTTTCTCTGAATGGAGTTGTTCATCCCCTTTCCCTCCTTTGGGACAAGCAACAGGTACAAGGGGCAAATGTTCATCCAGAGAGAAAAAAATCCCATTTGCAACTGAAAGCATTTTCATCTTTCTCCTCCAAAGTGAAAGGCCAATGTAAATACAAGCAAGCCAGGGCTTCCCTCGTGGGATCTTTTAAGGTTTGGCTTTGCTAGGAAATGTCATGTGTACTGAATGAATAGAAAATCCTGAGCAAGTGGTTCTTGAGCAAGTCTCCAGTGAAGGCTGAACTGGGAATAGGTTGCAGCTGGAGAGGGAGAGGGAAAACACATTGTCTCCTCTCCAAAATGGAGATGTGCGCAGGACTCACAGCTTTCTAACTGCATGATGCACGTCTGTACGTCCATGGGGAAGTTCTTCAGGTCCATGGGGCAGGCCAGAGTCAGCGTGATCCTGAGGAGAGAAGACAGCACAGGGGAATGCCAAACAGTTTGTGGTACTGATGAGGGGGTGAACCCTCTCAGACATCCAGTGTTGCAAACAGGCTGATACCTTGCCCGAGACACACTGGTGTGCTGGGGGGAGTGACCGATCATTCACTTCTTCCCTGCCTGTGTTTTCACACATGGTGTTGGAAAGCATCAGAAACACCGAGCATTTGGATCTGTGATATAATTCCCAGCAGAGCTGCCTGCTGCAGATGGCATTTCATTGCAATGTTGTTTTGGACTGTGCAGAACAAAGAGCTCCCGCACCAAACAGTTTTGCTGCTTCAGTCTTCATTTCTTGCCTCAGGTTCACAGCAGTCTGGATTAGCAGCAAGCCCAAACCCATTCTCTGGACCCCCCAGATGCATTCCTAGAGACTGGGACTGTTTGAAAATCTTTGAACAGGACATTTCTGTGTCAGAAAAAAAAAAGTTCGATCAAGATTACACATTGCTGTGGGGGAAAAAAGAGACTTTGTTGGGATTTTCTGCAGGGAAAATGCTCAGTGGTAAGTCAGTATGAACCTCTGCACCTTCCTGAATTTCTGATGTGACCCCTGAGACCTCTACTTTTGTCTCTCAAGCTCCATTTTCCCCTAGGTGCAGACTGCATTTTCTGTGGTATATTGCTGTTCTGCCCTATACCATGATCTATGCTCAAAATGTTTGTTTGGTTCAACAAGCTGATATTAAATGATTTGATTCAGATAGCTAGACTTGTGTTATTTGGTTTGATAATGCTGAAAATGCTGTTCCCTGAAGTGTTTAGATTTTTCAGGTTTTTTCTTTGATGTAGAAATAGCAGAATTTCCTGGGGGACAGGAATTGAATTTTTCTATCATCAGACTTAGAAGAAACTTAGCAAGAGGGAAAGATACTTTAACTTAAATCCTTATGTTAGAAGAAATTCTCTGTTTGAGTTTAGAGGCATGTTGTGACAGAAAGTGTGACAGTAGAAAGAATCAACCTGTTCAAGTTTCCTCTTTATGAAAGCAACTGCTTTTTCTGTATTTAAACAAACACCTTACTAGAAGAGGGTCACCACTAGCCCTTGCTCACTTTGTTTTTCTCATTACTTCTCTGGCAGGGAACTCCATCTCTGATCAATCAGAGAGATAAGCCTTCAATTACACCTTCAGAGAAGCCCCTTGAGAAGAATTTGCTGTAAATATCTGCCAGCTATGGAACAGGGGTGACTGTGGCTACAACTAACTAGGTTATGAGATGCTGAGCCCATGCTGGACAAGTGTGTGCTGAGAAGCGATCAGAGAGTGAAATCCTCAAGGGTGATTTTGGGTGAACCCAGTGCTGAGCATCCTGAGTCTTGGGTCCATGGGACAAAGTCCACCTTCTTGTAAATGCCTTGACTAGAGTTTGACTGCTGCAAATAGTAGTAGCAAAGTGCCAGTTAGGAAATGGCAGAGGACTTTAGATGGAAATTTTTTTTTAAAAAGGGAAAGATTATTTCTCCTTTTGGAAACTCTTTGTGTTTGCCTTATGCTCTTCCACCATGAATGTCCTTTTTTTTTGCTTGTTTTCACAGAAAATCATACTTTAAAAGGAACCTATATTTTCATTTGGAGATGAGGAAGATAGGAAAGTTCTGTTTTTTTAAACAAGAACTGAACTGTTTTCAAGTTTTTGCCTTGAAAATGGTGATCAGCTCAGCCACATTGCTCCATGTCCCCTGCTGAGTCTTTGCTCTGTTTTGCAGAGCAACTCCAGGGCTGGGGTGACCTGGTATTCCCCCTCTGTGCTCCTGCAAACCCGTCTGGAACAGGACTCTCTGACATGCTCACTGCCAAGTTGCTGGTGGCAGTTTTACTACCTGCCTGTGTTTAGAAATTAAGAAATGTGAGGTTTCCACATTCAGCCAACAGGCATGGCAATTCTTTTACTATGTTGGCCAGCAGGGAGCTGGTCTTTGGGCTGGAACTACCTTGATGTTTGATGGAGGCTGTCTACATGGCAGCATTAAGCTGTTTATTTTCCATTTTACAGCTCTGTGCTGCTTTTTCTTCCCCATGACTGCCACTTGGAGCTGCAGAGTGAGATGGAATGTGTGTACCTTAGGCAAATTTACATTATACATGAGGTGAAAAAGTCTTTAAGATAGAGTTAAACTTTCCCTCTTTAGACTCATGAAGTTTGATCTTAGTTTCATTGGTTTAAAATAAAGAGTGGATGGGGTTGGAAGTGAAGTGAAGGTGGGGACTGGATTAATTTCCTGTGGGAAATTCAGTGCAATTAGTTCAGCTTCACTGACGGATTCTTGGATCTAGCGATAAAGGGGTAAATGGGAAGAGTAATGCTGAGACAAAGCCATGGAGCTCTATTTAGCATTTTCCCTAATTTTTTTGTCAGGAAATGCTGCTGCTTTCAAAGCATAGTTTTCATGGACATCTGCTAGTTTTCATGTAGTACAGCTGTTTTTAGGCTTGTGCTAGTATAATATCTCATGTAATTTTACATTAGGGATGTTAAGGAATCTACTAGTGAGGAACAGAAGTCCTTGGACTGAGAAAGGTAGAGATGAGTTATTGGTCAGGGAAACAAGGGTGTGTTTCAATTTTCAATGATTTTTGTGTGAAGGAATCTGCCCCAGAAAGAGGATGAAGTGCTGACACAGGCTGCCCACAGAGGTCATGGGTTCTCCATCCATGGGGTATTTCAATTTGGCCAGACAAAGCCACAGCTGACCTGATCTGTTGTTGTTAATCATCAGGACGACGTTGCATGGGAGACCTCCAGATGTCCCTTCCCTCCACATGGCTATGACACTGCTAATTTTATGATCTCCCCCTTTCTCCCCCTTTAAAAAAACCCTTAATTTCTTTTATCTGACAGCATGCTCAAAGTTTTCACTTTCTCGTTTTAGGCTTGAACAGTGAGAGTTTAGCTCTGGCCTCCCCCCCCCCCCCCCATTGGTGGAGCTCTTCCCATCGAGTCACCTCACCTGATGCTGTAGAGGACATTGCCATTTCTGGAGATCCTTAGAAGCTTGTTGTCTGTGGTAATCTCATGGAAATGGGCCCCTTTCTCATTAGCAAAGAACAAGTCAGGCTTCCAGATGGAGTCCAGCATAGAGGGGTCCAGGTCCAGGGAGTCATCAGGGTATTCGTTGTACGCCAGCCGTGGGTCGTTCCATTGCTGTCGCAGGAAGATGTTCACCCTGTAATCCTGCCCGGTGTAAGTAGGGAGCAGAGAAATGCAGTTAGTGCTCAAAGCAGGCTGAAAGTGCTGAGAATGGGGGAGCATGTACTAAAATCATTCTCAAAACCAAACCATGTCTAGGGCTACATTCCCAAGCTATGGCAAGCCTTTTTAGGATTATTTCTCAAGCAGCTGTTGTTAATTTTCAGCTTTGTAGGTTATAGCTATCTCATAGCATGAGAAGCTGCCTATCCTTGCATCCTTCCATCACAGCAATTGTCAGCTGCGTGTGAAGTGTCAAGACCTCTCGTCTGAACCGCGGTGCTGGAGAAGCGATGTTCAGTTGCGGAGGTTGTAAGGGCTGGTGTCAGCAAGACGACTGTTGCAGAGGATTAAGGGGGAAAGGAGACCGAAGCCAACTTGCTTTCAGTGTTGAACCATCCCATATTGTGACTATCTATGGTTCCTCCAGACTTGTGAAAAGAAAAGGCACAGTGAGACAGGCAGTCCATGGAAGGGATATTCCCCGTGTGTCCACTAATATAAGGGTAACTCAGGTGAACTGATGGAAGCAGCTGCCCTTGGTGAGCGTATGTGAACATGAGAGGGATGTGCGTGAAGTCTGCTTTCCTAATCTTACGTGAGTGTTCTGGGTTCCCCTCTCTAATGTCAAAATGCCATAAGTGCTACAGATTTTAGAAGATGGCCATCTTCTTTAATTGAAGCTAGTCCCCCAGCACTACACAAAATGATATCTGCCTCGTAACTGTGTGTCTTACAGCTCCCTTGAGTTCCCCAGGCCAAGGCTGGCTGCTGAGGTCGAGCTCAGACACTCTTCTGGACAATTAAAGGCAGTTTCTGGTCTCCTTGTTTGACCGATAGCTTCCCTGGGTGATCTACGTGCCCCTTTTCTGCTGACTTTCACATAAGAAAGTGAGCCAACAAATTGAAATGGGGAGAGGATGTGGCAGCTATCAGGAGAGGGATAAAAGCTCCATGTCCATAAATTAATTGACATTTTCTAAGTATAGAGGCAGACTGCGTCTGAAGAAGAGCATATAATAAACCAATTTCACTGCCCTGGCCCAAACTAATAGTTGCTATCATGATTAAGGGTTTCTTTGGTGCCTTGCTAATACTAATGTACTTTGAAGACTTTTATTAAGAGACAGTTAACAGAGGGTGTCTGACATGCTTGCTGATATCTAATACCTGCTGCAGGCACTAGGACCTTTCTTTCAGGGAGACCATTTGGCACCTCTGAGGGGATCTCCCGGACTCTGCCATCAGGTCTGTTCTTTCCATCTGGAGAACACAAAGCTCTAGAGTTGAAGGGTGCATGTGGAGGAGAGTCTTTCTGATGTTGCTGCCTCAAGTTCTTGCTTGACCACGAACTTACAGCCTCTTGTCCGGGAGGACATGACTCTTGTGAAGTCCAGTCACACTGGAGGCTTTGGACAGGATTGTGTCTTGGGTGCTTTGTGGTTTTGGATGGGGCAGTTCATAGGCAAGCCCATGGTCTAGAATCTGCTTGAAGCCACTTAGTGCCATCTGCGTCATCAGACCACAGAAGCTGCTAATGACATTAATGATAGTGACAACAGCAAATGGACCAAGGACTTGATGCTAAAAGGAACAGACTTCTAAACATGAAAAAGAGTTGCAACACTCTCTCCTTCTGCTGATACTCCAAATGTCACCTTCACAAGACCTAGTGGGTCCCTCTGACTTAATTATTCACCTCTGTCGACCCTGTATAATGTGTCTTGAGAAAATGTGAATAGCTGTGGACAGCTAGGAACCAGGGTCTCAGCTCAGGACTAGCCAATCACGCAAACCTGAAAAAGGAGAGCAGCCCTGAATCTCTGCTTCCCATGGCACGCACCATCTCCCTGAACAACTTGTATACTTTCAGTTCTCCCTTTTCTGCATGTAAAGATCTGCAGCCACTGCAGTCAGGGGAAATCAATGTCACTGACCTAATAGGTAGAAAGTAAAAGGTTGTTTTGCTTATTCAGCTACAAATAAGCTGGATGCTAGCAGGTCAGCTCCAGTTGGGGGCTTATGTCATGTACAACACAAATTAAACTCATGTTTGGAAGAAACTTCAGTGGTAGCTGCCCAGAAGTGTTCTCAGCCTGATGGAGTGTTGGAAGGGGGGGGGAAATGGAGCCAATCTCCCTACAACAGCCTGTGTTGCTGTGGATAAGCTTTTTTTGCTGGAGCAAATTCACTACTTCAGCTGCAAAACTTGCCAGAAGGAAAGGGTGAGAAGAGAGGTGTAGCGTGGTTTACATTGCCACCACAGCAGGCATAAGAGGCCATAGACAGAATGACTGCCATAGTCTTCGTCACCATGATGAGGGATCATGTGCTTGTGGGCCAAATGAAAATTAACTTCTCACAGTAGATGGCTGTGAGAAGGCCCCTCCTAACTCATCTCCAGAGACCAAGTGTCCTGTACTCATGTCCTGCGTGGGAACAGTCCAGGGCCATGCCGTGAATGTGTGGTGTGAGAGACTGCACTGCCTGCGTCCAGGGGATGTTCAGCAGTGTGCTGAGTAACTCTGGTGCGTGCTACTCTTTGTGCTCCTCCTTTGGAGGCAAGTGTTTGCAGTGGATATTTTTTGTTTTGGAATATAGACAACTGAGAATTTATGTTGTGATATAAAAAAGGTAAGGTCAAAGAAATAGATTACATGCACTGAATGCAATTCTCCGGCTTTGCCATTTTATGGCATTAGTATTTTACCTATGTGTGTGTGTTTGTGTTTATGAAGATCTTCCTTCTCTGTGGGTTTATTCTGCAGTCCTGGCCTGGCCACTGAGAAGGGTTATTTCCTCCCAGATGCCTTTCCCCTCATGACCGACAGCTACATTGCACTGTAGTATCGAAGGTGCTGAGCAGCCTTTTAGATTTGTTGTGTCCAGGCTTATTTGAACATAAATATAAAAACAAGCACTGTGACTGCAAACTGGACGTAACACTGCCTGAGGAGCTAGCACAAGGCATGGAGAGCAAATGGGGTGTATCTGTAGCTGTGACATAGACTAAGATAAGGGTTACAATATTCTGTACCAGCTAAAAGATCCTATGTGTTGAAAGCTTTGCACCTAGGCATTGCAGTCAAGCTGAGAGATGATGAGTCAAACAACACTCGTTCATTGGCTGCTTGGAGATATGCAGTGTTTCACCTGGATGCCATTGTATGAGATCTTAATTAGCATCACTAAGAAGCCCAAAGTTATTCCTAAACGATGGGCAGAATGGACCAATTTCTGATATGAACTTTCAAGCAAAAAAAAAAAAGGTTTTACTGGGGCTGCAAACTCAGCAAAAAAAATCTCTTTCTCCATATCCTTCTTATCACTTGAGTTCTTCATTTGTGTGCCAATCACATCCAGGCATTGATTATCTTGTGCAGCCTGCTCCTCTGGCTGGCCTGGGAGAAGAGAGCGGCAACTCTGTGTTGTGAAGGCATTCAGGAGCTTTGCAATTTGGCACAAAGGCATTTTACTCCCAAGGGTGAAGTGACACAGGGCAGGAAGAAAATAACTGAAGCGATCAAACTAGTTCAATTTGATAATGCTGAAATGAAATTCTGCTTAGTGACCTCACAAGGAGCCAAGGAAACGGAAGATCATTCGAGACCTTTCCTTCCCAAGATACCGCAGTCTTGGCACCTGATGACGAGTGAGCTGATGAAAGCAATGGCAGGCTGGAGGTAGTGCTGAGAACAAGGGATGGAGACTCTCAGAAAACTCAGTTGGTTTCAGACCCTCACTCAGGGGTTCTGTCAGACCAGCCTCTGCACTGAACAGTTTTGGTGAGAGACTTCACTTTGATAAATTTACATTTTGCTGATGGAAAAAACAGGGTAGAGACTGACCTCCCTCAGGAGGTGATTCTGTTATGCCACCTGGACAGCAGAGCACAAGGGGCTTTATTAGCATTGAGTTCATTCTCTAGGAAGGGAATGAACAAACATTTTTAAGGCTACTTGCCCTGCAAAGGAGCAAAACAACAGACTGATTGCAAAAAAATAAACACACCTGGAGCAGACCTTGGAAGGGTTAATAAGGGACCTCGTTACCCTGCCACAGCTGTAGCCAAGTAACCAATTTGAAGCCTGGTGTGAAAACCACAGCTGGGCTAAGGGGAGGAGGTGCTGTGAGTAGTAGTTGTGAGTAGCAGTTGTGATGGAGGTGCTACTGAGGAGGAGGAGGTCTGTTGCTTGAGGAAGGTAGGTGTGTGGTGAGGGGTAGGAGTGGTACCCTGGTGCTTAATAACTGTGAGTTTTTTGTGCTGGAACCTAAAGCAGAAAGTTTTTCTGGGTTTCCCCCCAAAAAGAGGGGGAATTGTATCTCCTGGGCTAAGGATGGGGCTGCTGGGGGGTGGGCTGTAGCTAAATTTCAAGTTTAGTAGTGAGGTCTTGTTCTTCAGCTTGTGGGGGTTTTTTTATGTCCTTGTATTTGAGTTGCATAGTCTCATTTCATGTTTTTGTTTGTCTGTTTTGTTTTTGGTTTTTTTTTTTTTTTTCTTCTCCATTCAGTGCAAAGACAAATTCCAACCACATAGATAGCCAAAACACTGCAGGTATGATGTTGAAACTGCAGCAGACTGTGAGATTTTGTGAAAACCTTTTCATTTTGTGTTGTGTGACTTGTTATATGCTTATCATCTCTGTGGGACTGATGGTTGGTTTTAAGAATGACTGACTGCAGAAAATTGAGCTCAAAACCTTTGCTACAGGCTTTGTGCATTGATACTTAGTCTTTTGCAGACCTTGGGGTGAGTGGGCCCAGTATTAAATGTGTGACCCATATGCTTCATCAGTCATATTTGCTATCTGCTGCACTGTGGCTTGTGAGGCTGGAGTGAATTGCTTAGTCTGTTTTGAGGATGGTTTGTTATCTCACTGGAAATATCTTATACAGATATCTCTGAACAAGTATTTAACATTTGGACAGTTGCAGCCTCCAGCTTCTCCTGTCCTTAGGTGATGCTGGGAGACCAATTGTGGCTGTGTTGCAGCTGGCTGGAAGGTCGCATTTGGTTTGCTCATTTCAGATGGGATAACTATGGCATGAAAGCAGCAAAAAGAAATTTTCATATATATGCTGTGTCTAGGGGAGCCTGTACTGGCTGTTTTGTGGCTTGCTTTCTCTTGTGCTCTCTTGTTTCCTATGTGTGGGTCCTTTTTAAAATGTGAGACTCGGAGGGGTCATCTTGAGCATTGAATCCAGTTCCTAGCACCTCTAGGTGATTTTATATATATATATATATATAAAAATTCCTCCTTCTCCATGTGCCTTCACTGTATATAAAATGCTCCCAACTGCCTAAGCCAGTGAGTGAGCCATAAAACTGCAGCTTCCACTAGAAGAGAGATCAAGGGCATTGCTTAATTCCAAGTTTGTTGTTATAGCAGGAGATTTGTTAGATAAAATGCTGAGATAATCCTACCAGTTGTCTTATGCTACAAAGAAAAGCCAAAGCTGGTGCAGTTTATTCACTTAAAACCAAGACCCTGTTCCCTAGGTGCTTGACTTCTGTTGCATTTTGAATGAAGAATTTGTAGCTTTGCTATAGGTTTCCCTCTCTGGTATGTCTGGGGGTGGAAGGTGTTTATGCTTTTGAAGAGCAAAAAGGGATCTAACAGCTTGTGGTTGGGGGTTGTTTGGTGTTTTTAATAAAAATAAGCAGATAAAGTGGATGCATTTTGCATTTGTCCTCTGCAATCCCTTGCTGTTGGATGCACTATTGCAGTCATGCTTTGGGACAGAAGGAGGCTGCCTGCATTTGTCTGGCTGTTGTAGTTCATAGTATCTTGCTCCTTGAAGCACTTGTTGGGTTCACAGGGTTGTGTTCCCAATCGCAGGTTCCCTTGTCAGGCCTAACGGTTGAGGTTTAAACCATAATGCTGTTCTTCCTCTTTGGCCAGCAAAGCAGCTGGGGGAGTGTTACCATCATCAGTCCCAAGGGTTGATGATAGAATACTGCTTTCTTTATGGTAAAACACTGAATTGCCTCTCTGCCACCCACACTTTCCCACTGCCCCAGATATTTGATCATTGGTTTGAATTCAAAGTAGTCAGGTCTGTCTCAAATTCCCTTCATGACAGGACCTTCTGCCCTTATCAGGAACTGTGGTGGGGAGCTGATGCTGCCTGTTCGACCTGCTGCATCCTCAAACAGCGAGGAGAGACTGGCTTCTCTGCGGAGCAAATCCCAAGTTAGCAAATCCCAAAGACTGCTCTGACTTGCTGGGCTCTTGGTTTTAGATGCTTCAGTACCTGTGTTGCTTGTGTTCTCATCAGTGTTTACAAGCAGAATTGCTGTCCCCAAAGCAGCACATTATATTAGGTTGTGTGCAATGCTGCGTCAGCCTGACATCTGGACTAGCTTGTCAGAGCTGGCTTGGGTATTTCTAGACAAAGCAGTGTGCCCAGAGGGTGTTCTTGGCTTCCCATGGGAATTTTTTATGTGGAAGATAGACTATGAAATGAGTGGCATCTGGATAGGATAGCAAGTCCCTGCAGCATGTCTTGGAGGTGAACTGCATCTCTCCCTCATGCTAGTCTATGCTAATTTTATGGACCATCCTGTTTATTGGGATCCTGTGGTGTCTTTGTATGACTGCTCCAATGCATCTTGCAACTACCAAAAAACATGTCACTACTGTGCTCTGTATGCTGCACGGGGATCCCTTGTGGGTCTGCCTCTCTCCCTTGCAATCGGTGGATCACCTCTGCTAGATTGTGTAGGAACAGAGTATTTATTGCCTGCAACACCAAAGGAGGTGTCCAACAAAGTAGTACATTAGGAACAGATGTGTATTTTGGTTCTAGTTCATTCTTTTTTGCTTGATATACAAATGAATCCATGAATACAGTTATAACCTATGAACTCTGACAAATTCTGCAATCCAACTATGACGTGTTTCTTTGTGCTTGGACAGAGTAACAGCTTTTTTCTACTACTGGAACTGAACTGCCCCCAACCCCAAACATTTCCAGAAGAATGGTGTAGTGTCAGAAAAGACTTATAACCCCAGATATATAGCTGTTGATCTCCTCTGACAGTGGTGTGCATGACAAGCAACTTACTCAAATCAGGGAGTGTGATCTATATATAAAGCCTATAACATCCTGCCTCAATGCACAAAACACCTGGAGCTGGAGTCCTGCATTCTTTATTCAACATCTTTCCAGAAAGAGAATTACCAAAGCTTAATTAAACTCCATATTTCTGGATTAGCTTTAATTAGCACAGAGGTAAGGCACTGTACCTCCAGAGTTTTCTTTTGTTGTTCACTGATTATGTCACAACAAATCTTTAACGGTTTTCAGATGGCGCAATTATCCTCTGCTCCTAGTGTCTTGCCAATTAGATACAGCCTTTAGCCATGTTCACTAATTTTGTCTGAAGTGAGCCTTAACTTGCAAATATTGGTTTTGATTTTTTTTGGTTAAAAATCATTGTCTATCAGAAATATGTCTCCAAGAAAATAATAATCTAGTGATTATCTTAATTTTGGGGCATCCAAAATCTGGTGCAGACTGAATTTGAGTTCAGCTGATTGCCCTTCACTTAAAGCATTGATTTAAACTGCTGGATTTATATGCACTTAAAGTATTTGCAACTGTCTCTGAGCTTGGAGCCTTAGGCAAGTCTTCAGAAAAGACTATTTGTTTCCTTTTCTGATGCTTATACTTTGCCTGTACAGTGTTTTCATAGAGAAGCAGATGGAGACTGTGTGATCTTCAATTACATGCAGTATGAGTCTTGTGTGTTGACTGTTAATTTACTCAAACCTTAGGTAAACTTGGGAACATGGAGACAGTATTTTCCTCTGGTCACACTAAAGAGGAAGGTGATGCTGCGTTTGCTGGGAGTGCAATGAGGCTGAGCCAGTAGCTAAGCAGCTGTGCTGTGATTTTTTTTACTTACCATAGTCGTTTCTGCGATCGAACCAAAGCTGTTGATGAAAATGTTGCAGCTGACATTCACTGGTGGGCCTGCATGACAAATACAGATTGGAACAGCAGTTCACTGTGTGCTTATAAGACAAAGTATTTCCACTCTGTAGTGTTAAAACCTATTGTGGGAACAGGGTGAGTATGGGAATATGGTCTGGAAGAACCAGCTTAATCTAGTCTTGGTTCTGATGCAAGTTTGACATCAGACAATACTTTTGCTTTGCCTCTGTTCCCCTGTTTGGGATAGTGTTTATATATCTGTTCTGTGAACTGTTTTGATGAAAAGGAATAGATTACAGCCAGGCAGGACAGCTTTCTAGATATCTCGACACTGCTGTATGGGTGGCGAGCTCACCCTGAACATGATGGCAATGCATCTCAGAAAAGAGTTGAGACACTACTGACAGGCCCTCTTGTTTAGAGCTCTAAACTTTTAAAATACTCATTTAAAGCATCTAAATGTTTCTGAACTAGGACCATATGCTTGTTCCCTATGGAGCCAGTGCAGCAGAGTGCTGTAGGGATCAGGCTAGGTGAAGGAACAAGTACCCCATGTGATAATGGTGGTGTCTGCTAAACTCACAGCTGGATAGGAGACTTCAGGATTCCGCCAGCAGAAATTCTCTGGCTGTCCTGTTTTTTGAAAGGGTCCTCGCAGACTTCGGGCCATGCATCTCCTTGGCTTTATTTGCTTTCAGATCAAAGCTTTGCTTTGCCTGCTTGTATTAGAAAAGTTTAAGGGGCCACAAAAGGAGAGGAGTGAGGATTAAGGGATGAAAGCATTGTCGTTAGAGGGCATGGGGGTCCGTCTGTCTGTGTGGTACTGGTACCCAAAGGTACCAGTATGACTGGAAGTGGATCACAATATTGCCTGGCAAATCTGAGGTGGAAATGTTGTATTTGCACTGAGGGAGATGCCAAGAGCTGCAGTTCAGCCCAACGCAAAAAGCTAGAAGACACTTTGGAACCAGAGCCATATCTGGTGCCTGGCAAACCAGTGCCTTGCCCATATATAATGAGAGGATTTCTGTAGAGCCTTTACAAGGGGAGGGGAGAAGCAAAAGGGCCCCCCGCTCTAGGGGCTCCCAAAGGACCTGCTACTGGTGCTGCCTGGTGTGTGGTGGGGAAAGGCAGCCCGGGCAGAGAGCAGAGGACACTGCCCCAGGAACCAAGGTCCCCCTTGAGCACTGGGAGAATTAATCTCATATCGTCCTCGTGACAGATGCTTCTGGGAAGATGAGATCTGTGGAAGTGGTGAGTGTGGATTTTTAGATTATTCCCCCATCTTTTATGGAGATAAGGATGGTGTCTGCATTTCAAACACTGCCTGATGGCTCAGCCTCACTGGGGGAGTGATGCTTGCCGTTAAGGCCACATCTGCAGACTGGCAGTTGCTGCAAGGTGAAATACTGGGGGGGAGAAATGAACCATATAGAGGGTCCATGTGCATGTCATGTCCTGTCCCAAAGGGCACAGCGTAAGAAAAAATACTAAGCTGACCTCTTGGATGACTGCATGTGCTTGTGACTGACGTGCATGGAAGATTTTGGCCGCCTTCTTCCTGATCCTGTGCTGATGCGAAGCTGAGTGTGGGATGAGCTTGGCCCAGTGCATGTGAAGACGACGACTGTCTCCTTGGGGCAGCCCAGCTCTTGTTGAGGCACTGTGCTCTTCACACTGCGTCCAAGGGGAGGACTCTGCAGGGTTTTGGTTTTTTTAGCTTGTGTGAGGCTCTAGAAACTTCTCTGCCTACCGCTGAAATGTGCCACCTCTGCAGTGGGATGCAGCTGTGAAGGAATATAGTTTTCCAGGAGCTGGATTAAGGGTACAGCCTGGGCGAGAAGCCCCTTGTCCCACACTGGCTGGGTTCAGCTCTGTCCCTGCGGAGTTACTGGTTTCATCCTCCAACTTGAACCAAAGCCCAAATGCTTCTTCCTTGTTCTCAGAATGTGAATCCACAGCTAAGTTCAGATTTTACAGCATTTATGGAAAAGCTGCAATCTTCTCTTTTGTTAATCTTCCCCTCCCCAAAAATCAATCTGATACGGATCTTTGGTATTATTTTCATTTAGATCTAAGCCATTAAAATGCCCTTATGAGTTACTGCAGTTAATTTAAATGACATGCTTTGAGAGCTACAACCCCAAGCTCTGTAAAACACCTCCTATGCCTCCCATATAAATTGGAGCCTGATTTATGTGTGGGATGCTAAGCCAGCAAAACTGCCCTGTGGGGAAGGTGTAGTTCATTGAAATAAAACTGAAATTAAATTATCTCAAATAAAAATGCAATACAGCTGCCTTCAGCAGGAAGATAATGTATACATTTCATTAAATATTAAAGTTTAATTTCTTTTGTGTGTGTGCATAATTTAGTGGGAGGCAGGTTTACAGGCTGGTTTTTTAACTCTTTGTGATTTGGATAAAATCAGCAGTGTTCTCTGTTGCCTAGTTGATTACCAAGACATAAGCTTCCCACCTACACTTGGGTTTAAGAGCCCAGTATAGAGCTTATTGTTTGAAGCTGGATGGCAGGTGCTGTCACCAAGATTAATGGGTCCTGGGAGTCCTATGATAGCATTGCCAGTGACTCTCTGGGGGGAGGAGGAGGAATTGGTAGTAGGAAACAAAAGAAATGAATGAAATGAGCATTGAAGAGGGCTGAGCAGTGGCTGAGAGGGGGCAGGTCTCACTTTATCTCTGGGTGTGATTCAAGGGCAAATAGCTCTGGGAAAGTGAGCTCAGTTAAAAAGAAAACAAACAAAAAAAAACGCACAGAAAAACCCAATCAAACCAAAACCCCACCCTTGTTAGAAGAGGTGTTTTGAGGAGCAAAGAAAGAAGTTCTGTTGCCTCTCCCAGGGCCTGCACCAATGCTGCTTGGCTGCCAGTGAGTATTGGGTGAACTGGGGAAATCAGGTGTGAACTGGAGCTGTGTTGGGCACTGGCTTAAAAGCCCCTTTACTATGGGGGACAGTGGTGGGTCAGAGCTGCCCCTGGCATCTTGCTGAATTCCTCTGGAGCTGATGGGAGAGACTCCTCTTGGCTTCAGTGGGTGTAAGGGGGGAGCATTGCCCACTCTTAGAATGTGCTGTGGGCAGTGACTTAAGGGGAAAGGAAAGTTGAGGTTTTTCTCCTAAGCTGCAAGATGTTCAGCTCCCTGCCAGTCGCTGCTTGGTTTGGCAGGTTCCCCGATCCCTATATTGAAGTTTTTCCTGCATGTAAAGTTGTTACAAGGTTGTTCCCCTTCTGAGTGGAAGTCGGATGCCTTTCCAGACATCTACAAGGGATCAATGTGCCAAATCTCTCAGTATCATACATATTTCATATGAACCTAAAGATTGTTCATGTTCCATATACAGTTAGGGAGGCATTCATGAGGATTACATGCAGTTTTCAGTCCCCAAATGAAATAAAACCACAAAACAGGGGGTTTGCATACCTTTAAAATTTGGCCTGATCCTGGCATCGTATCCTGAAGTTCGCCCCATCAACTTATCCAAGAAATCGGAAGGAGACATGGGTTTGGGGGCAGATCGTGCTGCTGCTTCAGCTTCTTTGGAGGCCGCCAGGCTGTGTGAGTAGAAAGAGGGTGTTTTAGTGTACATCCCATGCTGCTGGGGAGGGTTTGGGGTCCAGAAACAGAGCAGTTGGCATCTCATTCCTGCTGTGAGGCAAGATGGGTACCCATGTGAATTCCTAATGAGGCTGGTCTCTGCTAATTTGTTTGCCCAGCCCAAACATCTCTGAATACAGAATCCCAGCTGCCACCAAAGTAGAAGAGAGATGATGAGTGGAGAAAATCCTTTTTTGAGTTTAGGTATAGCTCCTTGGCATGCCACTAAATTACAAATGTGAACTCTGGCACTGAGCTCCACAGGTAAAATACACTCTGAGATTAGCCTTGGGCAGCAATTATGGCTTAATTACATGGCAAATAGCAAGGAGCATATTTGGTACTCTGACAGTCTAATTTTCCAGAAGGCAGGTAGGATCAGAGCAATCTGGAATTCAAGGCTTAAATGAGTGTCATGTGATTGTATAGCTCCTGCAGAGCCTTGGGGACTGTAGGAGATGGATGTATTTTTGCTTCCAGCTTGCTGGTCAGTCCAGCATTTGCTATTGGTACCTGCAATGCAGGGGTCTGAGTTCAATACAGCAACGCAGCCTGTGGATGGGGAGGTGTCTGGAGTGTGATCCTGAAATGATACTCCTGTTGGGTTGAGGATGAAAGGAAATTAAGGCTTTTGGGAACCTGTATGGCCTCTGGGGCAGAAAGAGTGAAATTACCAATTTATCTGTAGAAGACGAAAATCTAAGGCTGGCAATGTGCATTCTGACCCTATGGGAGTCTACAAGATCTGCAGGGTGATGATTTCGGCTTACAAAGTCTCCGTTGCTGCCATCTACGCAGCAACAAGTGACCCCTGGTACTAGGTGCTCATTCTCAACTTTGCAGGAAGGTTTGATTTCCAACATAGGAATAGACACTATTTGGTTCCTTCCCTATGATTATGTGGCTTCTGCTTGAACACAGCCTGTTGCCAGGCTGAAAGTATGGTGTAAAATTGCCTAGATGGGCGCAAAACCCCCAAACCGCATAGGTGACATGCAACGTGCTTAGGGCAAGAGCTGTCTCTGCCTGTGGGTTCAGATGCCTGACACTGATTAATGCCTACAGCCAGTATTGCAATGCAAATGTATAATAAGCCAAAGCAAGCTGCTCAGGAGGAAGTGAGGCTCATTGCTTCACCCTTTGCAAAATCCTGACTTTTAAAAAGTAGCAAGGCTCTGTGGGAACTGTGAGAAGCCACTGTGGCAGAGCAGCTGAGAGGTCTAAGTGTGTTCACAACAGGCACAAGATATGTAGCTACATGTGTCCTCTCAAATGACACCATGGAGTCCTCTTTCAGCATGAGGACCTCACCTTGGGAAGTTTTGCATTTCTTGTATCAAGAAACTTTGCAGTAATCAAACCTGCTGTTGTTCAGAAAAGTAGTGGTAAGTACTGACACAAGATCTATCAGGAAGAATTTAGGGATGGTTACTATGCATGGCATTAATGCGACCCTGCCCTCAAAGACCTGCTCATACAATGCAAGTTTGAGCTGAGACTCCAAACCCACAAATGTTATCTTGTCGAGGGCATTTTGAACCACCAGGTTCCCTGGGACTTTAAAAATGGGTGGGTTTCAAAAGGGCTTGGGTACCATAATTCAAAACCAGGAGTCTGTAGTAACCTGTATTGCCTTGACTTTCTTCTCTAGTGTTAGCAGTGATGGCTTGCCAAGCCTTGGTTTTCAATCCTGCAAACTCACAACTGCAGTCTGGCTTCATTGCAGGCTGCAACTGTATTAGCATTCTCTGATTACTAGATTTTTAACTGTTAAAAATTTTTTACTTTCTGAAGTAAAGAGGGGAGATAAATTCCAGATCACTTCCAGTGAGAGTCTAAACCTAGGATTTTGTTCACCCTTTACATACTCACAATCCGCTCCCACACCGGACCTTATCTGAACTAGCTGATGCATACCCATGCTTGGAGGTGATCTGACAAGGTATGGATCTAGATTTTACTATAGCCATGTGCCATTTCTTCCCTTGTCTCCACCTCTGCTCCAAGAAACTATGCAAAGCCAAACCAGTACGTTTCAGGGGTAAATGGGGTTGTGGAATGGGTGATGTTTTTTAATTTATTTTTCTTTTTGGGTAGAAGGAATACAACAGGGTGCAATTCATTTGCAAACTCAGAAGAAAAAAGCTGGGAGTGGGAGGACAATCAATACTGGGCTCGACTACTGCATTCCAATAGTGTGTCTGCATGGCAATGAGTTGAGAGAAGATTTCAATTAAGCAGCAAATGACTTTGGTAACCAAAGACTCCTGCCACTTCAGCAGCGAGATGCCAGATAGTGCAATACACTGATTTCTTCTCATTAACTGTAGACTGGAAGAAGTATATGGAAGTGGAGAAGTGGGGGGTAGGGGGGGTTGAAGCAATACAAATCTAATAAGCTTTAAGTGCAAAAAGATAATTAGAGACTGCAATTCCCCTGGCATTCATTTAAAAAAAATGAGGTGAAAAAGCACAGAAACTGGTGCTCAGCTTTCCTGTAAATTCAGGGTGAAAACCTGAGCTGAATATGTTCACTCCACTTCCAGATGAATGAGTCTGCTGGTATTTCTTGGGTGCCATTTTCTGATTCTTTCTGCATCTAAGTTGCAAGTAAATTAATTTCAAGGGCTCAGTTTCTACATGGAAGTATACGTTTAGATAAATGAATCCCACAAGCATCTGGGAGAGGACTGCTCTGTCACAGCCCCACTGCTTTCTGCAGCTTCATACCCAACCCTATGAGCAGTTTCTGTGAGCACCTTTGGGGATGTGCTGAAACTGTCAGATGTGGTTTCATGCCTCCTGGTGTGTGTTTTAGAAGCTCTGTTTGGCTGCTGTGTGGTGATCTAGGAATGATGAGTTCTGAGTTTCTTCCAGTTTCTAATTGGTTACTAAATGTTTTCCTAAAATGAGCTGGTAACAACTTCCCCCCCCCTTAGATTTAAGAAGAAAAGGCAAGAAAGCAGGGGATGAGGGAAGAGCAAAGCCTTTCCAGCAGCAGGCAGATATGTCTACTCCCTGATCTCCTCAGAAGTAGTAGTAGAAAACACCACTGGGAGCTACAGAGGCTGACCCCCCCATGCACACACTTTGGAGGGATGGATTGCATCTAACACAACCCTGAAATGTTCACTCAGGTTGTGACAACTGGGCTTTGTTATAGCAGTTTATCTCCGACAGCACCTGAAAAAGCTATTGGCTTCTGCTGTCTTCCAGGTCTGTCTTGACCAGTTCTGTGTGTGGTGCCTTAGGAGCTTTCTGGGATTTTCTCCATCCCTCAATTCTTACAGAAGCATCCTTGAAAGTCCCATGGGACTGTTCATCTCCTGGCCCAGCAGAGATGGGGAGAAGGAAATTGCCAAGTGATTTGAAAATTATCAATGATAGAAGAGAATTGGAAACTTAGGGTGGGTTGTTGTGTTGTTCAGAGAAAATTTATTCTCTGAATAAACAAAAGGAGGCAAAACATGTAATGAAAACACTGAGCATGTAGTTCGCATTGGTGCAAGAATGTTGTCTGAGCCGAGAGCATCTTGGTGCATTTTAATAGCAGACAGACAGCAGCTTATCTTATTTATGCTGGTGTAATCCCTAGTGGATCTGGCTGAGAAAGTGCCATCAGGCAATCATCACAGCAACAACAATGGAAAGGATCTCTTCAAAGGTTGATGAACTAGCACGATCTTTTGTGATATTAATGCTGGCATGTAAGCAGACACCACCAAGCCCCTAGGAAGTCCAGCCCACGAGCAGGTATGTGAAGGTGAAAGCTGGCGGAGATGAACAGCCCAGCTACTCAGAATTGCATTCCTTAAAATAGAGCAGTTGGGCTTTGCAGGACACCTGTTACTGGTTTCACCCAACCTATACAGGTGCTGTTTGCTCTGTCTGCATTATTTTGTTTCAGCTAAACAGATGATATATTCTTTTAAAAAGTTATTTGGTTTAGAAAGGGGCTCTTCTGCAGTCTGGACATATCAGTTTACTTGGTTCCCAGTTCCCCAGTTGGCTGTTTCCTCATCCTGCCCCCATTTGTATGGCCCTTGTGCAATAATTTTATGCCTTTTTTTTTTTTTGGCTGTGCCTATGGTTGTCCATCTAATTAAGTCCAACATCACAAACTGCCCTGTTCTGGTTGAACGCTGATACTGAGAAATATCAATTTTTTTCTTTGTGAAGAGGAGAGATGAAGGAATTTAATTAGCATGGGGCCTCTATTCCCCTGTCAAATAATTTAATTGTTAATCATTAATTCTGAGGGTAAAAAATGTCTGGCAGCAGAAACACAAACTGTTGCAAAACAAGTGTTTGCAGAGGAAATATCTCCCTGCAAATTGTGGAAGGCTCAGGTCCCTGTGAAGGTAAACTGGTGCAACATCAGTGGCTCAAGAGAACAGCACTGGGTTTGTTCCTCTGGCTGGGCTCTCTGCAGGTTGGGGAAATAGAAGATAGCTTACCCTGCTTCAGTGCTGCTCAGCAAAGTTTTCTGAAGTGGTTTGTTTATTTTGAAACGCAATGCAAGCCAGAAATCTTGGCAGGGATGTGTTGGGAGTAGTGTTCAGGTGAGCTGGCTCACACATTTGTCCTTCAAATGTGATGTTTTCTGTAAGTAGGCATCCCAGGGGAGAGGAATACGCATCAGGTCTTTGAGGCAGGCTGAGGTGACCAGTATAACTGTTTCTCCCATTATCTTCAAAATGAGGCTAGGACAGCGTGAGGTCTTGGGGACACAGGAGAATTGATAAGCTTAGTTTTATTGACTCCAGCAGGCTCTGAGCGGCATAATCGCAAAGAGAACATCAGACGGTTGGGCACAGAAAGGCATTGTGCTGTCAATGATTAACTAGCATTACCCATGGTAACTGTCCCCCGGCTGTTCCCAAACTATCTCCCTGGTCCCTGAGACGGTGCCTCTTGGGCACAGAAGCCCCTGAGCAGAGACTGGAGCTCAGCAGAGCCCAGCCTGTGTTCAGCCGCAGCTGATGCTGGGGCTGCCTGTCTCCATCTTGTCCTCAGCAGCTGGAGAGAGGGAGGAAGGACAGAGGAGAGATTTTTTTCCTGGTGAAAAGGAAAATGGGCAGCCCTAAACTCTGTACCCAGACTGTTATTTCTGACTGCAAGTCAACATGTTATCTGGAGGGAAATGCTGCCAGAAGCTGGCCTGGGAAGGCTTGGCAGAGACTGCAAGCAGACTTTTTTTTTAATGATTAGATTTACTATCAAAATGAATAGCACAATCAATATTGATATGCAATTCAATTAAAAAGGATGAAACTCGTTGTCTGCATGTTTTTCTCTGTCACGTTGTCTGAATTCCTGGCCTATAGTGGTAGAGATGGACAGGATAAGAGAGTGGAGGTGCGTGGGGAGAAGAGAGCCCTGATGCTATGGTTTTGGCCTGCCATGGTGCAGAGTAGCAGGAGCTCTGAGCGTTACAGATGTGCTGGTTGCACAGTACCGATTGCAATCCATGTGGTCATGCTCAACTGCTAGTAATTACAGTCCCTGCAGTATGGATGTGGGGTGTGCTACAGGGGTGAATGTGCAAAGCTAATTCTCAGAGGTGGGGAGGAAATTTGGACTTGGTTGTTTTCTTAATTCAGCTGAGAGCTTCTGCAACAGAGGTGTAAAGCAGACCTGGATGTTGGGACAGGATAGGAAAATAGCCAGGTATGGTGAGACTGGTGAAATATGGAGTTTGAAAACCTGTGAGGAGAAGATTTCACTCTGACAAAGAAATGGGCTATAAGCTATTATTTATCCCTATTCATGGTGGGAGGAGGGGGATGGGGAAAAAAAAAAAGTAGGCTTGTTAAATGTTGCCGTGTCTGTCTTGGATGGTTGTGCTCTGCTGTGAGCTGTTTAAACCAATTTTAGCTTTTGCACCAGAAGTAACTGCATTGCAGTAGTCACAGGATGTAATCAGTTAAAGTTTTAACCCAAAGGATTCCAAAACACCCTCAAAGGCCCTGTACAACACCTTACCACTGGTCACCATGGCTGTACAGGAGGAGAGGAGCTGGGAGACACTTTTCCATGGGCCTCAGGGAATTAACCCCCTGTGATCATTCCCATCCAGGGAAAGCTGCAACAACTTTACTGGAGTGAGAAAAATCTCGTCTTCAGACTGCAGCATTCTGGTGTCTCTGCGTTCCACTGCCATGTTCCTGCAGCCCATGGCTCCTCCGCCATATGGCAAAACACCCTGTCCAGAACTATAAAACATCCCAATTACACTGATTAACTCTATGGAAAGACACCAGCACTTGGAATAATTGCTGACGCTGCCTGGACAGAGCAATAAGAAAATAATAAATGACTAGACAATCAGCTGGGGGGTGGGTAGGGAGAAATCTGCATGTTGCATATAGTTGAGATGGGAAGAGCACAGGGAGACCAACAAATTGCATGGGAGTAGTGCTCAGTTGCATGCAAGGTCCCTGCTTTTACAAGGACTGTTGTTCAAACTCTCATATGTCGTGTGGTCACTCTTGCTTATTGCATATTAAATGAAAAGTGTGTGTTAAAGTCAGTTTTGAGCCACAGGCATTCTCTCTAGTGACATTCTCAACTAATTCCTCTTCCAGAAGCGTCTACAGCTCTTGGAGCACAAGTAGAGACTTTCTGGAGATGTATGATCCTAAGCCACTGAGACAGGTTTGAAAACATAATTTAAACAACGGAAAAGCACAAGTCAATGCTCAGGTTTTAATCACTTATGAACTAAATTCAGCAAACACCAGCATTGACTCTTACATGTGCCTATACTGAAGGATTTAAAAAAAAGTTTTAATTGCATTTTTCATTGAAAAAAACAAAGGAAAAAAAATCCTTGCAAAGACAAAAGCATGTGTCTAGCTTCACGCACACTGAATATTCCCTTTAAAGTCAGGGGGGCTAGTCAGATATTTAAAGTTATGCATAAACAGCCTTCCTGAATGCAGTAAATAAAGGGGGAAAATGTCTTTACAAGACAAGGCTTCATATTCTAGGTAACAATATTCTCTTCACGGATGTGCTCTTGATTTAGCGTTTGGACGGAGAGCTGGGGTGGGAACCTCAATTGACGTCAGAAGGTTTTAGATCACAGACCAGACAAGTGTCAGAGAATTACAAGAAATCGTGGATGCTCTTCTATCTATAGCTCTGCAGTCGCACTATCAGTCGTGTTTTCATCAGTTCAAATAACTTACTACGGCAGCTTTTTAAAAATTAGTTTTAGTTTAGGGATTTATGCTGCTTGTTAAGGTTGGATGAGAATATTGTGACTGCTTTTTTCTTTTTTGATAAATCAGAGGTAGTATGAATAGAATTCTTTTAAAAGAGATATAACGTGCACTGCAGAGTGGTGGTGGGTTTTATCTTCCGAAACTTTTTGCTTTGAAATGCCTCCTGAGCTAACATGCATAACTTCCCTACAAAATTGTGGGTCCCACAGTAAAACTGGGGCTCTCCAATGTGTGTGTGTGTTGTACTGTGTAAAATGAGTTGCATGATGAGAGTGCTCATTTTGATATTTTCTGATAGAATTAGTTGTCATTGCAACACAAATACCCTGCTCGGAGATGAATGTTCCTTCTGTGCTGTCTGTGATTCCTGGTGTAATTTATCAGTTTATTCATGAGCTATAATGAAATGTAA
Source organism: Buteo buteo (assembly GCF_964188355.1). Taxonomy (NCBI): domain Eukaryota; kingdom Metazoa; phylum Chordata; class Aves; order Accipitriformes; family Accipitridae; genus Buteo; species Buteo buteo. The sequence continues at coordinate 7,480,846 of NC_134194.1, forward strand.
CTTCTGGAATGAATGGCTAAGCTCTGGGTCCCCTGCCCAGAAGGGCTCTTCTCCCCACTGCGGCTGCCCTCTGACTTTGGTTTCTTCATTTCCCTGACAAAAAAAAAAAAAAAAGCCAACAGCTTTTCAACCCTGATAGTGCTGCAGGGCCTGCGTTGGTGCAGGAGAGCAGGTTATGTTTGATGAGGCTTGGTCTCTGTCAGCCACGCTGCTGGGAGATGATTTCTAAGCCTATAGCTCTGTGTCAGGGTGTGATGGATGGGGCTGGAAGCTGGAGGATGCTTGCGATTCTCAGGCACACGGGGTGGTAGAAGAGGTGGGATGCACGCATTTTGGTTTGTAAATCAGATCTTGGGAGCTCTGCTGCAGGGGAAAAAAAAAAATCTGCGTGTGTAGATATGCCAGGAACTGTTGCCCTGCTCAGCAGTGCTTCCAGAAGGTAAAAGAACTGGGAGTGAACAAAGAGACAAGGTTGTAAAGATACCCCACAAAAAGTCACTTTTTTTGTCCACAGCCTGTCTTTGCAGTTCTTACAAGACAAGAAAAGGCTGCCTCACCCAGGAATTCAGAGCATCTTGCTTCCCTACTCCCAACTGTGGTAATACAGGTGGTGTGCAGATCCTGCTGTGGTGTGGGACTCAACCCATCTTGCACAGGGGCTCTTGGCACTAGCAGGGACATCTGGAGCTAAGGATTTTTTTAAAGGGTGCTGATAACAGCTGACCCTTCTATGCTTTCAGGTTTTATACCTCCTCCATAAGAGAGGGGAGGAGGGGCCTGTGCTTTGTACAAAGCATCTTTTTACTTGCATCATCTGAAATAATAAGAAAAAAAAAATTCAAAGGAAATCAGGTAAAGGTGAGAAGTCATGAATTTTGTTGGATTTTCTGCACGATTCCTGGCTCAGCTGCATTTTGCTGGTGAACTAGATGCACGCGATAGTGGTCCGATCCGCCATTGATCCCACTTCTGTTGCTATTTATTGATTTGTGTGTTTACTCCAGCCCTGCTGGGGCTGGGAGACAGGATCTGCATTCTGGGCAAGTGGTCCTCGGGGCAGGCATTGCTTGCAGGGCAGGTGTGGGGGGGTAGCTGCTGTCAGCAGCTTTCGTCTGAAGGCAATGTGATTGATTGCACTGCAAGCCCAGCTGTTCCATGCATGCGACACTCCTTGTCTTGGCCACCTCTTGGTAGTTTTTTCCCTCTTCACCCACCCTGCAATGAGGCACTGATAAAAATAAAAGAGTTCCCTGGCTGTTTGCTAAGGCATTTGGGTTTTTTGTCTTTTTTTCTCTCTTTCCTAGTGGGCTGTAAGCCACAGTGGAAGGGTGAAGAGGGAGAAATCAAAAGGAAAGCAGGTGCAAAAGTGTGTTCTTTTGTTTTCCCCTCCCTCTCAAAATCCAAATTTCGTGGGGTTTGGTAAATTAAGATTTCTCCTGCTTTTCTCAGCTGGCACTTAGATTCAACAGAGATGTATTTACAGGATGCCAACTGTGTCTATGTACCAGCCAGATGTGGTACAGTCCCCAAATCAGCAGCTTACCATGGTGCATTATATGGATGAAATAATTGTCTGCATAATGGGGAGTGCTCAGCGCGTGTAAATGACGGGTGCATCTGTCTCTATCTATTTCTGTTCTCTGCAGGCCCTCTCTGTGCTCTGGCCTTACCGAGGGGACAAAAGCTGTATTTCTGTTTGTTTTTAATTTTTTTCAGTTTCTGTGCATCAGTCTCTTGAAGTATCAGAAGAGATTTAGGAGTAGCACCAGTGGGATCAAAGCATGCAGACCTCCAGGACCAGATCAGCTAGGGCATATCAGCAGTTTCCCAAGAGGTTAAGGGGACTACATCATTTTGCACCAACCGATCATCTTGGCTGAGAAATACCAATGCAAACCACCTCCCCTCGAGGGAAATGGTTTCTGTTGTCTGGCTTTGGAAGTGCAAATGTAAATTGTTTGGGTACTTTGGGGGAAGGGTGAGAGAAACAAAGAAATGGTGAATTTTGTTTTGTTTTATTTTACTTTTGCCTCTAAGGGGAACTGACCTGCTGAATTAGCAATATTTTTTTTTTTGTGATGCCAAAGTGGCTCTTTTCTGGGCTGTGTAAGTAGGTCTAGAAGTCAGGAGCCAGACAGCCTGGTGTTGAGTTGTCTGGTCATGGCTGCTAGTGATCCTTCTGGTGCCTTGTGCTGGAGCAGCAGGAAGAATTCCTGCTTATCTTACTCCTTTCTTTTTGCTTCATTTATCCCAAATTTGGTTTTTTATGGTTTTGTTTGTTTGTTTTTGTTTTTCCCCACACCGAAATTATCAAAAGCGCTTGGAATGATGCTTTTTGTCAATCAAAAAATCGAATCAAACCATGGAGACAAGGGTATGCTGGAATGACATTTTTAGTATGTGAAAGAATATGATGAGCCATTTCTCTTAGGTGTGGGGTGCACAAGTGTAACCATACTTCATAAGAATAGAAAACATTGTGCTCTTGCTGATAGATAAAGGTCAAATGAAAGTATGCAAGGTAACGACAGCACAAGGGTAATTTACTGGAAATAACGGAACCCTGATTTAATGTGCCACAACACTGAGAGCCGATACAGGCAAATAAAACAGATAGAAGTCAAAATGCATTATCAGCCTATCTGTCGTCTTAATACTAGTCACTCTGGGATTCCCAGAAAAGCTCCAGGTTATAGAAAATGAGCAAGTGAAACTCGGTTAGTAGTTTTAGATGATTTGACATATTTAAATGTTGTGGATTTGATTTGGATGTTGTGATTTTTAAAGCATGATTTATTTTTAAAAACCTTGTCTCTCATCAATACCTAAATAGCAATTATATCCATTAGGTGGTCTGACATCTTGTTCTCAATACTGAGATTTGGTGAGCCCTTTTAACCTGCATGCTCAGATGAAATGAGAACAGACTTCTCTGCTGGTTTTCTATCACAGATAAATGATCAGTGGTTAGTGCTGGGATAATGAAGTAATTTAATTTTGGACATTGATTAACATCTTAATTCAGATGCTGGGATCCTTTTCTATCCAGGTCAGCTCATGAGGATTCGGTGAGATGAATTTCATAAGCCAACAAGGAAAGTATTTGCCCAAGACCTGGGAAACTCCAGCGTGCTGTTGCATACAAGTGCTTTCCTTTTTGACTTGAATCACTTGGTCAGTAGCAGAATGAACTTTTTAGCCTTTAGTCTGTGCTATTAAATCAGAGACACTTAAAACAGAGTCAGAGGGTCCTTTGGTGCTGACTTGCTTCATACATAAGGGTCTCCAACACCTCCTTCATGGGAGAGGAGGAATAAGGGGAGACCAAATTCCCATACCTAAATTCTTGTTCTTGAAGGAAGTATCTGTAGACAATTCATATGACGTAATGCCATTACATGTAAGGGCAGGATCCTACCATTCCCTCCACATATCGATCTCTTTCCAGAAGCAGCTCCCTTCAGGGATTTGAACAGTAAATCTGTGTTCTGCCAGTGGGACTTACTGCAGTATAGGTTAATGTTCAGTGGGAGTCAAGGTGGACAGACAGTCTATATAACCCAAAATCTGCACAGCAGCAGTGCCTCAGAGATGAAAGATATTTTATTAGTGCATGTGAGAAACAGCAACATTTTTTGCAATGTTTTTGTTAAGCAAGGTGATTATCCATGGTTTTCCTGCTCCTTCCCCCACCCATAATGGGGGGAAATGGTTTTTGCCCAGGCATTTGTAGACCCTTTCTTTTGTTCTGATCTATCCAAAGAGCAGGTCTGCAGTCATTCAAGGCAGCTCTTTAGAGAGGAAGGTTAAGATTAGACTGTGTTAGAAAATGTTTTACCTTCTTTACGTTGATTTGTTTTCATTGCCTAGAATGCGAGTGAATTGTTATGGGTGGTTGGAAGTGTGTAACAAAGTCCCTGCAGAAGGCAGGGTCCCAAAAGTTTTGGGCTTCTACAGGGATGACATCAAATTACTCTTTCTTTGTGGAATGATTTATAAGGGTTTCTAGGTAGAATTGTCTACCTCATTGCATTTTCAAACCTTGCATATGTAACACTTCTATCAGGGTCTCTAATGGGGCTATTACAGGTTGCAAACCAAAGAAGTTAGAGTGTCCTTAAAGCGATCTTGTCCAAGCCTTTCCAAATCATTTTTATTTTGTGGAGGAGCTGACAGACTCAGCAGAGGCACAACAGGTCATAAGGCACAACTTCTAGTAGATTTTACTTAGTGTGAGGAAAATACTCTAACTACTGAGAATATCTGCTACATTGCTTAGCTTGTGGCTCTGGAAGCCTCTGGTTAGCACTTCATTCACAGGTACCTCTGTAATGTTATCTAGCAGTGCAGAGCTATAGCAGAAGGTTTGGAGATAACATGCTCATTACTCTCCTTCTCCTTCCCCTGCCTTTTATTTTGTTGTATTTTCAAGAGGCCGAAATCAGCAGCAATCCAATCACCTACTATACTTGTCAAGACTGTTTTAGGAAAAAAGTGCCTGTCTTTCCACAAAGTTAAGAGGCATCATATTCACAATGGCATCTTCTTATTGTTTTAAAAACTGGAATTGAAGAGCTCTGTTACTGACAGAAGGGAATATAAAAATGCCAGTTAGAGCAATCCAAAAGGGTCTGAGGCTGGCAGCAACTTTTAGCCTGTGAATCACTTGGAGCAGTAGCCTTGAATCACTCCTGCTAGCTGACAGATTGCTGTTCAGAAGGGGCCAGCTCAGATCTTGATTCAGTGAAGGTCATGCTGCTGATTCCTGATATACAGAAATGCAATTAGGACAAGGATCAGGCCCAAATGACTTCAAAACCTCACAGAACAGTGTCCAGTTGGGTAAGGTGCCAGTTCTAGGCTATCTTTTATCTCCTAACTTGTATAAGGTGCATTCCTACCACTAGGCTTATGCAGTGGTGTTTCTGGACCACTACAGCTATTAAAAAGTGATGGTACAACAGAGTCCAGGCAAGATCATCACAGGGTAGGGGTAGCTTTTTGTTCTGCATGAAGGAATTCACAGCTGAACCAGGGAATGAACATGCAGTGTATGTAGTTAGACTTTGGGATAATGTTTGTATGTGTCTCCACAGATATAAGCAGGACATCTGGAAGTTCCTGCGTAAATACTGTCCAATCTATTTTTATTTTCAAGAAATAGCATTTTGCCTTACATAGATAAGTGTAAGGAAAGGTTGGTCAAGCAGCCTGTCTGTCGGGAGACTCTTTGTCCCTCACCCCAATCCAGTTTCCATCCCTGCCTCTATCCAGGTTCTCAGTAAATGTCTTAGTCACAGCTAAGTGACTGCAGTCCGAGAAGGCAGGTAGCAAAATGGGAAATGCTCTTCCATAAAGAAAGGCATGTCAGAATAAGCCGCTTATCGCAAATTCCTTCTAAAACACCCCAACTGTAACAGAAACAAATATCATATTGGCAATACCATAATGTTTGCATTCACACACCAGCTGTTACTCTTTCCCACAGGGTCTTGTTTTTTAAAAGGCTGATGAAGGACATTTTTGTTAAGCAACAGATCTAGTCTTATTTCCTGTATTGGCTGTATCTAATTTTCCTTTAGGACTTGGATTTTTTCTTTATTTTTGTGGTGTATGTGCTAACGTATAATGGATTCTCTTTCCAGAATATTTTTGACAGGCTGACAATTAAGTGTGGTACACCCTGTAATTTAAAGCAATGCATGCTTCTATCATGGATTATTGGATTATCAGCTTGTGGGTTTTTAAACACTATGTATGACTGAGTGCAGGAGTAATTGGCACACTAAATTTATGAATGACTGTTAATGAATAATCTTCTCTCACTGAAACTGAAATAGCAAAGCTATTCCTGGACCAGAAAGGCTGGTAGATTTTTGGCCTGTAGCAAATTGAACACATAACACAATGCGGGAGAAAAAAAGAAAAACATTGCTTAGAGTCAGTTCTGAGCAGGAATTACTGAATTTTCTTCTTGTTTGGAAAATGATTGCAGTATATAAAACAATTTGGTTTCAACATCTCCCTGTAATTGAATTAAAGCATTTTCAGATTTTCTGAAATTGTTAATTTCAGAAAAACTAGACTTCCAGAAATACCTTTTGTATGCAATATGACATAATCATATATAGCACATATGTATATATATGCGTATGTATATAATTTATAACAGTATAAACATTTACATTAGAACATGAAGGGACTGGTTTACTAATGTTTTGAATGCCCAGGGCTTCAACTGATGTGCTGAGAATCTGTAAGTGCTCACATGTGTTGTGTGATGCATAAGTGTGCATCATAGAACAGGATCAGCAAGACAAGTATGTATCATTTTCACTCATTCAGGCAGTTCAGAGGAGAGCCGGACAGATGCTTTAATGCCAGGGCCATAGGAAACTCAAGCCTGGAAATGTGCCTTTTTTTTTTTTCTTCATTTTCCTTTTGCCTTCTAGCTTATTTACAGACAATATTCCAGAGCATTTATGTATTGTTTAATCTTCTTTATTTAATCTCTATGCTTCAATGCTCTAACTAAAGAGTTTTTTGCACATACATATGCTTCCTGTTGTCCACCCCACTGTATTGTGCAGTGCTGCTATACACTTGTGACCAAATAAGATGAGAAAGAATGGTTCTGAAGTACTGAGTGTTGTGCATTGCTTTTCAGATATTGGTGATTTTAGTTATTTCTAGAACTTCTTTCCTGGTTTGCCTAACAGATAAACATTAAATGCTTTGAGTTCATATTACAATCTTGCTGTCTGATTTTCTGTAGAACTACAGAAAAAATGGGAATATCCCAATTTTCATGCCTGGAAAGCTGTTAGTGTTCAAAAAGGAGAGAGACCTCTAGCTAGAAAAGTCTGGCCAGTATTGGCAGGTCTGCTACTGTGATTCATAAAAAAGTAAGTATTACACCAGTGATGTATATGTAAATAATGTCTGTTCTTTCACATTAAACTTTAAGAGACTTTGGTAAAATAGAGAAATGCAGAAGTAAAGAGCTGTGCAACTGAAATGAAGTCTAAGATTGATAAGCAAGTTCAGGACATGAAAGAAGGTTTTTTTTCTCAATTGCTTATATCTGGCATGTATCACTTGCTAGAGCAACCTGCATTATTCATGCAAATACAGAGTAGCTTCTACCTTCCAATATTATTTTTTGTCCACTTAATAAAAGGACAGCAAGGAGAGATGGACCAGAAACAATTCTTTAAGACTAAAACTGTTTCTTCTCCTACCTTAGCCTTAATGAGAAACTGAACACATCTAAAGCAGAGGCGAAATACAGCTAGGTGATAACGGATATAATTGCAAAAAGCTCCCCGCATCCCCTTTGGCTTTCACTTAGATTCTGCAAGGGGAGGGATGGATGTTGAAAACAACATGAAAGAAAAAAGTTGGGAAGGAAGGAGGTTATTTCTTTGCTTTCAGTGACTTTAGACATAGCAAGCTGAGGAGATAGGGTGAGCCCTCCTTGAAAAGGAGTCCCACGATTGCTCAAGATAACATAGCTAAGCAGTGAAAGCATCCCACGGAACTCACCTTACCCTGCAATTTGAGGATGGGGAGGGGGCGAGGTAGGAATATTTACCCGGGCAAATTCAAGTGCAGCATTCCCAGCCGCCACTAGTTGTCACTTTGCAACCAGCCGGGGTCGGTGTTTTCAGCACTGCGGTTAGCGAGATTGCGGTGCTAATTAAACGGAGTAACTCCCAAAGCCGCGGAAAGTCCCGAGCCCGGGGCTGCGCGATAGCCAGTCTCGGAGAACCGAGAGGAGGCGAAAAGGCAGCTCGAGAAAGGCGGAACGCCGCTGTCCTAAGGCTGAGGCTGTGCCTAGGGGCCGTGCCCCGAGCTCGGGGTGGGCACGGCGGTCCAGCCCGGCAGTGCCCGGTGCGCACACGCTCCTCCCGTAAAGCCGAGCCTTACCTGAAGAAAACGATTGTCTCCCACACGTAGACTCCGAGCGCGTTGACGTTGCACATTTTTCCAGCTCTCGCTGTGGTGGTGGTTTTTTTTTTTTTTTTTTTTGTACTCCGTGAGGGGTGGGCCGGTGGGGTTGGCCAATAAAGTAACCCGGCACTTGGGGAGAATGGGTAGGGGAAGCGAGCCACCCCTCCCGAGGCAGGCTGGGCAGGGGGAAGGCCGGCAGGGCTCCGGTCAGCACCCTGGACAGCGTCTGGCGGGCGGCTCCGGACAGCACCCTGGACAGCGTCTGGCGGGCGGCTGCGGTCAGCACCCTGGACAGCGGCGGTGCGCGGCGCTCCGCGGGCGCCTGCGGAGCGGCCGGCGGCTTCGCTCCGGCGCTGCCTTGGCTCGTCCCTCCTCTCCGCCTGTGCCCCCGCCACCGCCACTGCAGTGGTGCTCGGGGCCGGAGGACCAGGCTTCCCGCACCGAAATCTCCCTTCAGCGGGAGCTCGCTCCGGACATCAGGCTGGCGAGAGGGGGAGACGCAGGGGGTGTAGGTTTGCCATCAGGGTGGTGGGGGTAAGATGGGAGAGGGGGAGGGGGGGACGACTCTCAACAACCCGGGGCTTTAATCTCCGCTGCTAGCCAGGGTGTCTTCCTAATTACATCCACAGGAATTTGTCAGTGTGGAGCCGTGCTGCAGTCCCGGTTGTGTCGCTTTCCTGCCCGCCGTTTGGCTGCTGTTGATCCCTGCTTCCTGGGCTATTTTCCTCCCGGATAAGTTATTGCTGCTGTAGGGAAGGTGTCCCATTGCTCAGGGCTAGAGCGGAGGGGAACGAAGGGGAAGTTTCTTGGGAAGCACTCCCATTGTGCTCAGAAAGAAAGTGGCTCAGTGTCCTCCTAATGCATCTCATTTCCCCTCTGCCCTCTCTCCCCTGCTAGGACTCGCCAGATCTTGGGAGTTTCTTGCTGCATTAATTTACTAAACTAAAAAAAAAAAAAAAAAAAAAAAGAAAGAAAAAAGAAAAGGAGGGGGAGGTGGAGAAGAGGGAAGGCAGAGGGGAGGGGGTAACTCAGCCTCTCCACCATCCCAAGGCCCTCCTCTTAGCTGTGCTCATTGGTCTCGAGGCTGAAAAAACTACTCTAGGACGTGGTTGGATAAACGCATGTTGTTCAGCAGAAGCTGTTAACCTTTAAAGCGCTGATACGTTTTGGTTTATTTCATTTTTTTTAACCTGAATTGCTGTCTTTTTAAGAAGTCTCTGAAATCGTCTCCCTTGACAGGGCAAGCGTAACGAGCCTTAAGTCTCCATCTCGTGGAAGATCTGCTTGGCTAACAGTTGCTATGTGTTGCTGTTGGCTTTTAAGGAACATCTCTGTGTTGGGTTTTTTTAGTGTGTTTTGGTGGGTTTTTTTCTCTTTGTTTTATTTGATTATTTTTTCCCCTTTTGCATTTGGTTTTGCAAAGAGGTTTGGCAAACACCAGAGCCATCAAGGCCAGGGCAGGTAAGGAGCATTTGGTAGTTTCTTATTGCAGCTCCAGCTGTGCTCGCAGGGTGCCGAGTGTGGTGGGCGGGGAGGAATGGGCTCCTTAGTCACTTTGTCAGTGTGTCACTCTGCTCGGCTTCTCAACTTCTGAAAATTGAAATTAAAACTTAGCTGTCCTAAATAATCTAGGATTTCTTTCTTCTCTCTTGTCCCGGTGTAATGGGATATTTCTCTTTAAGTTCTGTTTTGTTTACTTGTCCTGTGCTTTGCACACACACACCCCCCGCCCCCCCATGGCAAAGAAAGAGTCACTTTTAACCCTTTTTTAGCTGCTTTTAATCTGTTCAAAGACTCATCCCATCCCACGTTGGGAGGGTGGAGGTGAAATGAACTGCTTGCTCCACCACCACTGTACCCCCCCCAGGCTAGGAAATAACCAAGTTTTTCTTTTCACTTTGGGTTGTATCTCAAATACCTTACTACCATACTAAAATTCACCTGATGTTTTTGATGTCCTGTTTTCATTTGTTTTAAAGCATTATGTTTACTTAGTTCAGACAGAAATATCCTTTGGGTTATCATTTAAAAAAAAAAAAAAAAAGGAAGAAAGACCTGCTTGGCTTCTAGCCATTGATACAGAAGGAGTTTAATCTGATTTACCCCAGATACTGGGTCTCAATGTCTAGCTAGATTAACAACAGGCTCTGATTTCAACTCGTAGAGATTCCTGGGGACACGATTCCATGCAGCGTTTCCTGCCTGCTGCTTGCTGGCTTCTTGCTGTACTTTCTCTCCTGATATTTATCCCCACATAGATGATTCTCTGTCACTGTGCTTTTCCAGTCCCCACTGTGCTGCCAGACCAGAGGAGGAGCTCCAAACTGGGAGTGTTAACAGGACCTGCACAGCAGGAGAGAAATTATGTTTCCCTGCATTTTTTCCTGGGAAGCAGGACAAAGAGCAGGAGGCAGAATCATCTCTTGGCACCTGTGGGTTAAATCTAGAGGCTAGTCAGACTTCTGGTTCTCTTAGAAATAGGCTCTGTAAGAGGTATGATTGTCTCATGTGATTTTTTTTTTTTTTTTTTTCCCCTTGGTTGTAACTTTGATCTCCTTTATACCAAAGGAATCTGGACTTGTCTCCTTTTGTCCTCACTTGCTCTCCTTGCACTACCTTTGGTTAGGGAAGCAGGGTGGCTGTGCATAAGATCGAGAAAGCACATAAATCTGGGTGTATATAACACAAAGAAGCTTCATAGCTATTCCTGTTGAAGGGTCTCAAAACTGCTTTTCCCAGGGAAAGAACTTATCTGCTTTGCTGTCATCTATCCTGGTGGTGATGGTGACTGAGTGATTTGTATGGGCCCAGGGACTCTTCTGCTGGTATTCAAATATTTCTTCTTACTGGAAATAAATAGGAGCATTATTTGCTTTGGCATTTGGGGAAACAGAGGCAAAACCAGGTTGCAATAGATGTTTGGAGCAGGTCTAGGCATCAAGATGATTTAGACCAGGGAGTAAAATCAAAAGAAATGTGAATTTAAGGGATGTCAGTTTTGCATGTCTTATCAGTGTTTTGCTATGAAAAGGAATGTATTCTATGTATTCTGGATAAAACTTCCTTGTCCCCCCTTTTTTTTTCTTTTTTTTGGGGGGTGGGTGGGTGGGGGAAGGCTGGAAGTATTTGACTCTAGACTGTATACTCTTGTATCTCCTCTTGGTGCCAAGGCAGTTGGTACTTGCTTGCCTTGGTACAGTGCCCTGCATGTGCTACTTGCATGTGTCAGACCTTGGTCAGGGTGGCTCCAGATCCTTGGAGTTCCCAACCTCTGATTTAACCCAGATGATTCAAGACACAACCAACCAATCCCCACTAAAACACATCTATACGGATATCTGTGGTGAAGTTACCCACATTGGTTCTGTACAATGCCTGGTTTTTAGTTTCCTCTTGCTTTCCAAGAAGCTAAGGGTAGATAAACTGGAAATCATGTCTAAAGATCTAATAATGGCTGGAAGTCAATTTTATCACCATTACTGTAATTAACCCTTGTCATCAGGTACTGGTTGGCAGGACTTCTCTCCCTGGATCTGTCCTGGCTTGCTCTTAGATTGGGTTTTAGCTCTGCTAGGTTTTGCTGCAGTGCTTTGTGATTTTTTTGGGGGAGGGTTTACTTGCCAGGTCTCTTATTTTTCAAAGCAGAGTCCAAATGGTTTTGAAAGGCATTTGTATTTCTCTGGTGGCACTTGTACAAATGACAGTGTTGAAGATAACTTATCATGATGTCAAATGAGGCTCTTAAAATTATAATTACCTGCTGTGTGTTCACCTTGTTTTTATTAGTTTTTTTCAAAGTGGATGAGTCTTGCAAAACTCGCTCTAGGTGAAGTTGTCTGGGAAGCTTCTGTGTCGTCTTCTTTCTGGGCTGTGAGTGAGAGATTCTGTTCAGCATAAGACACCACAAAGATGGTTATTGCAGGGTAACTGCTGGAGTAGTATAAGATGTCTTGTAAATACTGACCTCTTAAATTATATCTAAACTTTCAGGAGCAGGTCAATATTTTAAAAGTTGCGGCTAACAGTGGAACATCACTGGCACAACAACCAACAGGCGGGACTGAATTGTGTGCAGTTCTAGGCTTGCCTTACTGGAAAGGAAGTTGCTGGGGCTGTAGGATTTGGGCTGAGGACACTTGTTCTATGACAGAGAGCTAGATCTTGACTCTGTCTTATCGTAATAATCTCATTACTGTCTTCACTGCAGGTGAATTTGATTTTTATCCTTCCTTATGGTGATTCAAACAGTGATGGCTGAGGACTCTGTAATGACTCAGTCCAGCCAGTGCAGCTGGTGTTTTTTCTGTTTCTTGCCACTTGCTCTTTAGTGTTTTAGATAGGTGGATAACTGGTTTTCTTTTTTTTTTTCCCCTCCCCCCACCCCAGGCATCACTGGCTTTTGATGTGTTCTATATGAGATATTACTGTAATGAAGAATGGGTGATTAAGTGGCTAGTGGGATAAGATGCAGCTGTGGAGTGAGATGAAGACAGGGATATGACAAAGAATTTGTGAAATAACACTTTTCCATTGGGGTCTCTGGGCACGAGGACTAACAAAGTTAGAAGTGAGTCTTGTCAAGGCAGTGAGGATTATGACCTTGAAGGGTATCTGTAAGCTATGACTGTTCAAGGAGCTGCTGTTATGTGTTGCTGGGTGGACAGTTGTACCCCCAGCGCTGAAACATGGAACTACCACAACATCCCCTGAAAGCCAAAGACACATAGACTGAACAAAGGGATGAGTTGAAGTCATGGTTAATTGTACAAGGCAATTCTGCAAGATATCATCTCCTGGCCTATCTTCTCTCCCAAAAGCTCAGTCACCATGTCTGAGGCTTTCCAAATTGTATTACTCATAGAGTGGCAGGTAATAAATAGCAAAGAATAACATTAGTGATGTTTGTTTATTAATTACTAGTCAAAGGCTGGATGTGATCCAGAACAGAGTTACTGAAATGCACCTATAACCATAAGTCTCTGTTTCAATATGTCTTCTCTTGATTCCTTGTACAGTAGGAGCAGATCAGGCCTTTTGGTAGGAAGGATGAAATCAGACTTCTCAGGGAATGCAACAGGAGCCATGGGAAACAAAATTAAAAAAAGCATAATGTTTTTAACTTCTCTTCAGCACCCAACTAAAATTTGGAACACCTGCAGAAAAGGGTGTGTTTGAGGAGTAAAATGTACTTAGATGATGTCTGTCAGTAGGTACAAGTCTTCTGTGGCTGAAAAAAAAATTTATACTTTCCAACTATGCACTTTTCTTTCTCATTCTTTTCTTAGCTATGAAGGTCAGGGAATATCTGATCCTCCAGTTTCCTTCATATGGTTCTTCCCTGATCCTTTCTCTTTGAAGAATGCGAGTGAATTTCTTCTCTTCTCTGTGAAGAAAATGAATCTTTCAATGTTCCTGGTAGTCTGTAAGTTCATTTTCTTTTTGATAGTTGATAGAATAGCTTAAAGACAAGGGGAACCCAGAAGGCCTTGGAAATTGCTCTGTGATGAGATGAACATGCACTCTGAGCTGAGAATTAACCTAAAGCCTCATTCACAACTGCAAGTTGATTTCATTCTTGATCTGTTTTTCATCTCTGGATTTTATAGCAAGTAGAGTCATTTTTAGTGTCTTTTTCTTGCCATTTTCAAAATTAAAATTTTGTTAATAAATTCATATATGGGGGTAAACTCCTTCAAGTTGAATGTGCATATGCACTGCCTTCCTTCCCCAAATAAATTGCAGGATCTTCAGTGAGGAAGCAGCTAGCATAGCAGTAAAGTACGCTCAGTGTATCTTGGGAATGCTAAATCCATTATTGTCAGTTTGTTCTTTGGAGAATGGCTAATGAGGAAACAGTGCCCCAAGAACTTGGATTGTGCCTCCCAAGACAGAGATTCAAACTGCTACAGCAGCACTATTTGCCTTTTGACAATGAACAAATGAAAAATAAAACTTAAATTCAAGTTAAGTTCAGGGAATTTTACAAAGGATTCTATAAAGTAAATTCCTATTCAGTTAATTTCCATGTGTAGTAAGCTATTTCTGTGCAAGATGGTTCAACTAAATACAATTCTCTTAGAAACTTGAGAACCTGGAACACATTATTTTTTTTTTTTAAATAATTGCTGGTAAAATAGCATTGTAAAAAGTTCCTGCAATGTTTTGTAAAGTTAAGCGTTTAGTCAAGTTTTTTTACTGAAAAGATTTACAGATGAAAGAGATTTCATTGGAACTAATGTAAAGGTTCTTCTTATCCATATTTCCAAAAATATGTTTAAGGTTGAACTCTGGTGAAAAGTTTAGTAAATTCTGTTTTGAAATGCAGTGGATCTTTGGAAAACAACCACTGGAGAGTTTTGCATAGAAAATTCAGCAGAACCTGCAGACAAAGGTTAGAAGGCCTTTAGGGGTGGAGCTGAGGGAGTTGTGGTGTAGGTGATTGATCTTTTTGGCTGAAATTCAGACCAAATATCACTGTTGACAGTCTTTTGCCCCATTTGTTTAAAAAATGATAGGTCTAGCCATAGAAATAGAGCTTGCCTTAGAAAAAGTAACAAAGCTGAATTTGGTTAACATGCTGGAGCTTACTGGTTAAGTACTCCATCATGCATGGTATATCCTTATAAAATTATGTCCTGGTTTCATAAGGACCCTTTCTTAGGAGCTGCACCCAGGATGAGGAATGCTGAGAGGCACAAACTCTGAGGTACCTTACTGGCAATCTGAGCTCTTGATGGGATGACCTAAAGATGAAGATATAGAGCAGATGAAAAACAATTTGCAGGAACCAGGGTCAGACAACTGTCTATCAACTACTTTTTTTACTTTTTTTTTTTTTTAGCTGGAGGAAAATTTACCTTGATACTTTGATGAGCTGGGGAAGGTTTTTACAGCCATCCACACCCACCCACCCATGTGTCATGCCACACAAGGTGTGTTGTTGCTATATACAATACTTGTGTTTTCATAAACATGTGTAATAGTCAAGTAGAAGCGTCCTGTACAGAAATGCTGAGGTGTCCATATCCTCCTCCTTCCCTATAGGCTGTACAGGTACTCATTTGATGTGCCCACATAGTGCATCTAAGTTTAGTGTCTTGTTTCTACCAGTGCACGTAAGCTTTCCCTTCATGCATATATACACTGCATGCTGAACGTCTTAAACATGCAGATTCCTGCCCTGCATCGTTCTCTGCAAAAAGAGCAGTTATATAGATTGTCCTTGACCTTCATATTTCTGGGCAATATATATTCTGACAAGTAGATTAGGGGCTGTATTGATTTCTCATCACTGGAAACACAGCCCCCATAAGTCTAGTGATATCCAATCTGTGATGGTAGACTTTTTGGAAGTGGTGTGAAGCCCTGTGCTAGGATGACTTCATGACAGACTGTATGTTTGCAGAAGGCCAAGTGAGGTGCTGGCTGGGTGCAGCATTCAGGTCTTCCTTACCTGAGTGTGTGTTTGCCTCCTGTGTCAGGTGCATGAATCAGGTTAAGGCTGTAATCCTTGAAGAAGAAGAAATAAAGATGAAAGGATGGTCGTTTTCCCCCTAGCAGTGCTGATTTATTAATAAATTTCCATAGCTCATATGTCATATAATGACACTTGACTTGAGCTGTGAGTAGTCTTGCTGCATATCATAGGCTTGTCACTGTTATAATTTATGTAGTGTTATGTAGTAAGAAAGCAACATGGACCTTGTAGCCCTAAAAAAAAAATACACTGATACTTCCATTAGAAGCTTGATTTGCAGGTCATAAGTTAATTATTTTCTGACCTGTACAGAATAATTACCAGGCGATCCCAGAGAACCCAGAAATACTGTTTCTTTCAAAGATCTTGGCCAATAAAAGTTTTTTGGTTACATTACTGTGTGAATGAAAAATAAGCCAAAGTTACTTTTACAGCCAGTCTTGCCAGAACTTGTCAGGTGCTGAACATCTTGCAGTTGTTGGAAATATTATCTAAGCTTTTAGTTTTTTGAAGCCCATTAGCTCCTGCCATAGCAGCCCTCAAAAACTGTGGAAAATGGAAGTTTTCTACCTTGTATCTTGCTTGTAAATGAAAGAAACCATCTATTTATTTTAAAGTGAGCAGGCACCAGGTTTTGAGATGCTTACACAGAAGTAGAAGCATGCAGGGGAGACCTAGAGCTATTCACATCACCCTCTTCATTCCTGTTGTCATGAATTAAAAAAACCAAACCCAAACCAACCCCTCTGCCCCCCAAAAAACCACAAGAAAAAAAAAACATGAGAAGAGAAAGAGGGAAACAAATATGTTGCATGCTTTCATTGCTTCATTTGTCTTGTGAATTCAGTAGAGTGTGTGTGGGAGACGCCAAGAAGTGGAACCCTTTAGAGGAAAATTTTGACTGCAAACAGCAGACTCAGAAAGCAGATCAGGAGATGACAGCCAGTGATGCTGAAGTGGCCCCTCAGTGTCCAAGTGTTTAGATACTGAAACATCCTCTTACATGCCCCAATTCACTCATAGGACCAAGTAGCATAATTTATCTTCTGGAGTGAAAGAAACATGCTGCAGCTTTTTTTTTAAGCTTTTGGCAATGGAAATATTTCCATGTCAAACATCTAAAGGATAAAAAGAAGCCCTGTAGGATCCCTCTTCTTTTAATGAATAAAAAAGGTCTGATCCTCCATCGACTTTAATGAAGCTTTTTGACTCTGAAGGGAGGTATGGAACTGCTCTTGTTAACGATCTCAGTTTCCAATGCACCAGAAAGTGCTGATAATACGGTAGGTTTTCACATTGCATTAGCAGAAGGAAGGGCTTTTAACCCATCTGAGATGCCTTCAGGTTTGATAGCACTGCTGAGATGTAAAGAATCACTAAGGGCCTCCCTCTGGTAGAACATGTTTCTTGCTTCAGTATCACAGTCCTCTTGAATTGTCCAAGTTAGTGGATGCACTTGAGGTTATTTTACTCATGAGGAGTGGCAGCCCTGGCTGCTTCATTGCCATCCAAAGCTGTCATTCCCTAGTGGGGTAAGCAGTGATTTTGAGAGGTCATCAGGCAAAAGACTTATTACCCAGCTGTATTTCATGTTGTTCAAACCTGTGGCCCTGTGGACTTGCAGAAATGGACTTGAACATCACTCGCTTCAGCTACTTGTTTGGTCTTCATAAAAACATCTTGCCTTTACCCCTCTATTTCAGGCTGAGAGCTGATGTAGGGTTGGGTTACTAAGGGCACTTCTGCACCAGGTTTACTGGTAACTGTTTCTGGACATCCTAGTGGAGGTGAAAGGTGCCATTTGAAAATCTCAGCTGGGTTATGTGCAAGTTGAGATGTTTACCTCACCTAAAATTCTTGCCTCAGCTGCAGTATCTCATACCTCAGGTGAAAAGACAGAGAACAGAGATTTTAACACATTTGCTAAGTAGCTTGTTATTGCCTTGGGCTATATATTTCTTTGCAGCTTGCTGAGTTAAACCCTATGACAGGTACAAGCCCTCTTTCATGCCACCTCTAAGCCTACTGTTTGCTCAGAGCTTGGGCAAAATTTCCCTCCCAGAGGGGCTGTGGAGTTTGTTCAGTGTGTTCCATTTTCCACATTTTTCTGTGATACTATTGATTCACTGGTTGGAAAAGGGTATTAGTGTGGACTACTCATTGGATTCAGCAAAGGGAATTTGGCAGTCATGTTTGCTGACTTGTCCTCTGCCAAATCTGAATGGAGGAACACTCCTCTGATGCAAGCTTATACATGCTCTACTTGACCATAGTTGACAAGGCTCTTTCTCTAAATGACTGCTGCCATTAATGAATGGATTATCTTGATTTTCCCAAGATATTAATGATTAATGACCTTTCTCTTGCACAGTGAGTATTCCTAAAGGCATATGTTGAAGGACACTGAATCTCCTAGATCACAATTCTTTTTGCATAATTGCAAGATTGCTTTTTCTACCAGAATCAAAATTCTCTTCCCTCTTCAAAGTATTTAAATAATGGTGGGTTCTAATGACTCTTAAGGCAGATAGCTTCTGTGTCTACAGTTCAGCCGATGCAAAAGCACTAAAATGCTATTGGTTACAAGTTTTGCAGTCTTGTTCGGTTGCTGTCTTTACCTGCTGCATGCCTAGTACAGACAAAAGTTGCAAAGCCTTTGCAAATCCCTGCTAAGCACCAGTGGGCTGTATTTATTAAAAGGAATGGAAGCATAAAACCCAGAATGTAAACAGAATGGATTTTTTTGGTTAAAAATATGCTAGCTCTGATTTATTATTTTTTTTTCCCCAAGTATCAATACAATTATTTATGGTAAAAAAATTGGAGTGTTGTTATGCATTTCCTTGGACAAATCAGAGAAAAGAAATTGCACCCCATTCATGATGTTGCACCATGCCAGCATTTTTCTTTTATATAGCTTTCTCTCCCCATGAAAATAGTTTTCTACCAAGGCTATTGAACTGGACAAAAGGGATTTATGTAGGCTGTGTAGAGAGAAAAGGCTTTGTTAGGTTTCAGGGAAGACATGGAACACTGAGGGTGGGAAACAGCTTGGCTGAGACATGGGGAATCACAATCCTCTCATTAAATCTCCATGCCTATGACCAGATGTGGCCTCACTTTGCATTTGCTGCTTGATTACCAAATCTATGAAGCTGTCCTCTGGAAACAAAAGGCAGTAAATCAAATCAATGGGCATCCTTCAATGGGAACCGAAGAAGCTTGTGATGTCATTTTCTACTTTGGCTCATTGTCTGAATGTGGCAGATGCTAAAACCTATCCATGCACATTTCTGCTTGCACATTGAAGTGCAAATATAACTCAACTTTTTAACTCTTCATGTAATGTGTCATGGTCTAGGAGAAACTCCTCCTCATGAAAAGAAATCTCCCCCTCTCCTCCCAGATAACTTTATCCATGGGAAAATCAACCCCTTCAAGTGGTGGAGAATTTTATTTGACAGCATCTTCCCCCTCCCCCCCCTTAAACCATCTTGTGCTGTAATAGAGAGAGTAAAGCAGGGAGTAGTGCTGGTTTGAATTAGTTTAATTCAATATTAGGGAGAAAAAGAACTGTGGTGACTCTCACCTGACTTCTGTGTGGACAAAAACATTGGAGGTATTTCTGATATTGCACTCTTCGTATTCATATTATTTGAAGTGGAAGAACTCTGTCAAAGGGCCAGAGCTTAGTTACTGAATTAAATTTTTGAGAGCTTTATTGTACAGACGCTAGCTATTCTACTGTATTTTTCTTGGTATTTGAGAGCTGGCTCAGTTTTCTGTGAAGGAATAACTAAAATATTATTATTTTATTTTGTGTATGTGTGTGTATATATATATAAAAATATACTATATTTGAGTGTTTGTGTATATATAATAACGAATAACACCTGCATGGGCTTTCTGGATAGAAAAAATAAGCTGAAACCATAACATCTTTTGTCTTTCTGACATGTGTTGTGGAAACCCAGCGTAACATCATAGCTCCCAAATCTGGGCTGTGTCATGTGTCCCACCTCAAGGATATACATATTCATTCCCAAAAACATTCAAGAACTTCCAAAGCCTCTTTCTCCCACATAAAAGCGCCATCCATCTCTTCAGAAGACCTTTATCACTTCTGGACTTTTAAACAAGGAAGCACTCCTGTTCTAAAGTCTGTGGCTGCTAGATTGCAGCTGTCCTACTTGTTGAATTCCTCTGGGCAACTACTGGGAAGTTCTGACAGAACTGACATTCTGATTTGAACCACTTCATGGCTTCCAGAGGTGAGCTGTCACCATACTTACTTTATCTTTATCCCACATGCAAATAGCCTTCAGATTCTGGAGATAAGCTGCTTCTCATTTAACTGATGTTCCTGGCAAATCTAGGGAATCCTAGAAAAGCCTCTTGCAACTCTCAGCATTCCGGAAAGCCCAAAAAGTCTTGGATATGAGAACTTGAAGACTCTGCAGGAATGACTACATCTGGGTGTGTCTTTGCTGTCCTAAGAATGTGCCCAAGCAGCTAATTCCAACTGAGTAGAAATTTGTAAGAACTTCTATGAACTTATGGGAACTGAGGCTTTCCAAGGACTGATAATTTGGCTGAAGCTGGACAAGTCTCACTGGGAAGTGTAAGAGGCACATCTCCCAGCCCTGCTGAATCTAAATCTTCACTCAGAATTACTGGGAACAGGTTAGTGCTCATATAAATTATACAGACGGTTGCTTTTTTAGCATTGGTAAAACAACATATTTTCCTCAAAAAGTCTGCACTATTTTGGTGGAAAGCTAAGGAGAAATTCCATATAGAAATTGTCATAACAGCAGAAGGTGGACAAAGTAATAAACAAATGAAACAGGGTGTTACAATGGACTTCAGGCAGTCTGAAGTATAGGCTCTGCTCCTGGCACTGGGTAATACGATGAATTGTCTTGTAAATTCCAGTTAACGTTGTATCAGCTATAGACAGTATGTCTATGCTCCTGTATAAAACCCGAGAGCTCTGGGACCTTGTCTGTTAAACAGTTTGTTGGCCCAATAAAATGGCTCATGTGGAAGTGCTGTATGCGAGAAATCAATACAGCTGCACTTTCCTTGTCCTAGCAGAAGGGAAAGCTCAAGGGACTGATTAAGTTCTCTTTGCTGAAAAAGTTGCTGCATCCTGAAACATTTTAAATAAATGCTGTGTGTCTACAGGTAGTTTTACATTTAATTCAGATTTTATAAGAGGCTTGCTGTACACCAAATAAATGCACCTTGATTATAAATAGCTTATTCACTGTAAACATGCATCTTATTTCATAGATTTTAAATCTCGTGATGATACTGTTTTTTAATTACTATGACAAGCTGTCATAGTGAATTGTCATTGGCCAGATTTTCTTGGTGATGTTGTGAGTGTCTAAATTCAGTTATCCATTTACCATCCCAGCCCCAGAAATAGTCATTTACTTATGGAGTGTTTTAATAAACTAGATAATGTACATGTTCCTTTCCAATTGGCTTGACAGGCTCAAAAATATTCTCTCTGTCCAAAGCCCTCAATGACATCAGCTAGTCAGACTCTCCCCTGGGGCTGGTGCTTTTAGTAAGGAGAATCTCAGCTGTCTCCCAGCTGTCTCTGGCAAAGCACAAGTGATGTGGGTGTGGAGTATAATTGACAGATTACCAGATTTGTAGGTGGCCAAAGATTTTGGTGGTGAATGGGGGTTTTTAATAGGAACCAGCACTTCTTGCTCCTTTGGACTTGTGGTACCCCTGGACACTACTGTTAACAAGGAGTCAGAGTGAGGACTTGGAGAAGTTTGGCTGTGGTGGTGCATGGGGTTTTGCGTGGTGATATGTGTGCTGGCAATGGTAGTATGGGTACTTTCTGCCAGCCCTTGTGATGCTGAGTGCAGGTGACATGTCTGATGAGTCAGGTCTGTCC
The DNA here is from genome assembly GCF_964188355.1 of Buteo buteo. Classification (NCBI taxonomy): domain Eukaryota; kingdom Metazoa; phylum Chordata; class Aves; order Accipitriformes; family Accipitridae; genus Buteo; species Buteo buteo. The sequence goes on from NC_134194.1 coordinate 7,502,196, forward strand.
CTAAATGCCCCTTAAGAATTCAGGGCTAAAATATCACAGAGGACCTAGCTGGGAAGGGAACTAGAGCTGCCTCAGGGCCAGCGAGTGTTTCTTTCCTGTTCCAAGAAGCAAACTGGAAGGTCATGCAAACGGGAATGCACGTGCACCCCCCACTTGCATGTTTATATGCTCTAATATTTTATATGCATGTATTTCTCACTAAGCAACAACACTCCTCTCCCTGCAATAAGTGGAAAGAAAGTCTGTTGATTTATGCTGCCCATTAAATTAGTTAGGTGAAACTTTATGCACATGATTGGTGAGATTCCCAATTACCGTTCCCGTAAGAGGAGCAGAAGGAGGGAGAAGAGGGGAACCTGCCTTGTTGGTAAGATGGGAGTTAATAATCAGTTTAATTCACAGTCTCCAGCTCTTCAAAGGAGTTGCTAATAAGTGTTTGTCTTCTCTTTCCCTCCCACTCTTTTCCCCTAGGAGCTAGTAAGAGACACACACAGCACTGATCACAGAAGCAAAATTGTAAAGGAGAGAAGAAATCCCCAGTGGAAACTCTTTAATCTGCCTCTGGAAAGGGCAATTTGTGTTAATAGGACAAAACTGTAACGTTTAATATTAATTATAGGGATTTGGGGAGGAGCATGTGAAGGATGGAGGCAGAGAATAGACCGGAGGGAAGGAGAGATCCGATTGCAATAGTCTTTTGCTGCAGTAGGAAATAGAGCATCCAGATGAGCCCTGCCTCCTCGATCAGTGAGGGGAAGTTTATGTGGACCTCATACCAGTTGAATTCTGGTAGCAGGTAAGCTTCATGTGTTGCAGACAGACCCAGTTCCTCTGTGTATTGGGTTGTTGGAGATTGTTGAGTTCAGTCAGCAAACAGCAGGGTGTGTAAAAGATGAGAAAAAGTATGTGGATTGGATTTCACGGCATAGAAGTCCCTGTTTACTTGAGCTCTAGAGCATCTCAACACATACAACCTTAGCACATCGGAAGCACTGTAGTAAGTCCAGCTTTAGTCGAGACTTCTGTCTCAAACAATAGCCAATAGTGGATGCTGAGGCAGGGCAGTATGAAGAGGGCAAGCAATTCAAGGTACTGCCTGAAATCTCCAGCAGGATTTCTGGAGAAACATGTGTGACAAGCCAAAGGCTGTAAGACAGAAATCCCAGCGCTCAAAGGGATGCCCGCTGTTGTCCCTTGACCCCTTTTGTTGTGCTGCTTTCCACTGCTTCCTGCAGCTTTTCATTTGCATCAGGACACTTTGAATTGGGAGGCATCAATTTGCAGCTACTACTGCTTCTCTTTGTGGTCATGTTTGAGTGCTTTGTCTGTTTGAATGCTTCCAAAAATCCTAATTGTATTTAGGCCCAATTCCCATACTAGCACACCAAGGTGGATTTAATTATCTCAGCCATTCAAGCCTTTGCATGATAGTGGAGGATTTTCTCAGGTTATGGTCAACAGGTGACATTCAATTACTATGCATGCCCTGGGACAAGATGAGCACATGGAACCTCACTGACCTCTAGATGAGAAAAGGAAAGGTGGAAGGAAAGGGGGTCAGCTGGCTTGTCCAGATGACCAAACACCCAGGGAACCTGATGTTGCCTCCTAGATGTTCAGAAAAATGTAAAAGGTGGGAACAAAACTAGGTTTAATGGTGCATGTGGAGTTTAGGCTACCTAGATGTGGCTATATTGCCATGTCCTTGAGTGGAAACAGCCTTCTTCAGCGTGTTACTACCTCAGGGCTTCAGTGGGCTATTTGACAAAGTTGGCCAAACACCCTGGAAGTGGCTGCCTTCCAACAGTCATGTTTTTTAGTTCTGATCTGAAAATGAGGTACTGAGGGAGGAAATCACTCTGGTCCAACTTATTCAATACCCTGGAGTTTCTCCTTTGAGTTTGGATCCCTTGGTGACATCAGCTCATGTCTACCATGAAAAGCTTGTTTCTGCTGCAGTGCAGGAATGCTCCTCTTCGATGTAGCTTATCCCATTGTGAAAAGGGAGAATTTTTGGGTTTTTTTTGGTGTTTGTTTGTTTGTTTTCATTTAGTAACCTAATACAACACAGGTGTAAAAGAGACCTGGTATTTGGTTCCAAGGCCAATCTGTGTGGCTTGTGGGCCCAATGTCAGGCAAAGGGATGGTGTGGGCAGCTGAACTGGGCTGGCAAAGAGCATCATGGGCACAGAGCAAAGGGGGAGGGATGTGTCTGAGTGTAGCAGTAACTCGTCTCATGCTTGAATTAATGCAGCCCTATCAGTTTCAGCTCTTGCTTCTGCTGCTCACGTGAACGCTGCATTTGGTTCCCATTTCTTTTCTCCAAAGTGTGATAAAAAGATGATAGGAGATTTAATTTTCAGAAAGGGACACCCAGGCAGGCAACAGGATGCCAGCTGTTGGGTAGATTAATGTGGGAAGGTTTCCTATCGGACGTTTAGAGTCTGTGTTACAGATAAGCAATTTTTCTTAAAAAAATAAAAATACATATAAATGCCCCTTTGCCAATGAAGCATCTTGGTGATATTCCATTATAAGCAGGATGAACATGAGCTGGATTTCATCTGACCTTTAAATTACCTCCATTTTATCAGTTTCATTTTATCAGCAGCTCTTTAGAGAATGAGTCCCTACTTGGAATTAATAGATTCCTTCATTGCAGGAATCTGACACAGGCCTGTGAATAGCCCAGCCAGAGTGTGTTTTTCCAGCAGAGATCACATCTGGAGCAGAGGAGTACACTTACATGTAGGAAGGATGCTTAGTAGGGTTGGTTTTACCCTGATTTACCAGTGTTCCTTATAAAAGGAAGTTCATTACAGACAAACAGTGACAGTGGCATAAAATCCCAATTCTTTCTTCTCCCTGTACTGCAGACCTGTGGGGGCAGAAGATGGAGTATTTCCTTAGCATCCAAGAATTAAAGAAAATAACTTCCTAAATTCTGGAGATAGAAATCAAATCACTACATGTGGGAAGAGGTTGGATCTGGGGTTTGGTAGGGAATGATACTGGAGGATTTTGTCTTCTGTGGTGCCTGGTGCTGACTGACTTCTGTTACACCCTACCAAGGCTGACTTTTGCAGAAAAGGTGGTTGGATGTGGGAGGAAAGGCAAAGCAGCAGAGTGTAGCCCTTGCAGTGAAATGGTTTCCTGGAGAGGAGCATGGGGTGTGCAGGGCTGCTCTCCCTCTCAAGCTTTGATCTACCTCTTGTTAGCACCATTTCTGGGGCGTAAACAGACCCCAGGAAACATTGAGGGCAACTGCCCTTGTACAGCAGATCAGATCCAAGCCATGATGGTAAACACAATTTTAATTTCATGGAGAGATTGTGTCCAGGGGATGAAATGATGCAGAGGAGCTCACAAGGATCAAACCTGCTTGCCTGGCCACAGTGAAGCTGAGGATACATTCTGTGCTTGTGCCGATGTTAAATTTCAGTGGTCTGATAAGGGACAGCTCTTGGGACCTGTATGATACAAAAAGGATATGAGAGGCTGGCATGGCTTTCCAGCAGAAAGTTGCTTCATATTTAGTTGAATGTTTTTCCTGACTGACCTTTTGTTGTGTGATTAATCACTGGTGTATGCATGGAGAGATGGTTTTTGTTATCTAGACTGTGCTTTGTCATATCAGCTCCTGGCAGACTCATCTATGTACAAGTTAAACTTTTTTTTTTTAGTTGTGCTACTAGAAAACCCCAGAGTGAATCATGGTCATAATGGCATGTGTTTTCTTTCATGGTCATTTTCAGATTGATCCGTATATTTATATAGCGGGACGTCACCTCTCTGGTTGTCCCTCCTGCCTTGGATCACCTTAGGGCTACCTTAAACAATGCTACTCCTGCATTTGGTGAGGAAGATGGAGTTTTATAATGGAGAAATATCCTATTGACAGTAGTTAATCTCCTTGTTTAAAAAAAAATAGACCCATTCCATCATCTAATTTAATGATAAATTGCAGTGATTCATCAGGGAAGGAGGGTTTATTAATAGGATAATAAATGGGCTGCAGAGAGATATGAGAAAATAGTTTTGTCAAATAAGGGGCTTAGGGGGAAAAAATGCAGAGCGTGAAGTCGGAGAACTGAAATCTCCAGAATCATTGCTATCTCTCTGTACCCCACGCATCGCCACAAGGAACTTGTCTCCTTGTCTCAGACTTGCTACTTTAGGTTAGATTTATACTGTAAATGATCCAAGAAGAGAAATACCTAGGGATCCCCTGTATGCTCTTCAGGTCAGTGAACATGTGTCCAGATCCAGAACAGGCATGAAAATATTCTGAGAATACTCTGAGCGAGGGGAACTGAAACCATCTATGAATTTGGGTTGAATTTATGGAATTGTTTCTGACAAAACTTCCAACAATAAGTTGAAAAATACAAAATACTTAATTTTTCATATGGAAAATGGAATCTGGAATTCCAGGATCTGGTATCCACTTTGTAGAGACAGTGCAGGCAGAGTCATCCATGTATTGATTTCCCTCCAGTACCTTGAAATGGAATTCTTGGATTCAGGTTAATAGTAACTTGTCATATTTAACATCTGTCCCTGCAAATGCTGATTAAATTTGCTGGGGACAGAAATAGGGGCTGAGATTTTCACAGAGTCACTGACAAAGCCCTTGTTAAGAAATTTTGTTTAGGTGTGAAGATACAGCTCATTTCTCCAAATAGAGGCGGAAAAAAAAAATGAATCTGCATTTCCCCTTTTCTGGCAGGGCTTTTATTGAACAAGAGACAGGCAGAAGCTGTTAATCTTTTGAGAACATCTACTCCTTCAAGTCCTTTGCTTCTCTCAGGAAAGGCTGAGGTGGAGCATTTTTATTGTAGGCCACTTGAAAGATTTCTTTTGGCAGATAAATGAGATGCTTTAAAGTTTCGTTTTGGTGAACAAAAAAAAGCTAAGTTTTGATAAGAATTGTGTGCTGTCTTTTTCCTGTTTGGGCCAGCAGCTAAACTGGTTCCCCAGCACTCAACTGCTTTCCAAGCCCCAGTGCTGGTTCTGACCAGGCAGGCTGGTAGCAGTCCAGCATTTCTGTCTGCCACACTTGTGAACTGATGAGTGATCCTCCTGGTGCTAGTTAACAAACAGTTATTAATCATGCTTGCTTTCCATCTCCTTTGACAGAAGGAAAAGGTTGGGAGGTGCAGTACTCTGCCTTTCTTTCCCTTGGAGGAGGGGAGAAGATGGGTCAAGGAGAGGCATCACCTGCTGCGGCATGGGAAAGCTACTGATGTGTGTGATGCTATTTAAGGAAACCTAGATTAGAAGAGGGGAGGGAGAGGGAAAATCCCTCTATTAACGAACTCATTAGTGCTGGGAAAAGTCAAACCAAATTGCTCTTCAGAAAAGCACTGTCTAGCTGGATTTATTATTCTCTGTAATTAGGGCCAAAACAGGATGGAGCGTGGTACAAGCAGGGGCTGAGAGAGAAAAAGTGGTCTATTCAAAGCCTAATTACTCAAGTTGAGAAGTGACATTTGCACCAAAGAGGGAATAAGATCACAATGCTATTACCTCACCTAAAGAGCCTGTGCTTTGCTTGCAGGCTGTCTGTAGATCAGAAGCAGTGGGAGGGAAATGGTTTAAAGGGATTTGAGCTCGACAGATGAGAGGTGGGATGCCTGGACACGTTTGTACGCTGACCCTTAGATTGCACCTGGACCTACACTGGTGAGGTGCACATACATCTTCATGGAGTCATATGGTCCTAGCAGCAGCACTAGCTCTGGGAACCATTTACAGGCTGGCAGAGGTCAGAGTTGGACATCCTCAGTGAAAAAAGAGCTTTGCGTGGTGGAAGTGATGCCAAGCCTAGGAGCCTAGGCTGCAGCTACTGTTGGATATCACATTGCAACAGGGAGGCTCTTCTCTGGACTTCAGTTGAGTGTTTAGTGCCCTGCCGCAACTGCCCTGGGACGGAGCAGCAAGGAGAGGAGTGAAACCTCCCAAAGCAGGGAACATGCGTTTGGGCTTCATTTGCCCCAGCTGAGGAATCCTGGTTGAGCTGCCGACAAAGCTGTCCTTCGCAGAAAATGTTGCAGAAGGGAGAAAAAATGGGTTCCTCGGGGAAAACTGCCATTTAGTCGTGTGCCCGTGAGAGCCTCCGAAGACTGCACTAGCTGCAAAAGCTTTTGTCTCTGCCTCTTCAAACACAGCCGCCTGGAGGGTTTTCTTTGAAAGAAGCTTTTTGGTGTGTTTCTTTCAAGTGGCAGGAGTTGTGTGTGTGAGCCGCAGGTGGCCAGCCTGGAGTCTGAGCCGAGCTGTTTGTAGGGGCTGGGTAATTCGAAACTCCCCGAGCAGAAAGGAAACATCAGAGACATTTAAGGTTTATCTGTGCTAGGATGTGGCCCCGACTTCGAAACCACAGTGCAAATTTAAATTGCTTTCGTCAAAGAAGTATAAGCCTCTCTGCGGAGATTCACAGCTGGGTTTAAAAGTTACTTTTTAAAAATGTAAGTTATTGATCACAGTATAATCGGCTTAGTTTAAGTCTTCTTGAGTTTAGCAGTGTCTGTTTAAAATGTATTTAAAGCAAATAAGGTAATAAAAACTTAAGCTGGTTATCACTCCTCTTCTTCTACCCCTCCCATCAACATGCAGTTGTACTCTTCATCTTGCAAATCTAGCTCACACTGTCCTTCTGTGGAAATTCCTAACTATCCCTTACACATTTGCTTCTCCACAGAACCTTGGCCCAATGGCCAGCCATGGGTATGGCACTTTGAAAGCTCTGCAAGCTCTCCCTGTCCTGTTTGAACATCAGCGGCTGTCCTGAGACTGATTTGAAATCCCCTGCAGAGCTCTGGTGCTTTCTGTTCCTTGGCTGATCCTACAGTAGCTGTTCTGAGCCAGAGAAAGGTCCAGCTATGAAATGCTGGTCTCCAACAGTATCAGAAATGGATGTTTGTGGGAGAGTTGGAAGAACAGGGCAAGGGTTCCAGCAGTTTGCAGCTCAGCAGCTGCTTAAACCAGACACAATATCTCTATCTTGATGGGACTTGTTCCCCTGAACTTGTCTAGCTGCTTTCTGAATCCTGGTAAGCATTTGGCATCCTGAACCTTCTTTGGCAAGGAGTTTCATAGCTTAACAAAGTGCTATGCAAAGCTTCTCCTCTGGTCTGCTTTGAACCTGCCCCTTGCTAGTCTATTTGATGCCACTTTGTATACTGGGAGAGATGGTGAACAATTTCCTTCTTTACATTGCTTGGTATTATAAATTTCATACTCCTGCTCAGCTGTCTCTTTTCTGCTCTTGAGTGCTAGGCTGCTTATATATTTCTTGTGCAAAGCCTCAGGGGACTTAGTAAGATTGTAGAAAGTGGGTTGGTAAACAAGGCTTGGCCAGAGCCAGCATATACAGTGCTCTACAGGCTGGATGGGAATTGTATTCTCTTATGTTTCCTTCTTTTCTTGGGCCCCCTCACCAGGAGGCAGCTGCTGTCTGAGCCGCAGAGAGCCTGCGTGGCGGTAACCAGCCCTGATGGAGTAGTCGGAAGGAATAGGGATAACTTCTGCCCAGATGTCACATTGATCTGCATGGAGGAGAGGGAAGGGAATTCCTCTGTTCAGCAAGATGAACAGAGTTCTCTCCCAACCCATTAAAGCTCGGTTTCCCATGAAGTGCCAGACATACATACGCACTTGTTCAATCACTCACTTGTGCTAGATGCCTGGGAAGGAGCAAAGTCCTCATGCTGCTCTCCCTGGCACTGTGACCTGATCTGACATCGTCGCTAAGGCTTGTGGGCCTTTACGGATAACGTAAATATCCATAAGGCTACTCAATTAGCTCTGTGTCTTCCACTTGTACAGCTCCCATTGCTGTCATAGCTGAATGCCTTCCAGAGTATCTCACAGCAGCATCTGGCACAGCCCCCTGCGTTACTCCCATCCTTCAGAGAAGCCCCACAGGGGCCTGGAGCCTGCGCCTAAGGGACTGGCTGGTACTACTAGAGGTGCAGTTGGCTTTGGCAGAAGTTACCTGTTTCACACAATATATTTCCAGGAGTGGGGAATATGCTTGTGGCATAAAAGATGTATTGTCTTCTACCTCCCTTCTTCAGGAGTGTCAAGCCTCCTGAAGCCTAGCCTGGTAATTGGAAGAATGCCTTTGACAGCTCCATGTGGTGGAGATGTTCCTCACAGAGGTAAAGAAATATTATGGTGGCAGGTGTCAACTTCAACAGAGATGTTGGTATGCAGCTGGGCTCCCTCAGTGCTCCTGAAATACTAGATTTTCTCAGCAGATAAATATGTGTGACAGGGAAACAAAGAGTTCATAAACCTTATTGGTCTTACTAGTGAAATTGGCTTCCTGGTCTTGCATCCACTGAACGTGAGTGTATGAACAGGCACATACAGCTCAGTGCTGCTTCTATCGCATATTGTGCTTGGAGACACCAGCCTGTCTCCATGGAATTGAATTTGGAGGAAGTTGCTCTGTTACTTGAACCTGAAGTGGGAACTGAAAGTGCTGTAGATATGGCCTTTCACCAGGACTGGTAAGAATTGAGTTGTTTACAGAATTTTTTCTTGTATACCTCGTTGCAGCTTTCTCCTGAGCTTATGGCTTTGAGGTGTTTTAGAGAGGAATAGGGGTGTGCATATGGAAGAGAGGTTTAGCGGAATTTCCCATGGCTCTTCCCATTGAGCCAGAACAATTTGGTAGGCCAAAAGGGTTCTGGAGAAGATGCTGTTAATGTGCAGGCTGCAGATAAATCAGCAACGTGCAATGCCATACTTTGTTGCCCTCTTTTCAGTTGTTTGCTGAGTGTGTGAATTCTGTGTTTGAGGCTCAGTCCTGCACAGCAGTGGGACAGCTACTTCACCCTTTACTGTCCTCCTAGAAGGTATCAATGCTGCGTACCTTTCCCTATGGTGCTGTTTCTCTGGATGTATCTGTGCTGCAGCATAGACAGCTTTAAATTAACTTGCTTGGATCTTTGCAGCTGTCAGACATTTTGCAGCAGTTTGGCGCTGGTCTCCGTGCTGTTGCACTCACAGGAAAGCTGTGTGCCCGCTTGGGTGTTTTGGTGCCTTTCTAAGTGCCTCTGCCCTATGGCAGGCGATGGGACTGTAGCACGGGTTCGCTGGCTGCCAGAGCACGAGCCTTGTGGTAGGTAGGACTGTGTAACAAAACTGTGCAGATGTTACCTGAGTTCTTGTTGGTCCATATAGCTAGCATGGTAATGGTAGCATTGAAGACCTCTCAAGCAACATGAATAGGTATATGAGGGTCCTTTCAGAGTTCCCCGTGTGTGCTTGAAACTGTCACAGTCCTCAGATGTGTTTAACTCTCTGGTGAGTAGGACAGAAAAGGTTGGATCTGCAGTCTGGCAGTTGCCAACGATGAAGTGTGTCACACTCAAGGACACTTCTGTGGAACGGTCTCTGTGCTAACCAGGTCATGCTGGGGTGGAGAAAGCCTCTCACTTTGCACATCCCTGGTACTTACAGGCTTAAGAGATTGGAGCCCTTCCCTAGCGCATTGGTTAACTCTACTGTTAGTCCAGCACCTTGAGCTTGTAGTTCAGCCCTCTTCTTTCTCAGGGTGTCTTGTAGCTTAATGAATGTATAAGCAAGGAAAAGCTTTCTGTCTCTATCTTTCAGCCATTTAATGTTAAGAGGACTTGGTGAGATCTAGTTTGCATGGTGGTGGATGCCTCTTTCCGTTTGGAGATGTGTCTGTGCCGCAGGGAGCTGCCGGGCAGGAGGCTTGGCAGGGTGGATTGCTGCATTGTGGAACTCACCTGGAACTCTGCTTTGCAGAGGTACCGCTGCAGGGGTTGAGTGCAGCACTAGCTCAGATGTCCCCCTGTGTAGTCCCAGGAGAATCCTGCAGGTGCCTCCAGCCTTTCCCTATCCCTCTTCTCCATCCTTGATTTAACACAAACCTCCTGCTTCTAATCAATTTTGCTTTCCGAAGTCATATGTTTCTGCAGCGCTGAGCTGTTTCCAGAGATGATCTGAGAGTACAGTGAGGGGGAAGGGACACCAGTTCCTTATTGATAAAAGCTATCCAAACCTCTGGGGATGCGCCTGAGCTGATGGAAGGGTGGTTTATGTTGGTCCAGTTCCTGTGCAATGCTTGAAAATTGACAGGAGAGTAATGCAGAAAATGTCTGTCTTCTCCAGGAAAGCAGAGCATGACTTTGTGCTTTCTTATATTTCCTTCAGGGAAAATGGGGTTAAGAGCTGATTTATACAAAAAGAAAGGAAGCGGAATTAAAAAGGACCAGTGCAATACAAACAAGGCTGAAGTCCTCATATTATGAGATGATTGCACAAACAAGTGGTCAGAGGACAGAAGAAATGGGGTGCTGAGCTTCTGTAGAGCTGAATGTCTATCAGGTAACCATAATTTTTGCTCTTGCACCTACTGGGCCAGGCATCCAGAGAGGACATGTCACAGTAGTTAAAGGACTTGTTCACCCTTTGGAAAGCACACGTTTTGCAGCTCAAGACAGCAAGCCAGAAATGAGAGACGGTCAACCGATACCTGGAGCCTTGCAGTAGTACTGGCAAGATTGCCATGCAGCCACCATGCAAAGGAATCGTAAGGGACAGAGAGGGATGGCAGGAAATTTATAGTGATGTGATACTGTAGAGGGGGAAGAAGGCGGTTGAGTCCTGAACGTTTTGATTTTCTGTAGGAATAGATATATCTTGTCTGCTTTGGCTGCCAGAGACAGGACCCTGAGTTAAACTTCTGCCAGATATTGTGTGACAGTTGTTATTTTCTAATAAAGTTCCCACTGCAGCCCATTAGAGACTAATAAACACAGACTCTCTTCAGTCTCTATTCATATGAGCCATTATCTTGTACTTCTGGGAATTCAACAGCTAGATGAAGTGCTTTTTGTGGGAGGGGGACACTTGTGTATGTAATAAAAGTAGGGGTAAAATGGGTGCATCAAATGAAATCATGACAACCTAAAGAATGAATTAAGCTCTTAAAATTTGTAGAGGTAAGCACTTTGTTTTTTTTAAACTTTAGTGAATGTGCAAAATTGTTACAATATGCCCTTAAATTTGACACAGACGCCCAAATTGTTTGCAAACTATTCCCTTTGACCAGGTCTTGTGCTATCCATTATTCTTGGTGTTTGAGGGGCCATTTAAAGTCTATGGTATCATTAGTAAATCTGGACTGGAAGAAATCAAGACTAAATTATATCTGGACTATTATGAAGATGGTGAAAAAAATTAGGCATTTCAGATGGCTTCATGCTAGTAGTGCTCCTGAAATTATTTTTCTGTTTGTGCATTTGTGAGCTCTTTGCTGTCTGTGACAGGCTCGGGGCGGGGGGGGGAAGCATTTCTGTGCATGTTTGTGGATGCTGTTCAATAGCACAATATATTTAGACAAGTCTGCTCTTATTCTTGCTTGTGAATGTTCCTTTTCTTTTTGCCTCATTTTTTTTTCCTTGAACCTTTAATTCCAAGAGTTGCTTGCAACACATATGCCAAAAGCTCCTTCCCCACTCCGTTGCAGTGGAAACAGACTCATTAATGGACTCATTAATAATCTCCAGTCGGACACTACCTAGGGAGATCTATGTGCTCTGAGTTAACATGTCTGTGGCTACCTCTGCCAAGCGGACATCTATTATTTTCTCACCTCAGCCACAGAAATGGCTCCCCTGACAGAGGCACTTTGCTATACCACAATATCCAGAGATTGCTGAATATTCATTATATCTGACTGCCGAAAGTGCTTCGCCAGCATATGGTATTGAAGCCAAGATGTTTTATTACCTCTTGCCTTTTGCTTTCCTCAGAGAAAGTGGTGCGGCTTACATTGTCAGTTCAGTTAACTTTCTCATCAGAGCTCCTTCACTTGTGCTTTGCTTTGAGAAGGGGAACAGAGGGAAAAACTCTGATTTCGTCCTAGTGCTTTGGTTCCATGAAAGCGAAATTTACAGCCCTGTTAGTCCGCTGGAAGATTGATTAAAGAAGAGAAGCCTTTGAACTTTGTTTCAAACAAGAGGTGGTTGTAATAACTGTAATCTTCTGCTTTATATTTCCCCATGTGAGGGAGGGAGGAACTTCATTTACCTCTCTGTCACAGTGAAAATGAGGGATGTAGGTGGCCTGCACTCAAACAGCAGCAGCCACAAATCCCCTTTGTACCTCTAAAAATTGCATGTGACCATTTTGTGTTGCTTACTGAGCCTTAAAACTAGCCCACATTGCTTTATGGACTTCTAGCCTAAGTAAGAGTGAGCAGCAGGAATGGCTCTACAACTGTTTTGCAGGATCATGGTCTGTGAACTCCATCTTCCAGCTAAAGTGAATATCAATTCCCTGGTATTTCCCAACCTGTCATATATGCTGCTGATGTAAGAACATCAAAATGGCTCTACAGAGACAGTCTGCAGGTCTGTCCATGCAGGGTATTGTCTGTGGTCAGCAGCAAACAATTAAAAAAAAAAAAAAAAGAAAAAGGAAAAAGTATACAAAACTGGATATATACTTAGTGAGCTTTCTTCTGTTCTGCAGAAGCAAACGCCAAATCCTTGTGGCCAAAAAGCTGTGTACTCTTATAAGCTTATGCAAATTTACAAAATCCCACTTTTGACAAAATCCTTTTATTCACTGTCATTGTAAGAAAAGAAAAAAAAAAAAGAAAAATTGAAATGCAGCTTTGATTATTATGTAATTACTGGAGAATTTGTCTTCATGGTTGTAGAAGATTACTTTAAAAAGTAGTTTTTCCTTACAGCCCCCCTGCCTATGGTTTGAGAGACTTAAGTTCAATCCTTTCCTCTGGTTGAATGGGTTCAAACCTGCTTTAATTGTTTCACAGAAGACTTCCCTACCAACGAGGTTGTAGGCAAGGTTTTTGTGTGTGTGAATGAAGGCGAGAGCTCCTGCTTCAGTAGTTGTACTTCATGTACAATACTTAAATATTCAGCAAGGGAAAGAGCATGTCCCTACCCTGTGTAGGGCAGTCCTGCATATTCTGAGCAGCCCAGATACCACATGTGGTGGGCCAGAGCCCTGGGGAATTTGTGGTTTGCTTGGTAGTTTGACGGGTTCTTGAGAAATGCGAATTCAAATACCATTAGGTAGAAGAGGGAACTCAATCCCAGTCCTTTGCCTGCAGTCTGGGCCATGAAAGAAAACAATGTTGTTTTGTTATTGTCTGATGTATGCAGTCTTTAATGTCTACCTAAAGCATATGGTTCGAATCACTGATAACCTGATAGACTGTGTCCACTGTTGTGTTAGTTTTTGTCTTTCATGAATTCTTTTTAAATTCAAGGGCGTGCCCAATGAATTTAGTATTTGCGCTTGCTGAGGTGCAGAGAAATATTAAACTCTATGCAATTGTTAAGGCTTCATTGCATTGATCAAGGCATTTTTCACTGATTGCATAATGAGGTTTGACTTTCTACTTTTCATTGTTCCGCAATTGATATTTTCCCTCCTCGAAAGGAATTTAGATTAACAATAAACATAGGAATGGAATGACAAGTATGTCTTATTTCTTGGATGCTCTGCAGAGATTCCTTCATGCAAGATTTTATGTGCAAGCAATACAGGCAGGAAGATGTACACAGAAAACAGTAGCAGTGGTGGTAGTTACGTGGAGCTACTCTATTTTATACTAGTTTAGACTGGGGGTCTCTGGTCAAACTCTTTTGACATTACTGTGGTAAGAAGTTAATTCAGAACAATTATGCTGTATTTTGCTCTCCATAGATCCTAGAGTCAAACCTCTTCCATTGAAGAAATCAACTATGTCCCCTAGTTCTCAGTTCAGTAGATATGCCTTCATAGTTGGAAACGAACTTGTCTAGGTTTTTAAAATACATTTTCCCACAACTAAAAACCACCTAACAGGTTGTTTATGGAAAATCTATTCCAGCTATAGAAGCAGAATGGAATAAACTATCTGTGTGTCTGGCTACGGGCATCAGAAAATCCAGTTAAAAAGCTGGATTTTCTAGTCACTCAATGTTTGCCTTTGCTATATTTAGCCACACTTTGCAAAATAATAGGTTCGTGTACTCTCTCTGCCAACAACATTAATATTTCAACATTACATAGCTAAAATACACTTCTTTATTTGTTTCAGTATTAATTCTTTGTATGCAGGTAAATACTGTCCTTAGCTTTGTGGTGCTCTGTGGAGTGCTTATATTTTGGCTTCATTCAGATTTCATCTCAGCCGAGTTGGTCAGTGGAGGGGATTTATGTTTTTACTTTTCAGTCATAGGCACATCACAAATACACCTGGGGTTACAAGCAAACTACAGACTTGTCAAATGGACAACATGATACTTCTCCTAAACTCAGATGGAGGAAGTATAACTAGAATAGACAATGTCCAAGTCTGCATGTAAATTTGCATGGTATTTATGCACCCGTGATGGTGACAAAATATACAAAGATTTCTTTTCTTGCTTGTAATTCTACTGGGCATTTTGCTGTGCAATCCTGTGATGTGTGGATGTGCTGAGTAGTTCTTTTAATGACTTTTGGTAGCATAAAACCTTCCTAGGATATCCCAAAGCTCCTCTTAATATAGTTAAATGTGCATGCTAAATCCCACAGATATGCATAAAGCAGGGCTGTGAAAGGGCTGTCCCAGGGCATGATCTGCAAGATAACGGCACTTTCCTTGACTCCTGTGAAACACCAGTTAGATCATTCTGCTTGCTTAATCCTCACTTACTGTGTTGCCAACCACTGAGCTTCTGTGCCTAAATTTTCTCAATTTAGTGGTTGCCCCCTTTCCCTCTCAATTAAATCAGCTTGATCTGATGATTTTGAAGCCCCTTCCATGCCAGGCTTCTGTGTGTCATTTGGATGTGTCGAGTCGAGCCCCTGCAATGCCGACTCATGGAACTGAAGGCTCGAAGTGGTGCAGCAGCCCTCAATAGCAGCGGAGCTCAGGAAATTAAGGAGTCCTGCCTTATTCAAACACGGGAGGGAGATTAAGCTGGACGTAGTGTGTTCAAATGAAACTCTGCCTATCAGTCATTAGTGGTGGCATGGAAGGTAGAGCTTACAGAGCAGCCAGAGGCATTTGCAAATTCAGTAGGTAGTTGCTTTCACTTGTACATCAGGAGATGGATGCTGGAGATCTGCATTTATTCCCTCCTTCCACAATGAATTTGGATTATTTACCCTGTTACTTTCTTTTTTTTTTTTTGTGAAAAAATTCTGTTTCCTTTGATGCAAGAAGCTACTAGTGAAGAGTTCTCTGTGTACTAAACGGTTATTTCTGTTTCCCTGAGCATCCTGCCCTTGTTCAGTGCACATCAGTAAAGGCCAGGACACAGGTTTGACATGATGAGGGTAAAAGTAGCTGCAGCCCCTCGTTTAGACATGCTTGGTTACCAGCAGTGGGTCTCCTGCGTGAAGCAAGATGCAGGGAAACAGAGCAACGCTGTGTGAAGGTAGAAACGTGTTCTTCATTACTGGACAAGATTGAACATGGAAACGGGCATGACTGATGGAAGTGGATAAGCCGCCCTGTAAAAAAGAAAGACTGTGTCTGGACTGCCTGGGGTTAGGTGATGGGAGATTTAGTCATATTTCAAGTTTCCATTTTAGATGCTTTCCAGCATGGGAAATTTACTGCCATTACGTGACTCGTAAATTCCAAAATAATTTACAACTACCCTTGGGATCAAGATGTTCTTAGATTTTTATTTTTTTTTCCCGGGACAAAAATATTTAACTTTTGAAGGAGCAATGCCAAGCTTGTACCTTTTATAAGGCAGTATATTTTTAGCTAAATCACAACGGCTATGCTATTGTCTTTTTTTTTTTTTCTCCTCATGCCAAATACAGGATTTTTTCCTTCAAAAAGAATTTTTGAATAAAAGCCATTTCCCTTTATCAGTAAGGAATTAAGCCCCTGTGGGGATCCTTTGATTTCTTCAGTGTACTAAAGGTAGGGCACAGGGGATTTTTAATTTCATGGTTTGTTTGGTATTTCAAAGGCAGTGAACACTAGTGGTTAGATCAGCTGATAGCGAATCAGAAATCATGACATGTTGTGTAGCTTTTGTCAAGTCCTTTAAGTATTCTTTTGCCTTATTAACCCCTTTAAGTATTCTTTTGCCTTATTTATACTTTACTTGAAAATGGGGATAAATCCTCACAAATGGCAAATTCATTAAAACTCAGAAAAAGATTATACATAATTTAAAGTACAAAAATTAAAGGGCATGGACAGGATTTCTTCATGCACTGGTGCTACTGAACCATTGCTCCAGCTGCACCTTATTCAAATCCACCCCAAGGATGGTGTGTTCTCTCTGAGGTTCACTGGAGACGCTCCGACCAGGCAGGTGCCTCCTCTTATGGGGAAAAGTGTCCTCTACAAAGTGGGATGCATGGATACAGGGATGTTCTAGGACTATGTGTTGTACTGGCATTTCCCATGTTGCACTTGCTTGCAGATAGCTAGAAGAGGTTAATTCCAGGCTGGCAATTTTCTCCTGTCCTAAAAATCACCTAAAAGGCCAACATGTTTGTGATTGTTGTTGTGTTTTTTGGTTTTTTTTTTTGGTTTGGTTTTTTTGTGTGTGTGTGTTTTGCTTTTTTTGTGTGGTTTTTTTGTTTTTTTTTTTTTTGTGTGTTTTTTTTGTTTGTTTTTTGTTTTTTGTGGTTTTTTGTTGTTTTGTTTTGTTTCCCCCCTTTTCCCCCAAAACCGCTCTGTGTGTGTAGTAGAAATGGAAAGGAAATAATTGGTGAGTAACCATCAGTCGTTAAAATCCCTTTCTTTCTATACTTCTATAGTCCCTATCCTGGAGGCTCTTGCTATCCACAACTCTGAAGTTACAAGGACTATGGTTTCAGGTCAGATGAAATTGTCCATGATGCCATGGACCGCTTTTAAAAACAATCCACTTTTCTCTGGGATGATCACTCCAACTCCATCCTGACAGTGGTCTAGAGAAGGGGATTTTGGATGCCATAAAATATATAAGTATCACTAGTCAAAAAAAGGGCAACGATTTTATGAAGAACTTTAAACTTATTCTGAATTTTCAGATTTAGATTCTGGTGAAAGTTTCTGCAAAAATTTGAGCAAAAAAAATGCTACTTTATGTTGTGTTTTTTTTTTATTTTCAGAAATAAGATGTGCCAAACATGGTATAATAATATTAATTTAAAACCAGGACTCTGAAAGTGGTTTTGGCAAAAGTGGATAGAAATCCTAATGAAAAGAAAAAACAGAAAAATATAAAATGGGGGCAGTTTCCCAGAAGAAAAGTCGCCACCTTTTAACAGAAAATAATTTACCCATTCTGATGTGTACACTTATGTTTATAACTCAGAAATTATTTAAGTTTTTATTGCACTCCATATATTAACGACCAATTGACATTTAACTACCTTGTGATTACTAATGCATTTAATTAAGCTTTCTATTCCTTCCTTACTTGAACAAAGGAATTCCAGATACCGTAACAAAGCCATTTCATCTCCTTGTAGCAGGACTGAGTCTGTTTCTGCTGTATATTGAAAATCAAGTTTATTCAGTGTTCCTAGGTGAAATGAAATACAGAATACATATTTACTAGGTTTTAAAAAAGTAATTCAGAAACTTCTGCTGCTTCCATCAGCACTCAGGGGGTCTGATTTGTGTCTCTCACTGACTTCATGCCACTGATTTTCAGAGGAATTGCTCTTTCTGTGGAGGAAAATAACATTGTTCTTACTTCTGCTGGAGAAGACCTCTTGTAGCTCTAGCCAGTAATGCTCCTTGCTTGTTCCCAGTCTGAACAAAGTCACTGAGGTGGTGAAAGACACTCTCAACTCGGGGGTGCGGTGTCCTGCACTGGGTGTCCAAGGCGCTTTGGCTGCACTTTGGAGCTGTTCAGTGTAATGGCCCAATGCTCTGCCAGCTAACGGAGAGGTTTGCTTACCTCGATACCAGCTGCCTTGGCTCTGGCACAATAGGACTGATAACAATATTGGTCCCAGGCTTCAAACCCACCTATTGAAAAGGGAGGACCTTCAAGCTTGCAGGTCTCCGTGCAAATGGAGGCTCCAACCTGGGCTCTTGCACTGCAGAATCTAACCTCCAGGCCATCCCTCTAGCAGCGTGATTGACACTTAGCTAATAAAGGATTATAACTTCAAAATGAGACTAAGGAGTGGGAGCAGATGAGTGTTTAAATAACAAAGAGTCTCTTTTTATGCAAATGTCCTAAGCAATAAAGAACAAAGAGAGGAATCTCATCCCTCTCCTACATTCGGAGAGTCTGGGAAGTGTAAGCAAATTGCTCCTACTTACAAGGGAAGGTTTTGTTCTCTTTCCTAGCAGCCATTGTGTGTTCTGCAAGAAGAGCAGAGGAGAGATGGGGAACACGAGACTTCCCTGGGGTCTGGCTTGGGGGGAGGAGAAGCCAAGTAGGAGACAAGGCTGGGGTGGGCAATCTAGTTCCTTCCAGCCTTCTCCCTCTCCCCTCTTCTTTGGTTGAAGCAGCACTTGATTTATTTGTTCACTTGCTGTCCTGGGGAAGGATTGCTTGCCTCCAGAATCAGAGGACCGTGTAACCGCAGCAAGAAGCTTCCAAAATCCATAGCAATAACAAAAGAATAGGAAACAGAAAAATTGGATTAAAAGGCATCTTCCATTGTGGGAGAGCATAGTGCAAAAGAAAGGTGAAAGCATATGAGCGTCGAAACAGAGCACGAAACTCCATCAGCCTTCATGTCTTTGCCAAGACTTTTGATGAAGAGTGTGACTGGCTTGTGCCCATGCTCAGGGCACAGGGTTAATTACACCTGATGCAGCATCCAGCTCATGTTGAGTGGGTGGGTCTGTGATGGAAGAGCAATGAAAGCTGTCTGCAGAAAAATTGGTTTATAAACCTGGAGCCCTCTCAGTCACTGGCTCCCTCATTTCTTTTAGGACTGGTATGAAATGAGTCTCTGAGGTAGCTAAAGCCTGGGCTATTGCTGAAGATTTAAGTCAGGATCCATGCATGTGAAAAGTGAAAAATCTCTTTCTCAGTTGGGAATGTGCTGCTGCACCCTCCCCCCCCCCCCCCCAGCATCCCTCCCTTCACTTCTGGCAGAAGGAATTTTCTGCTAGATTCTGCTCTCTCTACAGCCACTGGGTTTGGGGAAGGAGTGCTAAAGAGTCAGAATAAACACAAGGCAACAGCAAAAGTTTCTCAACCTGACCTCTGGGCATCACTAGTTTGACACTGTTATTTCTCAAGGAAGCTTTTATTATAGCAAAGGACAGTGCTGTGAGTCACTGCCCCTCCCACACTGCTGCTTTTCACTGGAAAACTCTCCATACCTCCACCTGACAGAAAATATTATCTGGCTTGACAACAGCTTATTTATTTACCAGCTACAAAACCAACATCAAAAATTCGGTTGATGGGGGAAGAGAAGATACTGCACTAGGAAGGTGATAATCTAGAAAGGTGTTCTGTATAGGCAATTTTGTCTGAGATTTGATTTTTGGAAAGGATCAGGAAGAAGTTACTTTCATAGTTGCAGAGGAAGGTGCTGTGAACAGGCTGCTGGAATTCGTATGACTTCAAGTGCTTCCAAATTGCAAATTTTCTGTATAGTCGTGGTGGGGAATTGTCCCTGCTCAAAGGTGTGTACCAGAATTGCAGTAATGTGGTTTTTTTGGAGTGGACTTTCTTATTTACTGTCTGCTTGTAAAGTGTCTAGCGCAATGGGATTCTCTGCCTAGCCGACATGAAGATGTTATCTCTGTAAATATTCTTGCCGTTCTGCATGCATGCACTTGAAATGTTGCTGGGGTGGGGGGAGAAATCAATCAGAGTTTCAGTAAAAGCCATAGGTGGAGAGCTTCAGTGCTGCCGGTTCCCATGGGCACCAAATCCCCCAGGCATCTTTGATAATCTCAGCTTGTAATTATTATCGGTAAACATTTTGCTGTTGGGAGCAGGTGAGTGTGGCTAGAAGGAACTGGCATATATCCAAGGAATTTATATGCCACCTTATTATCATAGTAACTGTATCAGGGAATAGACAGTGTGTTTTCTCATTGCGTTTCACAACTTGCGGTGACTGAGAAACAGAAAAGCCCATAGTCTAACCAGAAATCTCTGTCCATTTGGGAATTTGAATAGAAATGTTCCATATTCCAGGCCAGTACCCTAACATACATCTTTCTTCTCTGTTGTCATGCATCAAGGGAGAGATGGATGATTTCAGTGTCTTTTTTGCAGGGAGTGTTGACATTTTGTAATTTTTCTCTCGCAATTCCTATGAAATAATTTCTGAAATTTTTCCTTCTAGAGAATTATGCATTTTGGAGTTTCTTTTTTTTTTTTACAGTCAAGTTTTCTTATCCTTTTTATATTAATCCATAGTCTTTCCAAATATGAAATTTTGTTGTAATTTTGATATACAATAAAACAATATTTTAATCCAACCTCCTGATTTATCCCAAATAATGATCTTCAACAAAAGTTTTACTTGTAATTGATCTCACGATATGTCCATGTAATAATAGAAAATTGGAAGTAATATAAAGGAGTGAAATATCAAAGTTCCAAAATAAAATAAAATCCCAAAGCACAAATTCCTTTACCTTGAAACTGATATAATATTACTGAAACATAGAAATCAGTTTTGTGCAAATAGCTTTCCCAAAGTGAATCTGTTGAGATGAAAAGGTTGCAGTCAGTGTTGTCTGAGATCTGCTAGAACTTAACTCCCACAAAGTAGATAGAAAAAAGTAGCAGTAATATTTTTATAGCAATAACTAGAAATTCTCATAAAAAGCCACTGGTATGTAAAAGTTTTGAAACAGAGTAAAAATGAACATAAACAAAAACCCTGGTATTAGTACTTTTCTTTACCTTGTTCTGTGATCCTCTCACCTTGTAAACCACTTCCATGAAACCTCATCCCTTCTGGTTTTTGCAGCAATGAATCTGGTAGGAAAACAGAATGAAAATCATTTAATGTAACATAGGTAGTTGTGTCCCACCTCGATTCTTTTGCTGCTCTCAGCATCGCAGGAGCCGGGTGCCTTCCAGGAGTGCAGTGAACAGTGTGACTCACATCTGGCGTGTGTTTGTTCTCTCATTCCCTCCTCGGGGGAAATTATTTTCAGTGGAGTGATTTGTTAGGAATTCTTTTTAAATATGTGCACATAGGATGCTAAATATTTGCTAGAAAAAGGCCAGGCCAAATAAATTCCTCCTGGGATGGAGGCAAATGAAGTTTGTGGGGATTAGGATTTCTCATGAGTGTTAATACCATAGCCATTAGGCGGAGCAGAGGGAAGTTGTTACCTACACACAGGAGACGACATGTTGCTGACGGCAGCAATCACTTCAGGAGGCTGTTAGGCAGCACAGGGATGTATCATTGAGCTTGAAGATAAGGACTAAGACCCAGAGACTGACCTGTGCCATCAGAGAGAGGAAAACTTGGGTGTCCTTGTGATGGGCCAGCACTACTGCCAGGAGCTGCCGCAGAGGGTTGCGATGCTTCAGTCATGATGGCAACCAAGAAGAATCAACGTGGTCCCCTGCTGTCCTTGGAGCTCTTTAAGCCTCCTGGTGTCCCCTGTCCTCTACCTTGCTCCATCATTACTACCCAGTGGCATCAGGCCATTATAGCAAATGGTTGGCAATTTTTGTGTTAAAATCTTTTGACTGTGCTTTCAGCTCAGTCGTTATTTCATGTCTTTCATGAGCTGTTTCCACACTGGCCCATGGCAATGCACTGCTGGCAGACACAAGTGGGTTTTTTAGAGTGTTTGAGTTTTAGTAGGAAACACTGGGCTTGAGGACTTGAGAGGAATTTAGGCTGTTTCAGCTGCCCTTAGTATGATACACATTGTTAAAACAAAACAAAAAACCCAACCCAAAACACCCCCTCGCCCTAATCCTTTAATTGGAATTACAGGTGAATTACGATTATCCCATAATTCCTCAATATTCCTTTAAGATGTTGAACTGAGGCCTGATTCCACTCTCACTGAATTAAATTTGTATCTACACAAAGACTTTTGCTCCTGTTAAAAGGAAAGCCTGTTCCACCCAGAGAATTTGATGATATATTTCAAAAACATGGGTGGAAAAACAAAAATCTTGTTTATTTAAAAAAAAACCAAACACGATATGTTTACATGAAAATATTTGCCCCTTACTGAGCATAAGTAGAGGAGCATTGAAGTGGTGCCCTGGCTGGGAGGCAAATGTCACCCATGGAGTCTCACAGAAAAGTCAGATTCTAGATAATTCTGTTCTCAAACTGTTCCCAAGTTATCCAACATGCAAAGTAGAATCAGCACTTGTTTCTCCTGAAACACTGTGTCTCGAGGGTGTTCCAGGGTAATGAACATGGCCTGGTTTTTGCCCTGTGCAGATTTTTTTTGTGTTGCCATATGTAGAGCTTTGTCCCTGGCAGCCGTTGGCAGCTGTGTCCCTTTCAGGTGGCAGGAGGAGTCCTCTGCTCTCCTGTGGGACTCCTGGTTGTGCTCAGTGTGTCACATCTCTGCCTCGCTGATTCTGCATCTATCCAGAGGCACAGCCTGCCTGGGAAGAGTTTTCCTGTCTCCTTTCCACGCTTTCTAGAGAGGAAGCAAGGGAGTATATGGGGGCACACGAATGCAAGATATGATGCTGAGCATTTCACTGCTCTGTGCCTCAACATCCCTAGCTGTAAAATGGGAAATATATCTCCTTCACCAAACTTTGGAGGAGTTCAATTTGTGACTGTTTACAAGGGCAGAAGCTGCTGTAGAAATGGAATTTTTCTGAGTGTTCAATTAGTCACTTTAAGAATTATCACTGCTCTGAACTGGGTTTTTCTCCATACCTGTTGGGGGTTTTTTTTTTGTCCCTCATTCCTATGGCAACTTGATTTCCCCATCAGCAAAACATTTACAGGCACTTTAAGCACTACTTCCTTACACTAGTGCTTTACTGGTAGAAACTGAGGAAATTGTTTCTGACAAAATACTTTGATCTGTTGTAAGAATTACGTGGGTTTGGCTGAACTTTCATACGTAGTAGAGGGTTTTGCAGCTTGGGTAGCGTGTGTGGTCATTGTTGTTTATTTAGGTTACAAAACAGATTGGGGTCATGTTTTTTACTGGCTTCTAAATAAACTCGTATCCAGTTGACCCTCCTCGCAGTACAAATTCTTCTCCAGGAAGCTTGTACCTAGACGGTGTGTACTTCTGGAACAGGCCTCTTGCCTTCCCTTATTCACCATCTGCTAGGCGCTGTTGTAGTGAGCATCCGTCTGGCTCTTTGTACCATTCTGCCTCTGGTCCAGAGAGCTGCTCTCGGTTCCCGGGAGGGCTCTAGGCTCTGAAGCACTACTTGAAACTGGTGTGCTGTTGAGTTGTTTGTGGTATCACTAAAATGAAGCCTCTGATGCCTCCTTGTAGGGGAATTAAAGGTCACAGGGAGCTCTTGGGAAGGGACGAGTAGCACGAAGGGATGGTACCGTTGTCCTCGCTGGGTTCTGTGAAACATTGGACACCCAACTCTAAAGTGATCTTGACTTCTGGGGGCTTTGCCCTAAACCAGGCTCTGTTCCCATCGGATACAAAATGGACAAGTGACAGGTATATGCAGGATTCTGGCTGAGGCTGTTTCTTGTAAGGCTGAGTGGTTTCCAGGCACAGAGGAAAGTGCTACTCCCTTTCTTTCGCTCTGCGACTTTCATGAATTCATACGGACACCTCTGTTCTTTATCCAGCTTTCCCAGCAATTGGAAATACACTAGAGGCGAAACTGAAATCAGGGGCTTAACCTGAAATGCCCTGTCAATGTGATACTTTTTGATAAAAGCTCTTATAGATGTTATGAACAATAATCTATCTTTCTTCAGGCTATTGACTTTCCTATAAAGAGTAATGCAGAGCAGTGTCCTTCCTTTAGAAATCTCAGAGGCAGTTTAAACACCACCCTCTGGGAGGACATTGTTCTCATCTAAGCATGATGGTTTTCTGACTAATTTAAATTTATCCTTATTCAGCTTCATTGCTGTCAGGTCTGGTACTCAAAATAGAACTTTTCCACAGGTGAAAGTCTCTAAATGCTGAACTGGCAAGAGGCAGATTTATGCCAGATTTTTAAAAATTATCACCCTATTTAAAATTCCACTTTAAAAATTAATATGGGTTAATTTCAAAATGATATTTCTACATGAAGTGGCTCTTAGGCAAGGAGTTTCTTTTCTGCTTATGCTCTTCCCCGTCCTGTATCATCCTATGCAAGCACCCTTCGAAATTCAGTGTGGCTGGATAATACGCAGTCATTAACTCTGCTTTCAGGTTCATGGATATCTTCAGTGCTGAGGTCATGGTAGCCTTTCTGTAAGGGTTCTAAAAGTAATTTATGACAGTTTAATGTGATTCATTTTCTTCTGTTCCATATGTTTTTTTAAGGATGGTTTCACAATTTTCTGGTATTTTCTTTACAGAGATCTTTTCCTTTGTTTTGTCCTCTGTGAAGTTTATGATTGGCTGTGCTGGAAAACGTGATATTTTTCAGAGAGGCTGGGTTGGTTAGATTCTAAATGTTTCTCTGCTTCTAGTGACACTGAAGGTGTAAAAAAAAAAAAAGATTCAGGTTAGGAGAAGAGAAGTTATTTGCCTTGACAACAAAGGTGGCATCTTGAGTGAATTCTGGGGTCCCCGGTGAGCTCCTTGAGCTCAGGGCATGGTGGTTTTCCTAGCCCTGTTATTCTCCTTACCATTTGCTACTGCTTTTCAGTTGTTGCTCAGCTTGCCCCACTGGTGACATCATATGCGGTTGCTGGTGAGCTGACTGTGAAGTCAGGGGAAAAGAATAAAACTTGAATAAGTTGTATGATCTAGTTAAGCTGTCCCCAGATAGCAAAGCTCTCATTTTCCTTCCTGGTAAAAGGTAGGAGGATGGAAGACAGAAGAAGCAGCTGATAGCTTGCAAAGCTGAGTGGGTTTTCAAAGGATTCTGTGAGAGATCAGCTGCTTTGAGTAAAGAAAGCAGAAACAGAGAACAATTTTGCCTTAAAACTGACTTAGTTCTGAGCACTGCCATGAAAAATTGTGATGTACTGTGATAAAAATTGTCATGCTTATTTCTCAGCATACTTGGCTAGTAATGTGCTGTTGTCTGTCCAGTCTCTGTTGGCTTTGGGTTTTTTGCATCATCCTTCCCTTGTTAGTAAATGACCTACAACATCCATAAAATTTTCCGAAACAAATTGGGGATTAGCCTAGCTCAGGGAGCATCTGGACCAGCAGTGATGTGCGCTGGGTGGTGAGAAGATACTAGGAGCTGTCTTTCTGATGCATTGGTTGCCCAGGGAAGTGGTTGAGTCACCATCCCTGGAGGTATTTAAAAGATGTGTAGATGTGGCAGTGTTAGGTTTACAGTAGGACTTGATGATCTTGAAGGTCTTTTCCAACTTAAATGATCCTACGATTCATGTCCTTGGCTTGGTTTAAAACTCTGACTAAGCTTGATATGTGGATCCAGCCCCCCTTTTTTGGTGCTGATTCTTGGGTCTTGTCGTGGTTTAACCCCAGCCAGCAACTAAGCACCACATAGCTGCTTGGTCACTTCCTCCCACCCAGTGGGATGGAGGAGAGAATTGGGGGGGAAAAAAAGTTAAACTCATGGGATGAGATAAAGACAGTTTAATAGGACAGAAAAGAAGAAAATAATAATGATAATAATAAAATGAGAATAATAATAATAATAAAAGGATTGGAATATACAAAACAAGTGTTGCACAATGCAATTGCTCACCACTCGCCCACTGATGCCCAGTTAGTTCCCAAGCAGTGATCCCACCCAGGCAAACTCCCCCGGTTTATATACTGGGCATGACATCCCATGGTATGGAATACCCCTTTGGCCAGTTTGGGTCAGCTGTCCCAGCTGTGTCCCCTCCCAACTTCTTGTGCCCCTCCAGTCTTCTTGCTGGCTGGGCATGAGAAGCTGAAAAATCCTTGACTTAGTCTAAACACTACTCAGCAATGACTGAAAACATCAGTGTGTTATAAACATTCTTCTTGTACTGAACCCAAAACATAACACTATACCAGCTACTAGAAAGAAAACTAACTCTATCCCAGCCGAAACCAGGACAGGTATCTAATCAGGACTGAACCTGCACTGTATTTTCTCTTCAGTGAGAGTATTAATAAAGTCTCCCTTCTCCCTCGCCTCCAGTCCTAGTGGGACAAGTCAGATTTTGGTATCTTTGATATTCTTCTCTCCTTCTCAAATGTGGTTTAAATTATCCAAAAGAATTTAAGAGGGATTACTAATCTACATGTGCGCAGCCACTGGCTTCACTAGGAAGCTGGGCTAAAAATATATGCCAGTTTACTTGCTTAGCTGAGACCTTGGCTTATACCTGTGACTCTGCTGTGTGGTTATTTAAATGAAAATGTCCTGCTCTTGCTTTCTAGATCCTCCATCCTACTCTTACTGATGCTGTTGACCTGGGTTCCTTGTGTGCTCCTCTGTACTCTACCAAGGTGTAAAATTTGACTTCTCTAGTGGCTCTGATCACAGCCTTGTCCCACCCATGGGATGCTCCTTCCAGTCTTGTCTGGTAAGTCTCTTTCCTTTCAGATTCAAATGCTTCTTAAAAAGTCATAATACCTATGAAAATAGATAGGTAGATCCCAGGGAAATCCACTTTGGAAATGGTAAAACAAAATGTTTTTCACTTGTTCAACCTTTTCTTCATTGAATTGAAGGGAAAAAATAAAGAATAAAATAATTTTTAGCTTCATGTGTGTAAAGCTTGAAACAAGCTGAGATGCCTAACCTCAGCGCATTAAAAGTGTGGACTAAAGCTCTAAAGAGCTTGATTAAAATCTAGTGACATTACTCAGTTTGTGTTAAAGATCAAAGCAAACGTGTGTATTGCTTGCAAAGCACCTTGTTCCACTGGCACCGCTGGCAAAGCAGCAGTGAGCGCGGCCCTGGTGCAATATCTGGAGGAATCCTGGATGGTCAGGGCTGGCTGAGATGATGGTCACCTCCCTCCCTTATGTTTTTTCATAAGGGCCACCTCAGATGGTCACCCAGCAAAGAGCACATAGGCTTTTGACTGGAGACAATTCCTTCTTAGTGTTGGATGTACCAATACTGACTTGCTAAGTAAGGAGAATGTTATGTGCTTGTTGTCTGAGGTCAGAGTTTGGTTTCAGCACATTTCCTGTATGTGTGATGTCCAAAGCTGTAGAGAGCTACTAATGTGAATTGTCAGGGCAGCTGCTATTGAGCTCATATAGCTGTCATAACTCCACATAAACTGCACTCAAATATGCCAAACTGTCAGCATTAAAGGACACTCTGGGCCACCTCTCAGAGGGTGGTTTAGGGGGTATCTGAGAAGCTGCTGGTTTTGCCCCGCTAATTTTTGAAGATGAGAGTTTTTTTAAAAACTCTCAGCAACATCTGGAACTCTCACATGCAGCTGAAGTGGGAAAGTTATTAACCTTGAGCGAGCAGAGTTTGCTTTTTAAAAAATGAATTTAAAAAGCATGTTTTGATACATTAAAAAATGCATGTCATAAAACGGCTGTTTCTGTGCCTGCCAAAGCCAAGAACTGTTCAGGCGTGGGAAAGAGCAAAGGAAAAAAACAATAAAAACTATTCAAGCCTAAAGGAGATGAAAGACAGCCACCTGGGATGCCTGCGAAACAACTGGTTTTAATCCCCTGCTATTGCTACATGTTTCCTTAGAAAGGGAATTTACAGATAAAGATTGCATGAATAATGTGCTTGGTCACTCTTTGTAACCCTCAGCTTGGAGCCAAAGGCTCTCTTTACAGGCAAGAAATAGTGCCTTCTTGTAGACAGCAGGAATTTTCTTGCAGCTCCTCTGTAGATCTGCTAGAGTTTTAGTGAAGGAATGTTGGCCTCCAATTTTACAGAAAGGCAATGATTGCAGACAAACATGCATGAGGAGGTAGTGCAAGTCTTGGGAACTGCTTAGTCTTCAGAAAAATGTAACTGAGAGAAATTTGTAACTGATCAGAAAGATTAGAAAGAGTTTGGAAATGGTTGCACCAACTTTGTACTGCTGAGATAAAGTTTGCAATACAGCAGGCTTATGAAAACCTTCAGGATTACAGCATTTGTCCTTATGCAGCAGTATGAGAGTTTGGATGGTGGCCAGGATGCCATCTGCAAGTGTCCAACAAAAGTCCCAAACACTTTGTAGAATAGATATTGCTCTCTCCCCACTCCCCAACAACAGTTCCAGCCAAGTGGGAATGGAGGAATTTTATAAGATTAGCAGGCTACAGGCTACAAGCAGAGAGCTAACCTTGTCTGTCTTCAAAGCCAGGGGTATAATCTCTAAATTAAATTTACATGATTTATCACATCTAGGAAGACTGGTGAAACAACCAGAAAAACTAGAGGAGAAGGGAGGCAAGATGGTCTGAAGGGTTTTTCTCTCATCAGTGGTGAAATGGACAACTCAAACCACTGAAATAGGATTAGCACTGGGTCCCCAAACCAAATTGTTCTGAAACTCAGAGGTGTTTAATATATTACTATCAAAATGCAATATCTCAGGACAGCGACCCATCTGTTATCACGGATGAATCAGATGGAAAGTGCATTAGAAGCTGGAATTTGTCCCCACTGGGAGAACTGCACTGAGTCATGGTGATGTATGGGATCTGTGCAAAGCGAAGAGAGAAAATATTCTCCTTATGATTTATGTATTG
Source organism: Buteo buteo (assembly GCF_964188355.1). Taxonomy (NCBI): domain Eukaryota; kingdom Metazoa; phylum Chordata; class Aves; order Accipitriformes; family Accipitridae; genus Buteo; species Buteo buteo. Next base: position 7,530,892 of record NC_134194.1, read on the forward strand.
CATAATCACCACCATTTTCCACAGTATTTCTATTCTGTTGGCTGCAGACAACAGCAAAGAGAGATTCCCCCTGGCTCCTTTGCAGCCTGATTATACTGGGGTTTTAGTGGTGGAGGAGCTCTGTTAGGACAGTGGAAATGTGTTTGAAAAGCAAGGAGAAACTAATTTGAAAGGCAAAGGCCAACTGAAGCTGATCTAAAAGAAGAAATAGCAGATTTGATGAATTTTGTTCATTTGATGCCTTAATGTATAGAGTTGATACATAGAAAGATGGTTTGGTTAAGCGTCACATGTATGTTGCTTCTTCACAGCCAGCTTTCATGGCATCCCATAAAAGGCATAGTGCAAATATAAATCCATGGAGAACTAACAGGGAATTTGGGCTGTGCAAGACCAGGCTGCTTTTGGAACAGCATGGATCTACAGCCAGGTTTAGTCCATGAGTCACAGAGAGCTAAAGCCACATTTATGTCCGTATAGATAAAATAAGAACTAGACCCGGGACAGTTGAGTAAAACCAGTTTCCAGTAATTCATAGGATATGGGAAAGCCTGAAAACACTTTATCCTTTGCTCCCAGCGTGGTGCTGTCTAGTGGCAAAGTAGAGAGAGAATTTCTCACTGACACTGGACCCTGAAGCATGATGGTGATATGCTTTTCCTTTCTGCAACTGCTGAGCCTTTGGTGCTCACAACAAAACTCCCCCTGTGTTTCCTTCTGTGATCACCTACACCATCACTTTCCACTGCTACTTAGCTATAGGGGCAACTTGCCTTCATCCAGCTATATGCCTCTGATTTTACTTTGCTGATTCTTAAGTAACATCTACAGCTAAGACAGGAATAAAGCCACATCCTGAAACTTACCCCACACATCTTGCAAAGGGAGTGATTAAAACTTTCATGTTATCCCTAGGAAATCTGGGTACCTCCTAAGAAGAGCTATGAAATGGTTTCCCCTGTTAACTGCTGGGAGCTTCTTAGGAATTCTATCATATTTCATTTTTATTATCTGTTACTAGAACTACCCAGGTGGCATATTGAAGAACACTTGTCAAAAAATGTAACATTGTTCTTTTATCAGGAATAAATGAAATTTATCTCATAACCTAATCACTCCTTCTGAAATTACTATAGATCTAGGCAAAGAGGAATCGAAGATAATGTATTTTCTTCACTTATTGCATTAACATTCATTATCTTTCCTTGTATTTTTCCATCTTTTTTCAGTAAAACCCCCAGGTATTTAAAGGCTAGTAAATGCCATCTTGGTTTGTTTTGCTTTGTTTTGATTTTGCTGAGTTTTGCTGGTTAGCTGAAGTTGGCATGTGGCCAGCCTCACATCCATACAGTCTCTCTTAAAACTTGTTGGTGGAGTGCTGCTCCAAGGAGACACCTCATTAAATTAATGTTGGCAAATGTTTGTCACCTTCTCAGGAGCTCTGCAGTGATTAAAGTTGGGATTTTCCTCACCTAACTTCATCTCTCTGAGCACGTTTGAGGCAGTTCACAGGTAGCCATGATTACTTGCCCTCTAATATGTATTTCTCTCTTTCTACTGCTGAGGGAGCCTGGAAGACAAGCCTAGCTTACATACTTCAGGTTTTTAATGCTTAAAATGAGATGAATACTGTCCTCCAATTCCTTCAAAGCTCTATTTACTTGATTTTTTTCTTCCCTGGCTGCCTCTGGCAAGAGGCTGTTCAGACCAGTTCTCCCCTGCATGAAGAGATTCTCGCTCAATTCCTCCAAGGCTTGACCTTTCCCGAGCTTTTTCATTTATGCCACCTGCTTTCCACATTTGACATAGCCCTAAATAGTTTCGTACCATCTCATGAATTCTCTTTAGTGTTATGTTTTACCTCGGTTACCTCTGAGTCTCCTCTCTCCCAACAAATACAGGTCATGTTTGCCCAACACTTCCATGTGAGGTGCTAAGCTGCTGAATCAATCTTGTATTGCCTAAACTCCTTCCTCTCAGCAACATCTTTGGGGCAAAGCTATTGCGTGTTCAGAGTGTAAGAGCGAGGGAGAAGAAGGACACAAAGAAATTCTTTTTCCTTGGCTGAAGCACTCATGTGGGAAGAGCCTTGGTGTAGCTGAGCGTCTCCAGAGATGCAAGGAGGTTGCTGAAGGCAGTACAGTAGCTCCATGAAGGGGGTTTGTGCCAAGACTTATACGTTGGGAAGTTCTGGAAAAATGGAATGGATTCATTGTTCTCTGGTTTTTTTTCCCCAAAGTAAATTTTTGGGAACCTCAGGCACACTGGAAGGGAGCTTGGAGTGTTGGAGAGCAGGTTCCAGGCCACATATACATCCTTCCCTCTTCTATACTTCTTTTCCTGTCCAGTTACCCTGAAATTCACTTTCTTATTGCCAGGGTTGTTTCTTTAGCTTGGAAATCAGAATACTGTGGAGGGAAAGGCCATAAAAGCAGAGCATGGTTCAACATTACGTGAATGGCACTGTATTAATATGCACTATAGTTTGTCCAGTTTGGGGCTGGCTTGGCTTTGCATAATCACTTATCCAGCACTGTGTATTTGCATAAAGTGGAGCACCTTGATCATAATCTCCGTTTACTGCTTACTGAAAAGTAATCCTGTGCCTTTACATCCTCAGCGGAGCTTTTAGCTGAGGTGCACACTGAGCCTTGGGATGGCAGTGTAAGGAAAGCTGATATGAAAGGGGTAAAGAGGGTTTTTTTGGATGAAAGGGACTGATGAAGAAACTGGGGAGAGTAGCTGATTAACATCCTGGGCTTGCTCAGATGCATAGAGAGAAATTAGTCTTCCCATTGGTATGAGGAATGGGGTAGGCCCTTATTGGCTGTAAACTTCACCCAGAACATGACTGATGTGGAAGAACAACTTTCAGGAAGCAGGTGAATGAATGACTTATCACAAAGTAGTTTTGACCCTTGCCAGGGTCTTATTAAACACCTTCCTTATGGCTGACTGTGCATAGTGTTGAGAGACTGGTCACAAGGCATTGATATACATTTTTCCCATCTTACTCTCCCTTACCTAAGCCATAGTGAGAGAGTTTCAGTCTTTGAAAACATATTAGGGAAAGCCTGAAAGGAAAGGAAATATGCAGTCAGAAAGATGGTGTGCTCTGCTAGTGCAGTGTGGGCTAGGTGGCTTGTGCCAATTAACAGAAATTATTTATTTGGACTTTGTTTTATTTACTTATGGGGCTGACGCAGCTATGGAGAGTCTGCTGGTCCCTCACCAGCAATGCTGCTCCCCAGGGACAGGAGAGATTCCCTACTCCTTGGAAACTTTGCATCAGAACCCAATGTCTCGCACCTCAGGTTCAGTCCACCAAACTTTGGTCCTAAAGTATCTATGTTAGCCTCCAAAAAACCTCCCCTTTCAGTCTGGAGAGTGTGAAAGGCACCTGCGCAGGGCTGAGACCTCAATGGAGTGAATCGTCCTTTGGAGAGATCTCTCTGCCCTAGTGAGGGCCCAGGGTACCTAGTTACTATTTCTAATTTCAACAACCTGGTTAAATGCCTCCAATCCTGTGGGGTGAAGCTGTGTCTGGTCTGCCAGTTAAACTGTCTTTTACTGGCACGGACGGGAAGAGAGGGGACCTTATAATTTCCTTCTCAAGATGGAGGTGTCCTTTGTCCTATGTTACCAGAGCGACAACACCCTTTGTACCATAAGGGCTTTAACTTCATGGTGGGAAAGTAAGAAAGCACCAGATTTTGTCTGAAGGAAAGCTTTGAATCTGCCAAATACTTGTGAGGCAACAAAACTTGTAAAGAGCCTGGAATGGGGCTGATTTACAACTGCGCTTTGTGGGTGTAATTTTCTCTGCTTACTGGTCCTAAGCTTTATTTGCTTTGAGAGAATACCACTGTGCATGTTTCAGTGTGACATTTGCAGTTTTCCTCATGCAAATTGGCCCAGCAGCAGCCCAGGGACAGCAGACCATGAACTTATAAGGGTTGGCATGGAGAGCATGCAGTGAGGTCAATGCGGGGGTGTGATTTCTCCTCCCTGCAAGGAGGGAACTGGATCAGTTGCTGTGGAAGGATGCTCTGGAGAGCTGATGTAGAATTACTTTCTTTTTGCTTCAGTTGCCCTTTTTCTCAGCAAAATCAAACTAGTATTTTAGGGCCATGCTGCCCAGTTTCAAGCCTTGAGGCATTTTTTTTTTTGCTGAATGATGCTATTTAGTTTATTATTTATTTGTCTGTTAGGCTATTTTTAAGAAAAGTTGTAAGAATATATATTGTTTCTCCCTACTTCTTCCCCAGACCCTTTCATAAATTTGAAAATCGTCTGATATAATTTTGTCTAAAAGAAGAAAGGAAGAGAAAACTCATTTTGGAGCAAAATTTGGATGTCTATCTAGAAACAAAATATATTGGAAGGAGGGAAAATAAGGTTCTATAATCAGAATTGATTTTTAAGGTTCACTGTAGAGTTTGCTCTCAAGTCCCCATGGCAGTGCAGGGAAAGAAGATGCAAAGTAGGAATAATGATACAACGGTATCGGGTACTGTAGAACCTGGTGGGTGGCTGTGGTGGTGTTATAAGCAACAAAGGCATGATGTGACTGCATGGTGCAGCGTAAGGTGAGATACTGCAATTGTCTGAAGAGGTGGAGATGCGAGTTCTGCTAATATCTTGGAGTAAGGTAAACTATGCACTAAGAGCTGGTACAGCCTTTGCATTTGGCTAGATATGGCACTGATTTATGTCAGGAAGGAGTTTCATGCAGCGGGTACTGTAGGGAGACAGTTGCTTGTGATTTACTCATTGTGCCAAACTCGCTTTGAGTTTTATTTTTAAAAATCCTGTGTAGTCTTTTTCCTGCCTCCCTCTCCTGCACTGAGCAGCACTAAATACTGTTTGCCACTGAGGACATTTAAACTAATTTTCCAAAAGTGCTGATGAAGCAGGACACACTTTTATTGCTGTCATAATATGTCTCAAGCTTGCTTCCTTGATTGCGTTTGTAAAACACCGACCTTAATAAGTTCAAACCCCAAGGAACGGATGGTGCAGACGGTAGCCCCTGAATGACAGCCCATCTGCTTTCGTGTCTTGCAGGCCAAAATGACTTCATTACACGGCAGCATTAAGCTGAGTGCAGAGGCTGGCAGGAATGCTCAGCTTTGCTGTATCTACCGCTATGCTTTTGCCCCATTTGATCCCATGGTGCGTGCCAAGGTAATTGGCACGCAAGTTCTGTTCCTCCTGCTGGGAGACTCTCATTACGCAGCATGTTTCCTGCAAGCGGGGAAACATGCGCTTCGCATGTCAGCATATTTACACGCTGGTGCAGGACAGAGCTGGACGGCTGCCTTCTGACAAAGGGTATGCAGAGGTAGCTACAAATTTGAGACAGCAAGAGAAGAAGGGGGGCAGGGCATGGTGAACAGACTGCTGAATGCGAGGAGACTGCTCTTCCTGAAGCCCATCTTTACCTGCCTAGGAAGCTTTAAAAAGACTTCTCAGCTAGATGCCCTCGGTGCTATAACAAGCAAAAGCTGGAAGTTTGGGGACCCCACTTCAGAGTCAGTAATCGTACACCATGAGTCTGGAAGACTCCCGAGGCGTGTAGGTCAACATCCACATGTCACCCAACAGTGAATGCACACACGTCCTGGTATTCAGCAGCCCAGGCTGACAGTGGCTTGAAACAGCCTGCTCACCCCCACCCAAAGCAGTCCAAATCAGGACTGTCGGATCTGTCTCTTCTGAAGAGGAGGCAATTCCATAGTCAGGCTTGAAACTATAGAGTTTGATCTACTGTCATAGGCAAGAGAGAGATTTCTCTTCCCTTAGGTGAAAAGGGCTTGAGCCAAGTTCTCAGTGTACTTTGATCTCCCATTTAAGTCTGCAAATACACCTCAGCTCCAGCCTGTGGCATCTGCAAGCCTAAGCCAGTCTGCAGCTCCATTACTATCTTCTGGGTTTGACCTGTGGGTAACAGTGCTTCTGACTTCTTTGGCTCTCCTGAAATCATAGTCTTTTTATTCCCAAATTCACCTCCTTCTCCCTCTTCCACCCTGGATGCCTCTTGCCCTCACCGTCCTGCCATTGCACCTATCTCCCATTCAAAAACCTTCTCTGGAAGCAGAGATCCCTCTGACCAGGCTGCTGGAGGGGTTCGTCTCAGTCTCAGCTGCAGCAGCCTCCCTGTGCACATGTAGGATGGCAGCACACTCCACAGCCAGGGGCCCTGCTATTTCAGTCCTGGCCTTGGTCTGGGAGGACTGCGCTGGCACGTTATGCTGTAATTCTGTAATAATGATAAAAGGCTGGGTGTGCACGGAGCTGTGTATGCTTATAGCTGACGTAACAGTAGCTAATTAATTTTCCCAGCATTGTGATTCACTGGGGCGGCATTTTCTCCATCTGTGGCTAAAACCCTCTCCAAAGCTTTGTTCTGTCAAAGTTACTGACATGGGACGATATCAGACACATGCGTTCTTACCCTGGGCTTACACCCTTGTCCTGGTTTCAGGACACTTCAACACTTGCTTTCTTTAATTCAGACCCCTCTAAATATCTCCTGGCCCATAAGCCCTTTTCAGCTAGTGTCCCGGTTTCAGTTTTGGATTCAGCAAGAGAAGAATGTTGATAACACACTGATGTTTTCAGTTGTTGCTGAGTAGTGTTTAGACTAAGTCAAGGATTTTTCAGCTTCTCCTGCCCAGTCAGCAAGAAGGCTGGAGGGGCACAAGGAGTTGGGGGGGGACACAGCCAGGACAGCTGACCCAAACTGGCCAAAGGGGTATTCCATACCAGGTGACGTCATGCCCAGTATATAAACCGGGGGAGTTGGCCTCGGAGGGATCGCTGCTTGGGAACTAACTGGGCATCAGTGGACGAGTGGTGAGCAACTGCATTGTGCATCACTTGTTTTGTATATTTCAATCCTTTTATTATTATTGTCATTTTTTAATTGTTATTATTATTATCATTATTAGTTTCTTCCTTTCTGTTCTAGTAAACTGTTCTTATCTTAACCCAGGAGTTTTATCTTTTTTTTCTGATTCTTTCCCCCATCCCACTGGGTGGGAGGGGAGTGTGTGAGCAGCTACATGGTGCTCAGTTACTGGCTGGGGTTAAACCATGACAACCCTCTAATTGCTCCTTCCTGTTCCTTGGTATACCTTTTGGGTCCAAATGAATACAGACTTTACCTCTGAATGAAAAGAATAGACTCTGCTAAGTCTTGCTGAGGTTTTTGCATGAAATATTTCCTGGCTTACGTGCCGCCTTTCCCTCTCGCTGCATCTTGGTTAGGATGTTGTGCCTACAAATCATATTTTGGTGAGAATCAGACTGGGTACTAGGTCCTGTTGGGGAAACAGTAGCTTGGGATAGTGATTGGAGCTTTTTGGCGATTTGCTTTCAAATGTCTTGGCAACAGGAGTAATCTGGATCTAATGAAATAGATGTAGAGGAGAGAGGACGTCATCTCTCAGGCCAGAAAAGGAAGCTTATGTCACTTACTCCATACTGGCTTTAAGACAATCCAGTTGTCTCAGAGCAGAAAATCCTGTGGGTTTCTTCTCCCTTCTCTTTCTTTGACGTTGGCACTCACTTGGGAAACATGGGCTACTAGAGGTGTTGAGGTATATCTGAGCTCTTGGGCTGAGTGGGGATCTGCTGGGGCTGAATAAGTAAGGATTAAAAAACCCCAGTGGCACAGACCATCTGTCTTTGCCATTGAAAAAACAGCAAGACAGTAAAAACCATGTATTTGTTTGCAGAGTCATTGCACTATTTTTATGTGACTCATTGTTGTGTGAAGTACTTTAAGGTGCCTCTAGATGTCTTAACATCTGGTTCTTCCCTGGTGTGACTCACTTTCTCCTCTTTTGCTACATGCAGCAAGGTGCCAAACATCTACACCTTGCAGCAATAGCTGTCAACGTGAGCAATCCCCACCCTTTGGAGGAGAGGGAGCAGTGGGTGGCCTGTCTGAACTTTCTGCAACCTCCCCAGAGCCCAGCTGGAGCACTGTTTCCAATCTTATTAGGCTAAGGAAGCACAGGTTTAATGTTTTTCACTTGTCAATATTCTTGTCCAGCTTTTTTTTTATCCTGCTCACATTATTGCTTTCTCCATTGCACTTGTTTTATTTTTGCTTCTCTTGATTTCCACCTCTGCTCCTTTGTGGCACAACCTTTCCACATCTTTAGTTCATGGCCCTTGTTCTGTGTGTTTGATACAGTTTTAAGAAGCTTTGTAGTTTCTTTTCCCTCCTTAGTCCCTCCAGAATTGATATCACTCAGTCAGGTCATAATTTTTTTCCTCCTATGGATTCGAGCTCCACTTTTCTATCCTGCTCTTGTAGCTAAGGTCTCTCAGTCCCAGACTAACTCACTGCCTCCTTGTCACAGCTTCTGCATGTCTTTGTAATGATCCTTTGTTAGACTGCTGTCAGCAGCTAAATGCATTTTCAAATATTCTCCCTCTCTGCTGTTGCTAGAGCTTTGCTGGTGAATTCAACCTCATGCCCTGGATCTCCGAGCAAGGAGAACAAGGACATTCTCATCCCTGTCTCTGACCCAAGGGAAATGGCTTGGTGAGAAATGGAGATGCAAATTAGGCACTGATTTCTCCAGTGTCAATGCCATGATCATGAGACAGTCTCTGCTGCTGCATTGGATATTGCTTTTGGAAGGAGGCAAGAGCCACAGGAGATGCTAATTTACTGTATCTTGGTTTGCCTCTTGTCCTGACTCTGGGCACCACTGAGAAGAGTTTGGCCCTGTCGTCTTTACCATCATCCCCATCAGGTATTGATACACATTGATAAGGTCTCCCTGAGTGTTCTCTTCCCCAGGCTAAACAATCCCAGCTTTATCAGCCTTTCCTTGTACATCAGGTGCTCCAATCCCTTAATCTTCTTCATGGCCCTTTGCTGGACTCCTTCCAATATGTCCATGTCTCTCTTGTTCTGGCTAGCCCAGCACTGGACACAGGACTTCAGATGTTTCTTGCCAGTGCTGAGTAGAAGGAAAGCGACCTGCTGGCAATCCTCTGCCTAGCACAGCCTGTGGTGCTGCTGCCTGCTTTGCTATGGCAGCACATTGCTGCCTCATATTCAACTTGTCCACCAGGACAGTGATGTGCACCGCATGCTTCAGTGTTTTTCCGTTTAATTTGTGTCATTAGTGTTTCTTCTGGCTGCTGGAGTAATTTCTGTTTGTATTAGAGTGTTCCAGTTTGCACTGAGTATTATCAGATTGCAATTTGGTATGAAACGGGCAAAAGCTGATTGAAGGTCCAAGGCAATTCTCTCCCTCATCATCTTCCAGAATAAGCACTGCAGTTGTAAGCTCCAAAACCACCTGTGAATGAAAGAATGTTCTTAAATTCTTGGATGACTTCCAGCATCTATCTGTGGGGAGGATAATCTTTCTGTGAAGAAAGGATGGAAGCCTGTGTGTATATACAAGGGTGACATTAAACTGAGCTACCCTTCCACTCACGTTTGTTAATAATCCATTGCATATGTTTCGGAGGCTTAAAGGCCCAGTGTGAATTTCTTCTTGGGAAGAGGAGCCTTGTACGATACGGTTTTCTGGGCCCTAGAGACGAGCAAATCTTCCTCAAATATTTTGAATCATTGATGGGTATTTTTTCCCAGCTTTAATCAAGCCTGTCATACCAGCCTCATTTTCACCCAGGTGACTGTTTCTTGTGGCAGGGGGATGAGAGAGTGGCACATTCACATCAGAAAGGAGATGTTTCAGGTACATTCATATCAGAACAGAGATGTCTCGGCACAGCTGGGAGTCCCCAGGGCTTGCCTGGGAGTAACTTGGATGCTCTGCACAGCGATAGGATCATAGGAGAGTTTACCTCTGAAGTAGCAAAAAGGGCTTCCCAAGCTCCTTCAGAGACTGTTCGTTCAGATTTCCACATCGAACGTGGCAATCATTTCCCTGAGCAAAATTTCAGAGAATTGCAGCGCAATCCCTTGTCTTTCCTGTTGTTGTTGGTAACTGGCTGTGCAGCAGATACGGAAAAAAACTGCCCAACCTTTTTCCTCTGCCTGTAGCAATCCTCAGGAGCTCTCACATCCCCCTTTCCAGCACCACCAGAAAAAGCCTGTGTTGTTCTCAAATGAAAAAATCCCACCCAGCAACACAGAAGTTTCTTTGCTGTGGAGGGTCAGCAGTAGGTGGATTACACCCTGAAAATCCCCTGGCAGTTCTTGGAAAATAGGATTTAGATCTTTGTATAAAGGCAACTTTTATTAAGCAAACTGCTATCCAGTTGGCTCTCTGGAGTGCTGAGCTAGGTGAATTTAGGAAGCTTTTAGCCAGGAAATTGGAGGGACACGGTTATCTGTCACAGACTTAAAAATGCTGCCGGTGCCCCCAGGGATGATGCTTCGATACAGATGCAGGAAAAAAAATCCATATGTAGTCAAAGCAGTGAGGAGAGGAGAGTGGTTACCAGGTGATAACACTTCCATTTAAAATCAAAAGGAGAGTCCCCAGTTTATTGTGAGTTTCTTGGGTGATCAACTAAGAGAACCTGAGGCCTTTAAACACTACAACTTTCTGTATTTACCTATCTGGTGGTTTTGTTTTTGGTGATTGCTTTCCAAAAAGTTGACAGTAATGTATTGCTGGTGAGTTTAAGAACAAAATGGGCATCGGCCTTGTTTCTGAGGGCAAAAGTGAAGAAGGTATGGCCAATACTTTGAGAAAAACTATATGTGTGTGTGCATGAGCATTGCATGTTACGGAACAAATGCCTGTAGCTGAGATGCATATTGCTGCTCAGGAAGACCTTGTGAACATGGCCTTTGGGCTTCGTCTGGACTGATTGTATTCCTCAGGGTAACATAGAAAGCCTGAAGGTGGTTGTCTTCTGCCAGCTGTCAATAGCTTCAGAGGCTTAGCTGGAGACCTGACAACTGCGGTATGGCACACTTGACCCCTTTTGTGTGGTCGTGTTTTCCTGCACTAGCTACATAGATTATGGCATTAAGAGCTGCTGCACTGGCATAAATCTAATCAGAGATGCTCTTTTATGGTTGTGCTTCTGTAATGGAGCTGGGAGCTGCTTGCAGAGTTGAGTAGTAGTGATCTGGCCCTGGAAAGCTTGAATGTCATGGATAAAGTCAGCAGAGAGCTGAGACTTCCCCAGAATTGGAGCCGGAGTCCAGACAGAGACCATCTGAGGTCAGGGAGATAAATTTTAGTTGCAGGAATAAAATGGGCCCTTGCTCCTGACTAAACCTGATTTTTTTTTTCTTTTTTTTTCTTTTTTTTTTTCCTCGTGGTATCTGGGTCTCTCTGTCCTTGTCCAGAGGGAAGGGTGATGTGGAGAGATGGGCAACCACTGATGTGCCTGCTTCACTGCACAGGCGTGTGGGGCTGGTGAGGACTAGTGGACAACACTGAGGCCATAGCAGCCTTGCAGTCACCTCCCTTCTGTGTAATGGGAGCAGACAGGGACCAAATGGGTCATAAACGTGCCCCTAAGCTGCCGGGGAGGTGCACCCTGTGATACACCCTGAGGGATTTGTCCTCAGATCATCTGGACAGGGGGACCTGTTGGACATCTGACATGGAGTCAGGGAACGGCTTAGACAGACACACTTGTATCTGGCTGCCGAGAAATGCCTTTGGGTCTCACAGCTCAGACACAGCCAGTGACACCCCTGTCTCCTCTCATCCTCATGGAGAGCCGTGGCTCAGCCTGTTTTGATTTCTCTGCTTGCTGTGCTGGACCCTGCTGCATAGCCCCCATGGCTCCCCCAGGCCATTACTGCTTGCAGTCAATAATTGCACATTAACATCCCCCGGCAGAGGTGCAGCGAGGCTGGATGTTGCCCTTAGTGTACAGAGAAGATGGGTAGCAGGTGATTTTTGAGTTAATGAGACGTTTCAGAAACAAAGCCTTCTTAGCAAAGATAATATACCCCCCTCCTTCCTTTTCCCTCCCCTTTCCCCAGTGCTCCCTTATTCCTATTCCAGGTGCTTCTGCTTCTGGAAAGACATTTATCATTTCTCCATCTTCGACGGTAGATTTTTTATTTTTTTCCCCTCTCTTGCTCTCTCATTTTATCTTGCCCAAGGGGTCTGTGTTACCTTTTATTAGCTGACACTTCACTTCTGCAGATGGAAATGACACTAATGGAATGTGGCTGGGGCTTTATTACAGAAATGCTGTTCGCCCTGCACAAGCAAACCTCCAAATAATCCCGCAGGAAAGGAATAAACCTTGAAGGCAGGTGCAGGAGCTGCAGGTGAAAAAGAAGACTCTGCCTCTGCCTGGCTGGCACTCCTGTCATTGCCCCAGCTTCTTGCCTAAAAGCTGTGCCAGTAAAATAACTGTTAAGGATGGTGGATGCTGTTCTAGAAGCTTTGGTGTTGCTTCTGTGAGTGAACACAGGGCTTTCAAGCCAAAGGGATGCCTCACCAAATAGGGTTGTGCTAACCCAAGCTGACAGGGATGGTTTTTTTTTGCTTTTCCTGAACATGAAAACCCATCTGTGACATACTGAGATATCCCAGTGATCTGGCCCCTTCTTTTCCTAACCTGAGCAAGGCCAGAGCATCCCTCTGCACTGTGAGAAGGAGATGTTAGCACTTGCAAAGGACTCCTGAGGAGCCACTCTTGAATCTTGTCCCTTGGCTGCTGTCAACTCGAAACCCCAGGACATAATGATAACCAAATGATTGCAGAGGTAAAGTGCTAGAAGAGAGTCAGAGAATAAGCATCTGGGAAGGGAGGAGGGCAGCTGGCTGGGAAGACTCAGAGGATGTGAGGGAAGTGACATTCACTTAGCAGCAGCCTCTGTGGCTGTTTTTCTGTGTTATTGATGCTTGCTTTTCCCTCCCTCTTTTATTTTTGTGGTGTGTCTGTTACATCTATGGCTCATTAGGCAACAAGATGCTAATACTGTCTGTAAAGCTGCAGGATAGATACCCTCCCCCTCCTCTGTTCTTCTCTGTGCCTTTTTTTTTTTTTTATTAAATATCTATTTTAGCTTTGTTTTGTTTTGTTTCCCCTCCATGTCATCATCTTCCCCTGGCTCCCTTCATTCACAGTGTAGCTCAAAGGAGAAAAATTTCAAGAGTTGGAAACTTTCTTTGCTCTCTCTCCCTGCTGTAGGAATTCTTCCCACCTCTTAAACCAGTTAACCCTATTTTAAAAAACAGTTGGCGTCATGTCGAGAGGTGTTACATTGGGGAATGATTCTAGCAGAAGTAGCCTGTGTATTGACCAGCTTGAATGGGCAAAGCCCCAGATGAAGAGTTAGTTAACCCAGTGAACTAAAGACTCAAAGATGCCATGGAAACAGAAACATTTATGTCAATCCACAGCAGAAAAGACAACACGGACAATGTGTTTGTAGCTGGGGCTCCCTGTTCACTTGTTGGCTCCCAGCCTGGTTGGCTTTTGTACTGATATGAAAGAAGTTTTGTGGGAAGAAGAGTTTTTGGGCTGGCTCACCAAGGAAGCTGCCAGATCAAATAGGTGTTTCAGAGATCATCAAACACTGCTGTGCTTCACCTTCCCTGAAGATCCCTTCTTGCTGGCTGAGAGGCCAGTTCTGTACAGGAGCACAAGTCAAATGACTCCCTTGCTTTGAAAAAGAAAATGAGTGGGGAGATGATAGCAGCCTTCAAACATATGAACAAGAGCTGCAGAGAGGAAGGTGGTCATCGTTCCTCATTTCTGCTAGGAACAGGACAATCAGAAATGGGCTTAAATGACAGCAAAGAATGTAGCAGTTAGTAGGAAAACTGGCATTGTGAGACCAGTGCTGGAACAGAGCTTCCAACACAGCTGTGTTGCCATCCCTGCAAGTCCTTAATAGCAATTTGAAGAAGCATCTGTATTGAGGCTTGTCTTGCGACAGTGCTGTGGGTGTTACTTTGCCTTCAGTGGTTTTTCTGGCTCCAGTCTGGAGGATGCTACGTAGGTTTTTATGAGGGAATCCTCCTAATGAGTACCTTATTGTGGAAGTAAGCCACTGCCAAATACACTCTTCTTTACAATGACCCTGGTTCTTTCCGGTACAGCTAACACCCAATGGAGGAATTGCCTGTAGGTACATGTGTGCAGTCACCCACATACATCCATCATTTATGTGCCTTTGATCGTAGATGAGAATTTTATTTATAGCACAACCTTTCTATCTTCCTTTACCAAAGCACTTAAGGGTGTTGTACATCATCATAATAAAACCCATTACAATAAAATACTACCTCTAGAACCTTTGAAAATGAAAGCCGGGCAGAGGAAGTCCAGAGAAGGTGGGAAAACACCAGGGCAGGAGGAGAGAATGGGCAGTTTACACGTTTGAGGTGCCAGAAATGGCTGTACTGCAGCTAGAGCCTGGGGAGCATATAAAGGTCTTGAGAGTCTTTGCAGAAACGGGGTGAGACAGAAGCAGACAATGCTTTGATAAAGGTGGAGGGGATGGCATGGATTAGTTAGCTGTATTAATGCGCCCCATATCTGGGAACAGTTTGGCGGCATGGTTGGTTCTCGGAGAGAGACTGTACCTCTTCCCCAACCTCCTTCCTGCCTTTGTCCAGTAAATTCTTCCTTATGAAAGGGGCTGGGGTGAGTGTGAGGAGGGAGCTTGCATCTTTTTTCATGCTCAAGAGCTCACCATGATAGAATTGGCTGCAGATCTGAGCTATGATGGTGCGATGTATGAACGGGCAGGACTAGACTTGGCCCAAACCGTCTTTCTCATTTTTCCCTGCTATTCTTTTTTCCTACTTTACCCTTCCCCCTATTTCTTGAAATCTTTTGTGGGTGAAAGAAATCTTTTGTTTTCTGTTCTTAGAGCTATTCTTTGGTGTAGTTAAGGGTCTTTTGCACATCTCCCTAGAGTGAAAGTGTCTTTGTCCTTGTTTAGGCTCAGAGACACACAGGCAGCTTAGTCTCCCTTGTCCTCCTCTCCTGTTCTATCCAGATATATGTGTGCCCAAAGCCTAGCACTGTTCTCTTGATCATTTTGGGCAGACAAAGTTTGGCTGTCCTGTGGGAGGGCTGTATATCTACAACTGGACTCTACCCACAGCAGAGGCAATGCTTGTTCATTGTGCAGTCATGAAGAGACATCAGGGAATATGCTGACCTTGTTATAATTAATGGATAGTGGGGTAATGGTTCTGTGTGACGCATTAGATACAGAAATGGGATCCAACTCTTCTACATTTAGGGTAATTGAAATTCTGAGACGTTTATTATTTTGGGCACATTACAATAACTTGGGTCTTTAAATCTTAAATTAATTTATTTCAGACATTTACAGGAAGAAAACAAGAGGCTGCAGAATAAGGGAGGCTCAAGCAGTCCATTGACAGGTCACCCTAAGGAAGGGCTTTACTATTATGTACTATTCCCTGTCTTGAAGGCGAAAGAGAGACCTGGGGACCTAGTGCTGGATCAGCAAACCAAGGGTCTTTTTTAAGTGTTGGGGTGTGCTGGCCAAAGTCTCCTCAGTCAGTAAAATGTTCTGCAGGACCATGTCTGAGGAGAAGGTGCATCAGAAAAATACATGGGCTGAGGGACCAGCCGCTGTTCCTTGCCAGACCCCAGAGCTGTGACTCAGACAACTAACTGCTCGAAAGTCTCTCTTGAGCGTGCACAGCTAGAGAAGAGCAGACCTCACGGGCCATGTGGTGGTAAAGGTGCTGGACTACAGCTGAGAGTTTTCCACAGTTTAAACTGATACCCTGACCTGGCGTGGGCCGTTTCCCCGCTCTGTTCCCCTTTGCCAGAGATATGAGACTCTTTTGGGGCAGGACCGTCCCTCACTGATGCTGAGGGTGACATTGGGGCTGTATCTGTTACAATGCCACGAGCAATCCCTGATGCGGCTGCTGCATCCCGTGCACAGAGCACGCAGCCTGGCTGATGCTTCTCCCCGAGCGCCTCGGAGGCCTCGCAGGGTTTACTCAGGTGAGCAGAGACAATTTTCTGTGAGAATCATTTTGCCAGTCGAGTGCTCTGGACTGTAACAACCTGTCATTATGGGCCTCACCTGTTATTTGTCTATATAGCAGCTTGCACAATTAAGGGGATAGATATGTAATAACCAGCCAGCTAAACAAAGGGCTAATAAAATCCATTTCCCTCAGCTGCCCTGTTATAGTCGTACCCCAGCCAGAGCTTTTGCTTCACAAACAAGGAACTACATTCATTTTCACTCTATCGTTTTGAAACAGGCAAACAACTGCTTGCTTTAGCTGCCTCCTCCTCCCCCCACTCGTGTGTGAGCGTGGGAAGGGGTGGCACAGAGTGGTACAAAATAAAACAAATGGGTGCAGGGGAAAAAACAGAAATACAGAAGAGAGCTAGAAAACTTGAAATCCCTATGAAAGTTATTTTTCAGCGCTCTGCTTCATTCCCTGCCCTCGGAGCCTTCTAGTAAAAGATATCAGCTTCCCACAGCATATGGCTGCTGCTATTTTTTGATGTGATGACTTTTATGTCCCCACATGGAAAAGATCCACAGGCTTGAATGGAGAATGAGCGCTTTGCTGATGAATTGTGGAACCCACTTGTAGATGATAATGAGAAGCATATTATTTCCTGATGCTGTTTAGGTTAGTTTCGCCGCTGCTGTGGAGGAGGAGATGTTGGCTGGAGTTTTGGAGGCGCCCCTATGCAGTGTCACCTTATTTTGGGTCCAGAGGGTCATAGGGCTATGCTGGTTGTGCCTCTGTTACATTGATGGGGATGGCCTGTAAGAGGTCAGGGAAATGGGGATGGATACAAGAAAGGAGAGAAAATAAATTAAAGAGCTATAGAAGAGACAGTACAGTGATGTTTTCTCCTGACCTTCCCATAGTTTGCTAGGTACAGTGGACTCCTGATGAGAGTAAGTGTGCATTTTCTTGGGTAGGAGGAAAGTTAATGGTGGGAGCAGGGAGAGTTCAAATATCTAACTTTAGGGAGTGAAACAGTATGCCTAAGCCAGGAGCCCAGGCTTCAAGAGCAGTTGTACCAATCTTAAGAGATGTGTCTTTCTCCATTAGCTATAGAAGGAGACAAAGGTTATTATTGCTTATAACCCCTGAGTGCACAGAGAAGTCCTAGCAAAGTTTCTTATTTAACTTTTCTTTTGTCTGTCCCTTTTTTTTCTTTCAATCCTTTAAAGTCTTATCAAGGGATTGTTTCATTCTTCTCTGGATGGTATGTTTCATTTCTAATTAGATAGCTTTCTGCTTTCAGCTGCCACAGACCAGATTAAAAATCTCAGATTTGAAATGAAAGTGGTGGGAACAGAGGTGGTGCGCTGTCAGAGATGTGTGCTCACTGCCATTCAGGCTAGGTGGAAAAGTCAGAGGGAAAATAAATATAAATAGCAGCATTGTGGTGTTCTTGACTGGCTATGTGCAGGAGAGCACCTTGGCCAGAGCCATTGGCACAGTGGTGTGACAAGAACAAGGTTTGCTCCTGCAGTTCCTTCCCACTTCATTCACATTTCATTCACAATTTCCAAGTGAGACTCCCAAATACTTCCTAAACGCAAGATGTTCTGGTATTTCATAGTCAGTTTTGCCTCAAAACAAGATTGACAGTAATTTTAACTCTTCTGCAATGCTAGCCTCTATTAAATTGGTGTCATTATTCCTAAGGGCCAGTCTTGCTTTTTCTGCTCTGATAAAATCCTTGCTAAAGTCAGCGCATACATCCAAAATTTCCCAGGCACTTATTAAGCGATTTCTCTCAATAATATTTACAGATTTAGAAAAGACAACAAAAAGTACTATTTCCTTTTATCTGTAATCTGCCTCTCCCAAAGCACATGATAAGAAGACAAGGACAAATAGACAGATAGTCTGAAGACTGGCTCAATCAGTGCATCTGTACTAAGTGTTCCCGCACCTGCCTGGAAATGACAGTCCAATTTCATGAATCCGAAGTCTGACGCCTCCCACTGGCGCTACATCACTTGTTTCTTTCCTTTTGATTTCTCTTTGAAAATCCCAGTTCATTTCATGGTCAGAGAACCCCCTCCTCAGTCCCCTCTGTTCATCAGAGCCCTTCATAACCTGGCATAAGATGAAAGGACTGTATAGATAATTTATGGGAAATCAGTAATTGAATCTTGGCTGTTCTCATAAATCATATCGCCTAGCTATCAAACAGCTGTGGTTAGTGTAACATATTCCAAAACCTGCATAACTGATGACTCCCTTGCAATAGTCCAGCACACATGACTGGTCACTGGCTTTTTCCTTCCTCCCAACAATGTTTTGAAGCTTCCAGTGAGGAAAGCTCAGCTCTCTGGTATCTGACCGGACTTGTAAACTGAATGGCCAAAGTCATTAAGGAAAAGATGCTGATAAAAGGAGAATGTAATCCAAGTTGATGGGTAAAAATGGATCCTTCATGCTCTTTCTTAAAGGGATTGGGAATGATAAAAGCACCTGAGGAGGGAAGCTTTCTCTCTGAAACTGCTTTATGGATTGTGTTTATGCAATAGAGAAGTGCTTATGAAAACAGGACTGTTGTAAGGAAAGCTAGTTACACGCGGGCTCCTGCCAACAACAAACACACCGCAACGTGCGTCACTTGCCTCAAGGCTCTTGCTGAAACCACCCTCTTAGCAAATCCTGAAAGCAGTTCCTCACCAGTTGTGGGCTGAGGTCAAGTGCCAGTGAAGTGCTTTAAATTTATTTCATCGGGGTCCTGATGGGCATCTGAACGCTGGTGTCTGTAGAGGCAGCTCGTGTGTGCCCCGTGCTGTTTCCCTCTCCATCCCAGCCACTGCAGGAGCCCTGGTGAGCTAATGAGGCCAGGAAGGTTGACAAAACCGTGGCTGAATGTCTTGCACTGGGCTTTTTGATACTGTCCCCCTGGTTGTGATGCTGCTGTGAAAGTAACTGCTGACTTCACCTGCTTTGGGCTCTGGGGTTTATCCTGCAGCCCAGGTGGCCGCACGCTGTCAGACAAACAAGCTGTTACGGCAAGAGCTTTTCTGCTTTTTGCTAGCAAGGGAGAAAAGAGTTTTTGTACCCTGGCTTACCCTGACTATACAGCCCAGGGCTGTGTGCTTTATGGCTGAGCCTGTAACAGTGTCTGCAGCTGTCATAAAAACCTGCAGGCTGTCTTGTGCACTAGAGCTGCTGGAGAAAATGACACTCTGTTTTGGCAGAAAAGGGGTCCTGCAAGCCAGGACCAAAGCGTGTCATCGCTGATGTGTGACTTTTCCCATCCATTTAACAAAGGTGTTTGCTGAGGCCTGTTGGAAATGTATGGCAGACTTACAAAATCTAGAGAGACATGGTAATATGGTGTACGCTGCTGCTGCTCCTGCTGACTGGATGTTTGCTTAAGTCCACAGTAGTGCTGCTTAAACACAGAGAAACATGCATAAATTACCCTATTTTTCCTGAGGGAAAAAATGATTTTGCTTTTTGTTCATCCCAGTTTGGAGTTCACAGGTTCTTCATTATAGGAGACCAAGAGACCCGAGGCCCATTTATCTTGGAAAAAGTCCTTTCAGGGTGTGTGTCCATGAATGTTTTCATTTGACCTAAGGGGCATGCTTTGAAGGGTCAAATAATCATGCTTTGATCGTCCCCTCCTGTGTGCTTTGTTTGCATGGGGGAGCCGTGTGTGAGGGACAGGGGAAGCAATGGCATTCTGGAAAAAAGATGAAGCTTTATCCCAGTGAATCGAAGTTCTGTCGAGCTGGTTGTTTGTAAATGCAACACAACAGACCTTGGAACTGAACTGCAGCATACAGGTACTTTGATGCAAACTTTTTCAAAGATAAGCTTAAAAAAAAATATTTGCTACTGTTTTTATGAGGTAATAATCAAAAAGTATCTCCCAACCCAAAGAGATTAACAGTTGCCTATACTTAGCCATAATTCAGCCAGCCTTGAGTGATACGAGGTTCCAGTACAGAGCTGTGGACTCTTGGATCAGGATGCAACTGGAGCATCTCTGTTCTGCATATGGTCCAGGATACTTGCTCAAAGATGTGTCCTTTTAGCTGGTATTTGTCTGTTCTTCATGTGGATGCTCTGTTCACTGGCACTGTTGTCAAAGGGAAAATCAGAAGGATGCTCTGAGGTTTGAGGCTCTGTCCCAAGATTTAATTGAAATGATTTTGCTAAATTTGTTTGCCTGGGTCTAAAATGAGAAAAGTCCCCCAAAGGGAATAAGTCTTTTAAATTCTACCACTACTGAAGAATTTACATGCTCCGAATGTTAAGTTCTGGGTTTAGTTGCTTGTTTTATTTGCAGTGAAGCAATACATAGATTTTCTGCTTCTCACGGCCATCAGAAAGCACTGGCTTCACCGTCCCCCACAAGTACTGCTGCAGAGCTGTCTCATCATGACTTTGTATTTCCAGAGAAGTTTTCATAAATTCACTCCTATCTTCTGTGCTTTCCACGGCTTTCTCCAGGGAGGAACCCTGTGACCTGTCCTAACCTCTCTGAGCAGTGCACAAATGCAGGATGCCAGCCTTAGAAAAGAGACCACGAAACTTTGTTAAACAAGGTGACTCAACAGAAACAAATGAAGTGGAAAACACCAAGTGACATGCCACGGGCCACTTGTACATGTCAGTGGGTATTTCAGTAGTTTTAATATCAGCCTATAATGCTTTCCTGAGGAGAGGTGGGGAGGGTTTGAACTGCAGCTATCAGAAATCATGAGGGGGAACACCACATTGCCGGGGAAAAGAGGGAATCTAGTGGTACCCACATCACCCATGGCGAGAAGCAGCACTGTGAGATGCTCCCCACAGCCACAGCTGTAGCCCAGATCACCCACGAGTGAACGCTGCAGCCTGGTCTCCTCTGCAGCGGAGCTGTGATTGCAGAGCTCACAGGGAGGCTGCGACAGAAGGAAAGCGGCAATGAACTGGGCTACCTTTCATATCTCGGACCCACCCAGAAAAGTTAGCTTGAGTCTCGTGCTATCTTATCTAATTATTATGATTAGATATAAAATCATTAATAACATGGCTTAATTACAACTGGTTTTCTTCAATTGCAGTCTAATGTAAAAGATTCCAATTAAGGTTCATTACGTGGAAAATCTGTGGAGTCTGTTATTTCATTCTTAAGATCATCCAGAACAAAGAGAAGACATACAGATGCTAAGTTTCTTTTAAGGGCTGTATTTTAATTAATTTCAGCTTCTGAGACAATTAATGGATTTACTTGTAGTATCTCAGGAATTTCATGGTCATCTCTAGAGAGCCAGTGCTGTGAGTTCAGGGAAGATAGGCTGCATTTCTTATGAATTACTGGGAACTAAAATCCTGTCTTGAGTACAGTGTGGAGCTCAGCTTGGGAATTTTGGCCTTGTGGCTTTGTCTGAAAAGACCAAAACTTCCCCCAGGGTAAAGCAGGTGAGTCCCTGGTACTACCACAAGCAAATATCTCTTAGAAATGCTGGGAGCTTCCCATCCCCCTGGATTCCACAGGAGGGAGGGTGCTTCGTGTGCTGGCAGAGGGACAGACACCGCGTGCCACTGTGCTGCCATAGGGACAAATCCAGCACTTAAGATGGAGAAGTCATTTGCTTCCTTCAGCCCACTACATCCTCCAGCAATGAAAGCACGATACTGGTTGATTAGCCTTCCTGAAAGGAGACCTTCCCTCACCTTGAGGAGAGTCTTGGCACCTTTTCCCATGGTCTTTGCTTGTTGAGCAGCCAGTTGCTTGCAGCTCTGCCACGGTGAAGTGTGCTGGGTCCCTCTCCAGCAGGGAGGCAGAGGGTTCTCTTCTGGTTCTCGCGCTGCGGTGCTGAGCAGACTGGAGTTCTCTGCTCCATCGCAGGCTTCCCGTAATGCCTCGGGCAGATTACTTAATCTCTCTTTGTGTCTTCTCCCCTTCAATGAAAATTGCTCCTTCTCTCAGCAAAATGCGGAGAGAGCTTCAGACAGCAAAGTCTTACTGATCATCTGCCTTGCTGAGGCTGTGATGCCAAGTGCTGTATGGATACAGGTACAAAGGGAGGAGGCAGATTCACTTGCTTTGTATAATGAGGAAAGACAGATGCTTCCATCACTCTTAAGGGAAAGTTTCTGTTTTACATTGTTTTCAGCATTGTTGACAGCAGACTCTTCTGAGAAACTGAATCTATAACCTGGCATTTTTCCCTTTTCAAGTTGTCGAGTAGATTAACCACAGACTAAGGTTTGGGACTGGCGGTTTCTCAGTCTGCTGTTGATAATGCCCTGAATAGATAACATCTGTGGGTTGAGGGATGAAGTGAAAGGGTTTCATTACTTGTTTCAAAATGTTTTAATATTTCATATGATTTGTATCATGCATTCCTGGACGCTGTAGGAATGCCTGTACTTTGTTGCTTGGAGCGTAATGCGTTGCACTAATATTCCTCCTCATTAGGCGGTTTGTAAAACTTGGCTCTTGCATTTTCTGTTGTGTGCTATGGAGCAAAATGCAGTGGTTCATGGCCATTTGCTTGACCTCGTGTCGAATTAGGGGAGGAGATAAAGGGTTGATGCAACTCCTCCACAGGAAGGAAAAAATTTAGCCTGATGTTCCCAACTCAAGGACCAGATTGGCATTCTCAACAGAGAATTTGCATGTGTGTGTGGGTGGTTGTTCTGGACCCAGAGTGGGTTCAGTGAATGGTCACAGGACAAGATCTGAGGCTAGATTTAGGGCTTTAATAGAAATCTTGAAACTGCTGCTCCAGCGTGACTCAGTTTGAAAGTCAGATGATGCTTTGTGGTAGCAATTAGGATCTGTTTACGGCCTAGGAAATAATTGGAAATTGTGCCCTAAAGAGCCACACTAAATGATGTAAATCCTAGAGGACTAGAAAGCCAAGTGATTGGGAAAAACTCTAGCACCCTTCCAAACAGGGTTTCCTGAATTTTCCATAGCAGCAGCTGCCTCTGGGCTTGTATCGAGTCGTATTAACAGGGTGCTGCAGGTAGTGACAGAGAAGCAGCGCAGAGGAAGGCTGCCTGCTGGATGTGCCTTCGGAGAGCGGCCGGCAGTGTGCTGAGTAACTCCACGACATTTTCTGTTCTGCTACAGCGCAGCGAGCGTGCTCCGGGGTGCTGGCAGGAGAGGGAGTGCGTTGGGATGGAAGCCGGGCTGATTGGCCGTAGCGCTTTGCAGGGTACAGAGCAAGCGTCTGCAGTGCGAGAGCGTGTCCTTTGGCAGCTGGGCTGGAGTGGGTTTTTACCGCAAGCAAACGCGAGCACCCCATTCCTCCTAAAGCTGGAAAGAAGCCCTGAGCGAGGCTTCAGCTGTCTGGGGGAAAAAATGAGCTATGCCCTCTCCGAGCAGCAGTGCAGTCAGGTGCTGAAGTATTATAAAGCCAGACAAAGAATAGATCATTTCCCTTTTTAGTCTACTTCTCCCTCCTCAAATTTATCCTGTACAGTGATCCTCTCTCAGCCTGCAAGAAACCTCATTGATTGGCGTGTGGCGTGGCATCTGTATGGCATGTTCTCCAGGGATTGTAGCTTAACCGCCAGCCCCAGCTCACTTGATTTTCCACAACACTTAAACACAGGTTTGAACTTTAGCTTTAGTCCAAACCAAGCCTTATCTGCTTTTTAGCCTGGCAGGAGCTGGCTTGCACTCAATTTCTGCTATACAGGTTTTGGTGACTCAAGCCACTCAGTTTAATTGCAGCTACCAAAAGCATAATAAATGCAGATCTCTGGTCTCTGAGCTGTTCTCTAGCCCTCTGCTTTCTCCTCTTTTACAACCTCATTTGCTCCTTTCCTGGCATCACTCGGTTTCCAGCCCCCTTTCCAGGTCTCTACTGCCTCTTGCAGGGATTCCCTATTTCATCTTGTCATACACCCACAAAAGTCTCCCACTCAGAGAGGCCTTCCAACTTCTGTTTCCTGCCTTCTGCTCTGCCCTGTGTGTTGTTCTCAAAAACAAAAGGGAAAGAAATTAAAACCATTAAGAAAGTGCCATTGGGTGTAGGCTGGCATTTTCAAAAGCACTGCTGGCAATGAGACAGCTGCATCTCGTGGGTTCAATAAAGGATTTTCCCACCTAGTTCTTTCTGTTACCTGTGGAAAAGCATTACATGTTTAAATGGGCAGTAGCTGCTCCCAAGCAGAAACGCTTCAGCCAGTGTCCTATGCAGGGAACACAACAACGCTTGAGTGGAGAGTGAGCTGGCTCCCAGCAAAAACAAGGAGCCTGGATTTTGCCTTAATAGCATGTCAGGGTTATTTTGTCACTGGTCTCTTCCCATCCCGTTACAATGCAATGCTCCATAGCTGCTTCACAGGGCAAGCAGCAGCCCATGTTCATCGCTATCTGTTTTCATTTCTCTCCTCTCCTTCCAAATGATGCAGGATTTAACTGTCATTTGGAGGGCAGATCTGCTGCCAAGATGGTTGGAGGAAATGGTGGAGAGGGTGACTCTGATTGGGATCCTCCCCACTCAGGACAGTTTGTCTATGAAAGCCCCAGGGAGAGGTGCAGGTGATGGATGAGGCATGAGTTAGCAGAGGTTGGGCTCTCCTGTGTCCCTTCTCTCAGCTCTCCTAGTTCACTACTTTACTAAAGGCATCAAATCTGTGCCCAGGCTTGGTGGCAGAGTAAGAGCAGAGCTTTGCCTCACCGTGTGCAGCTATGCCCTATGTGATGTTAACTTGATTTTCTTCCCTTGTATACATCCTACTGTCAGGTAAACTAGGAGCATTTTGAACTTGAATCAAAGGGCAGCATGTTGCTTGGAGGTCTGTGAATAGAACAGAGTTGTGGTTTGCAGGCTCTGCTGTCCATGAAGCATTGTGGTGGACTGGGACATGTGGGGACTCCCCAGGAGAATGGTAGAATAATAAGAAATAGGTGCTCTCTGACATGAATTTGGGAGACAGCAAATGCCAGAGGTGAGATCCAAGTGGAATTTTCTTGCAGTCTGGAGTCAGACAAGAGTCCGCTGTTTGAGGACTCCTAGTGTAACTGTATGCAGACAAAATTAATGTTATTTTATAGTTCATTTCCTTAAGTTACTTGCTTTCGTTATTACACCCACTCTGAGTATTATGGTATCACCTAGAGAACACCAAGGCAGATTGTCTTTTATCACTGTCTTGTATTTGCTCTGTCTTAATAGTAACTCTTTGTACTGGACTCCTGAATACACCTGATTTTGCCCTCTTTTGTACCAGTTTCATGTTACTGTAGCCACAATGACATCAGTAATTATTCCTCCATATTTATCAAAACATACCGTAAGAATGAGGCCTCAGCTTTATATCTGGTGATACATATTTATGTTCTGCAAAAATGTCTTGCCGTAGGATACCCAATCCAAGATGAATTGTGAGTCTCTTCTTCCCTACTCAGGAAATTACCATCTACAAGGGCACCCTGTCAAAAGGAGGGAGAGAGTTTACAGTGATATGCAAGTTACATTTAAGAAGAACTGAAAATCTCAGCCAGCATAAGGCAAACTCTAGAATAAGCTGTCAGAACAGAGCAACCTTTAATATTCATATATCTATTCAGGATGCATCGCTGCATAATGTGTATTGCAGTCATCAGATACACATGTTTAGCACCTAGAAACAGTAAAAGAACTTGTTAAAGCTAAAATGGAAATTATGGGATTGATTTACCTGTGCACTTCTAGTTGCTTTATGCCAGACTGGTGATATGAAGGAGGCATAAACCTCATATAACTGGCTGAGTAAATTAGATTAATGTCTTGTTCTCCTTTTTGGAAAGGTCTAAAGCAGACAAAATGTACCCTGAGCCTGTACAAATTCCTTTTCTTGTATGTCTGTTGCAGCCTTCCCCTGCGGCAGTTTTTATGATCTTTCTGGTCTTAAAACGTATCTTTTAGTGCTAGTTTGTCCCCCTTTGCTGAAGGAAAACTGCTAGATGTTGACTGCCATGAAAAGC
Organism: Buteo buteo; assembly: GCF_964188355.1. Classification (NCBI taxonomy): domain Eukaryota; kingdom Metazoa; phylum Chordata; class Aves; order Accipitriformes; family Accipitridae; genus Buteo; species Buteo buteo. The sequence continues at coordinate 7,556,752 of NC_134194.1, forward strand.
CCACCCTCATACATAGTGCACACATTGCAGGCTCTGCCTGGCCCAGCTTTTACACTCTTGTGGGCAAGTCTGTTTCAACCCCCCGTGAGTACCATGTTATACGGATCACCCATTCACTCCTGCTCTCCATCTGCTGTTGCACAGCGGCTCTAGGAGCACAGGTCTCCCAAGAGCAGCAGTCTGTGCTGCTCTAGCAACACCATTCCCTCCTTCCTCCTCCGCAAAGGCAACAGAGCACGTAAAACAATTTTGGCAGCTAAATATGGCCTGTGGGCTTGCAGTTGGGCAATGGTGTTACATGCTCATGTAGGGTTTCCATGATATATTTGTTTTATGTAGCGCTCTGTGTAGAACTGTTTTGCTCCATATATAAAAATACATATCCTCATGTATATTTTCATCTGTAAGTATCCTTTCTGAGAAGGAAAAGATGGAGCTTGTGCAATTTACTGTGATTGCACTTAGCTGCTTTTCATTATAGTCCATGGAATGGTTTCTTTGAGTTTTCTTTTTCTAACACTACTGAAGTTCTCGTTCTGGGAAAAAAATTCCTCAACTTTAAGAGACTTTGCTAAGAGAAAATTGTTCATGTCACATCTTGGTCTCCTCAGCACGATGTTGCCTTTATAAAACCTCAGTATTTGTTTGATGAGTGTTACTGATTCATAGAGACAGTTACCTGAAACTCATATTGGCAGACCTATAGGCAGGAAATTTACCCAGTCCCTGGTGATATAAGGGCCCGCAGACACAGGCAAGGGACCAGGAAACTGAGGGCTGAAGGTGAATCCATATGAAGGAGAGTCAGCTCTGGACTGGGTGATGTTGAATGTACTCGGTAGATTGCACTATTGCCAGGGAATGAAGCTGGGAGAGGAGCACATCCAGCTGTGGGTGCTCCTGACCCTGGTTCCAACCAGCCCAGTCCACTTCTCCCTCTCCCTGTTCTCCATCACATTCATTCCCTCATACAGGGAATTCCCCAGCAACTGCTGGTCCCCAAACTGGGCAGAATTTTCTTTTACCACTGTCTCTTTTGAAGCTATGGACCATGCACCCAAAATCTAGTTGGAAAGGCATCAGGCATCTGCTTTACCAGCTCTCTGAGTTGTGGTGGAAACATCTCTGGGTTGGATCCAGCTGTGCAATTAGTGAGTAGGCAGGAGTGTGAATTCCCAAGAACACTTATAGCTGATGGGTCTCTTTTGTTGGCAACAGTTTTGCCCTGAAGCGTTTGTTAAATTTAGTTGGACCAGAGGATCTGAGCAAGTGCATTATGGGAGGGAGAAAAGCAATGCCATGGGCACGTTCCCACTCCAACACAATCCTTCTTGATGGAGATATGGGGGTTCTTTTTGGCTGGCAGGTTGGGAAGAAAGGGATGAACTGAAATTGGATGATAATACTAAGTGAGATGATCATGCCTTTTAGGGCTCAGCATAAGTCTGAGATGATCCTGGCCATCATCATTATGCCAATTCACACGGTGTTTACAGAAGTAAAGCCACCAAAGTGGCTTATCAATGGGAGAAGATGTCAGCTGCTACCATACAAAGCAGCTGGACTGTTAGAGCTCATGATCCAGAGTCATTTGAGAAATCTGACCTTACCTCTATCCTTTCTGCAGCAACCTGAGAAAATTAACAAGGCATAACAGCCCATAATACTCTCATTTTAGCTGCAATCACAAATCTAGAATGTCCTCATCTTCATAGTATTGCGGTTGTCTTTATTATAATTGCATCAAGGGCTTATTTCTGGTTGGACATTTACTGATCAGACCAAGAGGTTGCTGAAGGCAGTCATTTCCCACTGCTGGTTAATAGCCACATCCCATGAGGAGTCTGCCCTTGGCAGGGAAGCTGGTAGGAATCATTTTGGAGGGGCTGCAGCCCCATCACTGCCCTTGAGGCAGTGTTTTAAGTAGTATAATTTAATTAAAATTTAATAAGCAATCAGAAGTTGTGCACAGCATTGCACTGCCATTTTTTAACAACAAATTAATACCTTTATTCTAGAATTTCCCCTTTCAAAGCAATTTAAGTTAAGGTTATATGGTTTTAAGTCAAATTCTGCACATTTGTATTGGCCAGTTTTGGCTCAGGAGGATTACAGGAGCACTCAGGTATGTGCCTGTCTGTAGGAACCAAACATTTAATCTGTTAGTAGCTTGTCCATGTCCAGGTATACCCCAGACAAGAAGAAAGACATACTGCCATATCTGGCTCATGTTTGAAACAGAAAGGCAAAATCCTGGTCCCAGTTAATTTAATTTCAAAATTCCCAGCAACTGCAATAGGGCCAGGCTTTCATTGAAAAAATTAATTTCATTTTGTGTGTCTCTCTCCAAACCTTTCCCTCCACTGCACCTGAGCGAAAGCCAATATGGAAAAGCCAATATTGACAAAAAGATCCAAGCATGTCTTTCTTAGCTCATTTCACTTCTTGGCCTCTTCAGTTTCCCATGGCCCTGAGGATAAACAGAAGTTCACTCATTGCTAGAAATAACATCAATGCGCTTCAGCTGGTTGTGGCTACTGGCCAGTGATGTTGGCTTTTCAAACAGCACTCTTTCACTTTCAAGTACATCTGAATGACACACTCGGTTGATTTGCAATGTTCCTGCCAGCAGCTCGGTACGTTAGGTGGTCTGTCTTCACTATAAATTGAATGGGGCAAGATGCTTAGAGTGGAGTGACAGGCTTTCAGACAGCAAGATCTTTAGAGAAATCAGTTGTTATTACACGAACAGCGTCAAGAAGGCACCTATTTAGGGCAATGTTGAGGAATAGAGGTAAAGCAGTTTGAAAGGGACAATGGAAAGAGAAAAGGTTAAATGGAGCAGTTGTGCACAAAGTCTGTGCATTATTTATAAACCTTCCAGACGTGCAGGACCTTCCTTTGGTTAACACACTTGCAATTTTCCAAACCTTTGGCCAAAAACTCCAGCAGATACAGAACTGGCATCCACTTGCTTAAACAAAATATGCCATCAAAGATAGAAAATTGGACAGGTTTGCCCCTATGCTTTCTAGAAAGCTTTGCCATTAGTTTGCTAGAGAGATGCAAACAGATACTAAATACCCCATTGAGGCTTAGTGAATAAATGCCAAGGTTTACAGTACCTCGGTGGGCAGGGGAGTCCTGCAGAACCCATGGGGTTTTCAGTGGATTTGGCAGAACAGGGTCTGCTGTTCAGTGAAAAATGTTTCCAAAACGCTTTCCGATACTATGAGAATTAGTAACGAGCTTGCGAAGCTTGTTCTGCTGTAAACTACATGCCAAAAGGAGGTTTTGTTTTCCTCAATCGTCTTCAATAATTTCCCCCCTCTCTTTCTGTTTCTGCATCTCTTTCTTTTTTTTCTGGTTGTTGTCCCTCAGGGGAAATGTCCTTCTGAGCCAGAACAAAAGACTGGGTGGATTATGAATTTTTGTTATTAGGATCATAAAGGCTTTTTCTCTTACAATTTCCCTCTCTTCCCTCGTATTTCATGTCCTTCATTTCCCTGTGTGAGCCTTCGTCAGAGAGAACCACCAGGGCTGTACATCTTTTTCTCCTTTCATTCCATGCAAAATCCTGTTCAGAGTTATTCAGTGCCTGCCTGGAGGTGAAGGAACATGGGGTGAGTTGGAGGAAACCCTTTCATCTCCCAGTGAAAATCCTTGAATTGGATTTTTACTCATGGTTGGCATCCCAGGGGATTACAGTACAATAATGTGGTGGTAGTGATTTTGTTTGAGAAGGCAGCACTTTAGATTAGTCAAGGAGTTTTGATGTCTGAATAATCCAACAGAAAGCCAATATCAGAGCTGCTGCTGTATTTCCAGCTCTATCTACCAGGACCAGAATGTGACTAGAAGCAAAAATTCGGCAGAGGCTCAGTCTTGAGGGTCCTGCAAGGTGCTGGCACTCTGGTCCTGATGTAGTAAAAACACACTCAAGTTGGTTAGTCCCTTATCATCACTCAAAATGGTTAAAAATAAGCATGTGCTTATGTGAACTGATGGATGAGGGGTCAGAGAACTCTACTCGTTACAGGCTTTGGCACTTCTAGTTTAAATAATATTGCAGCAGGGAACTTACTTTGGTTGGCAGGACAAGAATGCTCGGGAGAGAAAGAAACAATTTCTGTGATTTTGGTGAGACTTTCTCGCTAATATTTTGCAAGAGCCTAGATCTCTCTTCCTGTAGGTGAAAGCTTTCAGTCATGATTTATCCATGAACAACACGTTGTCCTTAGGATTATTTTTGCTTGATGTGGTTTGCAAACTGTTTACTCTTTTTGTACTAGAGTCTGCCTCCATTGTATACTTAGTACTGAAAATATTAGGCTGCACTTCTGGTCACTCAGCTCACACAGCACTGCTGTTCTCTAATTGAATGCATACAGCTCTTGAAATAAAATTTCTGCTGCAAATGTTTCTGCTGACAAGTTTGGAAAGCGCTGTCTGCAATCTTTCTTTTCTCGCTGTCTGAAAGGTATCTGTCCTAAAAACATGCCCGCCTGTAAGTGTTTTGACTCAGAGTACCCTTAAATATGACAGGACACAAAGAGGACTTAAATGAATTCATAAAAAAAAAAAAAAAAAAAGAAAGAAAATAAAGAAAAAGCATTTCCTGCCATGTTTTAGGTGGCTTAATAACAGAAACTGCAGACTGTTCGATGCTGCTGTTTCTTTTCATGTTATACAGGTACTTTTCACCTATATCAGTGCCAGATTTTGGTCTCCAGTATGTTCTTTCAAGATTCTTAACTCACCTTAAAAAAAAAAGGGAAAGGAAGAAAAGTGTTAAGGGGTGTCTGTGTGTGTGTTCCTAATATAGACCTGTTACTTGTCCTTAATGCCGAAGTCCTTAGGTTTGTTCCACTATTTTTTGTGTGATTTCTGAAAGAATGCATTTGTCACTTCACACAGCTAGGAAAAATAAAATCTGATGATTGGTGCTTTGATTCCTCTGGCAGGTTTATATTGTGTCCTTATGACAAGCAATCCTTAACCAGGTGCTTATTTTGTGTTATGTGTCTATGAGTTAATTCCACCCTGGTACCCAAAGAAATCAGATGCTCTCCTTTGTATTATATTTTTCTAATTCAGAACAATTTACTCCTGAGGATTTACAGTGGGTCACTATATCTGGGTGTGCAGTAGCTCAGTAGAAGCAAGATAAGTCGACGTACAAAAGCTTTATGTCTGTATTTCAAAGCTGAAGGAAGAGACAAGGTGTGTGGATTGGGCTGCACATTGCAGAGAGAAATCATTTTGTAATGTTCCAGATTCAGTCGCAAGAGGAGGGAAAGGAAGAATCTATTTCTCTAGCAAAGCAGGAGTCCTCTGCTTGTGTTTATCAACACTTAAAACACATCTCTAAGTGTAATTTCCAGCATGCCAAATGAAATTCCTACCAATCACTCACTTTGTTGCTATTAGTGCTGTTAATAATGTAATTTATTCAACTTAAAGGCTCCAACAGAAATATATAATAGGGAAGATATAAAAACTGTTCCCTGGAAAGATACATATAGTAAAAATGGGCTAATTATACAGGAGCTGATTCATAAAACTGGAGACACCAAAGGCTAGCCTTTGTGAACTGGCTGCCTCAACTGAACCTTGCAGGATTTCTACACGCAAGCTTGTCATGCTCAGAAGTGAGCTACTGATTCAGAGACACCAATAACCGAATGGCTTAGAGGTCCCCTAGGAGAGGGACACACAACACATGCTGATGGGTTACAACTCTCCAGTTCTCTCCTCCAGGTACCCTTAATTGCCATCTTTCCTGCAGACATGTGATTTTGCCCAGTTCAATTCCACTGGATGAAATCGCGCGTGATCTGCAGATTGAACGTCACAGTGGCACTGATGAGCTTTGTATAATCCTGTTTAATCCAAGAAGCTCAGGAAATTACATTGGATTATTTGTACGTGATAGGAAGGACCTCAGAAGGTTTAAAGCCGTGTGATTATTTACACTTCTTGAGGCAAAACTAGGCATCGACTCTTCCCATGTCTTCGGTTTTGGTTGCTAAATATAAAGCTCATTACAGTGACAGGCTCATTTTGTACTTGTGGACTCTTGAACATTTGGCCCTCAACATATTTCCCAATTATTTATCACTGCTGCTAACATCTGCTCTTCTACCCTTTGTGTTTATTTAAAATGTGTTCTTCAGCCACTGAAATAGCTCTGTTTGGACCTCCTGTAGGGAGGCATATGAGCTGTGCTGCAGCCCGTAGGTTTTATCTGAGCTCTGAAGCGGTCAGCACTGGGAGAGTTGAAGGAGAGTGAAATTTTGCAGCATTAAGGATCTCTGTATGTGGACACTTACTGGAAGAAAATCAGCATTTTATGTGTCCTGCGGTTCATTTATCACTAGTAATTCATTCTACAGTGTATTAACTGACGTAAGTCTATTCTTATTGTGCGAGAGACAATGCTTCTTTCTTGCCTTTGCTTCCCTATAGTGTGTCAAGGACCTTAACTTGTTCTTATTGGATTTTTATTTTCTCTTGTTTAGAAGCTGAATGTTTAAGGGCTAGTTTTCACAGCAGCAGAGCATATGCAGCAATAAACATCTTCTCCAGTTGATTAAGCACTATAGCTGAGTTGTTCAGCTTCCACAGAAGCTTTTTATTGGAAGTATCCTCCAACTCTGAGGATCATTTTAATTATATTGCATGAGAAGGAGCAGAAACAATAAACTAGAACATTAGAAAAAATTAAAAGATACAATTTTCCTTCCCTGAGAGGAAGTTTTGAGTGTAGGTCAGAGTAGATTGTAGGTGTTTGTGTAGCTGGGAAGTATTCTTGAAAGCCCATTTCCCAGTATGTATTTCTTTTCAGAGGCTGCAGAGGACATTAAGGATAGGATAGGCCATTTCGACTGATCTTCTGAGGCCAGATTGTGAAGTTATTGTGAATCATGCTGGTAATTTCAGAGAAACATATTGCGCAAGCTTACTATTTGTCAGTGCAAATGACGTGTTTCCAGCTTGACCAGTGGAGAGTCTAGCCTTGACAAGGCGACACTAATGGAAGTAGCTTGCTTAGATTTACTTCCTACCCACTCTGAAAGATGTGAAAACATTAATTTCTATTACTGCCATTCTGAACCTTTTCACTAGCTCCAGATATCAGTCTGGATATTTGTCTTTCCTACCATTTGTTTGAGAGAGGCAGTAAATAACTGTATAAAAAAAAAAACCACCCAAACCCACAAAACTGTAGCAGGACAGGCATGGGAGGACAATGTCAAAATGAGACTTCTCAAGCACATCAGCCTCTTATTTCAGACACATGCCTTGCATTTCCAAGCTGCCAGGCAACCCCCAGCACTGCTAACCTCTGTGGCTTTCTTGATTGAACAAGGTTGTTGATGTTTGGCCCAGTATCTTCACTTGTCTGGCTCTGAGGGGACCATCTGTGTTACCTCAACTTTTTTCTTTTCCTGATTCTTATGATTATCTTCTCTTCTGTTAAACAGTTGGTTTAACTGCCAATTAAATACTGCCTTAAGTTAAACACTGCCAGTTAAACACTGGCTAATCTTCTAATAAACTACAGCAGTGAGGACAGTGGCAGTTTTTGCAGTGGAAGCCTAACTTAAGGGCAGGCTTGTCAGGTTATTTGTGCAAGGCTGGTTGAAAGGTTTGTGAACTTTCCAGCAAACCTAGTTTTGATCAAATCTGGGCTCTGTTAGCCAGGTAAAACACTGGCTTCACACATCACTATTCCTGCCTCCCTCCCCTTCCTGCCCAATGTGCTCTGAACCAGATAAACCCTGACAATTCCCATAGGGGTTTCGAAGGTTACTGATGCTGTGGCCTACAGGGGCTGGCGGGCATGAGGTGAGACAACAGATCCAGTTTGGCATGATCTTCTTTTGCACAGGGATTTTTACCCAGCTCTAGGAAGAAGGATTGGGAGGAAGAGTAGACAGGCAGTGGGGCAGGATTGTCAACAAGGGGAGGTGTCAGCCAGCAGTGCCTGCTCCCATCACCAGACTATGAGAACCACCTTCCTTGTCCTCCCCCCACCTCCCCATTGCAGTTTGATTGATACCTTCCTTACCTGCTTTTATACAAAAGCACTCCCTGCAAACACACACAAATATACACCACTACTATCTCTTCAGTCCCCTTTAAAGATCCCCTTTATTGCAAAGGTTGTTCAGTACAAAGCTGGTGAAGACCTGTAATTTGCTCCTTCTGAGACAGAGCGTTCCTAAAGCAAAAAGAATCCAATGGTTTTTTGGGGCTGTGATCATCTCTTCTCAGGTGCTGGTATGGGCCCCACAGAGAAAGAGCCTGCTTTGTGATCATACACCAATACAAATAAAAACCAGTATGCCATCACATTACTTAATGCTGGCAACTTTTGCCTCTTCTATAAATCTGTCGTCTTCTGCCAGCACTAAATGACACTGAAGTTAACATTATTTACTCCTTGATGTTTCAAGAGTTGCTCTTTCTCTAGCCACTGGTGCAAACATTTTGAGAACTGAGTGCTAATGTAGAGATAAGTAGAAAAGGAAACTGTGCCTCTCCAAGTAATGCACAGTCCAGTTGTGACTTATTGCAAAGATGTGAAGACCCTGCAGGATACAGCTTGCTGTTCAGACTCCCGCCCCAAATACTGCAGATTTGTTTGTGGGAACTGCAGGAAGAACTGGAAGTTCTAAACTCATCACCAAATGCATTGAATAAGATGATGTCAAATAAAACTAGCCCTAGCTCTGATCATTTGCATCTACTGCTCACCCTCCTCTATTAGAAGTGCCCATCATCCCTGAGTGCTCCTTTTACACCTTTGCCATCAAGTTCTCCCTCTGATTTGCTAGACCTGGTTCTCAGTTTTTGATATGTCTAAAGAACATCAGGTATGCTGAAATATTTCTATATGTAAAATAGTTATGGGAAAACAGCTTATAGTGAAAGCAAGAGAAAGTTTGTAGTCACTGAGGATTCCTCATTATTTTTTCTCCAACATGGAGAAAAGTAGCAAAGAAACAGCTAGTCTATGCAGAGAAACTCCAAAGCAAAAAGCAATACCGAGGAGGAAACTGCAGTGCAGTGACTTTGAGATGCCACTGTCTTCTCAGTGATGGTTTGTGGCTCAGATGACTCTAGCCCACCTAGAAAACAGGAAGGCAGCAAAACATATAATGCAGAGAGTCTGGGAATTACATATTTTAAGGCTAGAAGGTGATCATGAGCCATCTCATCTTAACTCTCTCATCTTGCCAGCTTACAGAGTGCCGACTTGTACTCCATTACATCTGCACAAGACCTATAACATTTGTCTGATCATCCTACCTTGGTTTAGAGACTTTGAGTGAGAGATCACCCCACAAAGCTGTAGATAAATTGTTTTAGTGGGTAATTGCTATTGTAAAAAGCAAATCTGACATTTGTTGTATGTACTGCTTTAGCTTTTTCTTCTGTCTTTGAACATATTTATAGCCCTGGGCAGTGACCCCCTTTCAAATTATTGTTGACTCTTGGTTTGGTTTTTTTTTGTGGTTTTTTTTTTTTTCCCCCTTATTTGGAATATGTAAAGAAGTCTTGATACAGAACATGTTATTTAAAACTCTTTAGAGCAAAGTTAGTGTTTTCTAGTTAAAAACCCCTTGCTATATCTATTTTTTTTCTGACAAGATCTTCCTTCTTTTAATTTAAATAAACCCATCTGTACATGCCTATACAGAGCTAGGACAGTTGCACACTTCCCCAGTATTTCCTGTCAAAAACTGTTGGCCACAAAACACTTGACTAAGCTGGTTTTGGCTTGACCCATATAGCCATTCTTTTTTCTATGATAAGAATATTAGTTTATAGTTTCTCCTTTCTCTGGTAATTTTCTCTCTTGCTTTAAAAAAATTCTTTCCATCCTTCACTAGAGCCAGTGGTGCTCTGAAGACATGTAGGAACCATGAAATCCTCATCCTCAAGTGTTTGGATGCATTTTCAGGCTGAATGAATTTTTCTGATGGTCTCCCAACAGTGACATTATTGTCAAATTTTAATGCAAAAGTTTTGATTTTTACCATTCACACAATTAAACACCTTTTTACCACCATTTATCACAATTTCGTGATGTTATCCATAGTCTCATTTAAATGTTGTAAAGAATCTGCTGAAATTGTGGTGTTATTGTCCGTATTGCTCTCTTGTTCCTGTTTGCAGCAAGTTCAGTGAAAACTTACTTATGCTCCTCATCTTATCGCAGCTACATTGTTTTCAGTGTATGCTATTGCCAAGAACAATGCTATAGCACTTAATAACAGAATTTTGTCATAGTCTTCATCTCTGGAAGCTATTCCAGTTTATCATTTTAATAGCAAATGGCGCGTTTTACACAGTTGCCTGATAAAAGTTCTCGCAAGCCTCTCTTTTTTTCTTCTCTTTTTCTCTCTCTCTCTCTTCAGTTATAGATTTCAGGAACACTTACTTCCCCCTCATCTTTTTAAGGCCAAGGTCAAGCCTAGTGAAAGATGCTGTGGGACACCTCATGTGTCAGATATATGACACAGTGCTTTCAGGCAAAACAACAAAGCAGTGTACAAAGGGACCACAACAAACTAACAGTGTCAGGGTGATGAAGAATGAAAAAGTGAGGAAGAACCTGCTACATTAGGATGTACAGAATGCATTGAATATTAGTCATGAATGTATGGATTCAGTGTTTCCAGCAACAAAATCTACCTAGATGAAAACATCGGCACTTATTTTTCAGGTTTTGTGAAGGGTGTGTGTTCAGATGAGTCTGAAATGCTTGTAATTAATGTTATCAAAAGTGTGACATTTAATTAACTCAATAACACGTTGAGCCTAATGATAACACATTTTGATTCACCGCAGGCAGCAATGAGCTCTCCTGAGCAACTCCAAAGGTGGGAAGGATTGGGGGAAGGAGGAGCCCTGTAGTGCACATGAACACACTTTTTGCTGAAGAAAGGCAGAGTGGTGAGAGAGCTGATTACGTTGTCAGTCCCCAGCTCACATCACAGAGACATTTATGACTTCAGACTATCTGCTATCAGATATTTATAACAATGATCTATTTTTCCAGTCTTAATTTTTATAACACTTATTTGCCACTGAAAGGAATAACAACAGAATGCATTAGTTTCATATTCTTGAGTCAGAACTGGTCAATGAAATGATGCCTTTTTGACGTTGAAACCTATTACAAACATTTTCTAAAACTGAATCAGCAAATGAATTTTTTTAATTTGAAATGGAAATTTCTGCTGTGTCATTCAGCTGATCGATAAGAAGTTATGCAGAAGAAGTAATACAAATGGGAGGGGGAGAGAATTGTACCTCTGCTGTGCTGTTATTGCTGGTTTTGCTAGCATGTAACTGATTAGTCAGGTAGCAGCATGAAATTTTCTTCTCCACAATATTTATGTAAATTTAAATGCTTTTCAGAGACATCTTATTTAGTTAAAATAAATAAATAGAAAGAACTAAGATGAACAGGGACTATGCTTAAGTATCCTGAAGATATTTGATCAAGCAGGTTGCTTCTGCATCTCAGAAATACAATGAACATAGGCCATTGGACGTTTAACCCTTGTAGGACTGAATTTCACTGACTTTCCCATCCTGAACATAGGACATGAGTTCTTAAGAACTCTCAGAAATAAGAAAGGTAATTTGTTCTGCATGCAACCTGCCCAACTGGATGAGGTAAAGAAGCTCACAAGTGCAAGGGAAATTTTATGGAGGTGTTTTTGATGACTCACCCTTCATTGCAGGAAGGCTACAGCCAGGAATGAAGCTTGTGGCTTAAGTATATTCCAGATAGGAGATGGGACAGGAGAAGTGGTCCAAGAGACCCAAGGACAGAGTGGAGAGAGGTGGCAGCTGGGACAAAAGTTCAGTAGAAGGAGTAGGGCAAGAAACAAGCTCATAGATGTTCTGCCTTGCAGGTGTGTTTTGTGGCAATCAATTAATCCATGCCCTTCAAGATTCAAGTCTGGCAATATTTCCCTGACTAAAACTCAACCCCCATGGATTTCTGTTGGTATCAGTTAGGAGTGGCTTCAGGCTTCGGGTGGGATTTTAGGCTGTCAGTCAGGACAGTGTTGTTCCCATCTCATGAACGGGCACTGAGTGTCAAGGGTTTGAGAGTGAACGGAGTGAGGAGGATAAGGCTGGGTCCCAGTGCAGGATCTGACCCTAGCAGCTGGTCCAAGCCATGGGCTCTATCATGTGGGGCAGACGATGACTTATTGCTCTCTCCAGGAATTTTATTTGCATAGTAACGGGCAGAGGAGGACTGCAGTGTCCCTGCAGCAAGGCCATCGTTACGATGTACTGCCGGGTTTACATTTCCATAGCAAAAGCATGCATATTAAAAAGGGCGTGTGTACACGGGGATGGGGATCGATGGACACATTCCGGCATTTGTGAAATGGGTTGAAGGATCGGAAACAATGGAGCCAAGGTCCCTTCTCTGAAGATGTATGAGGGGGCGTTGGACGCCTGGAATCTCATTGTCATGGAGGGGAGGGGGTTGTTCTTCCTTCTTTTCCCTTTTTTCCTTGCATGCGAGCGAGAAAGGGGGCGGGGAGGGGAGGGAGGTAGTCGCTCCGCTGCCGTGCTGGGTGCCAGGCTTGCTACTGCAGTATCGTACTCAATATTCTGATCACCTTGTAAGTCAAGGAGCCTTGTGGAGCCTGCAGTGGTGTCAGGGTGAAAAACGAGCAACGCCATCACGCTTGGCCAGGCGGTGGCTGCCTGCCCGCAGCGAGTGCTGGTCTGCAGTGTCTTCCTTTGATAGAAACCCACTTTGAACAGGGTGGTGGGCTGGTGGCTTGCTTTTTTGTTTTGATATTTCCCATTGCGTTTAAATGAGAGGTTTCACTGCAGTGGTTCACAATACTAGAGGCTTGAACTCCTTGTCTTAGGGTCTTGAATTCCTCTCGTGATTTGTCAGTCATTTGTGAAGATGCAGGAAGGAGTGGGCTCAGTTGAATGTGGTTTTGGATGCGTTTTCCTCTCCCTCTCTCGCTCTTTTACATGGCAAGTGAGCTGGAGGAGGCAGTTTCCCGCAGTGAAAAGCAGGAGGAATGCACCGTCGCTTGCGAGCGTGTGTGTACACGTACACGTGTCGAGGGAGGAGCAGGCTTTTCAGTAGGGAGGTATTGCAGTGGCGAGTGCGATACAGACCCCTGGATGCTGCTAACCCAAACCGTTGTCTTTTATTTTATTTATTGTTCGTGGCAAAGGCATTGCCTAGGCAACCATGATGCTTCTCCACTCTTGACTGGCGCGTTCTGCGTCATCTGGGTGGGACACAGCAAAGCAGCAGAAGGAGCAAGACAACTGCTGTTTGGCTCAAGACGCTCGGAGATTGATAGTGCTAGTTAGAGGCAACTAGACATCCGGGAAAGGCTGCACAGGATTTTTCCCACGCTGCTCTGTCAAGTCACTCAGAAGAGGTTTGCAGGGCTGATCTTCCACTCGTGGCTTGGCTGAGGCACTTTGGTTGCAGCCCGCTGTTCCCCCTGGTGTTTTGGTTGTGACGTCTAATCTCTGCAGTGTTCATACACACCATTCTTCGCTTGCAGCAGCCTCTACTCTGCCAAGATGACTTTGTGCCATCTCCAGGGAGAGAGACGGAGGGAGTGGCTGGTTGCCTGTTAGCTTACATGTTCCATTACTAATGCCTTTTCTCTCAGCGCGGGTGCAGCCCAGATTTGTTAGAGTAAAAATTGTTCCTTCCCTCATGGCTGCCCAGTTAGGAAGGCTTGTGATGGTAACTTCAGGGCTGACCCGCAAATAAAATAATCCAATCACTCAGCCACCCCTGGAGAACAAGAAAATAACACCCTCCTGGAGCTCCATTTACAGCAGCATGACCACCCTGCATGGAGATTCTCCTTTATGTCTGTGCACTCAGTTTAGGGTAAGGTTCCCAGTTATGTTCATTGGGAGGGAAGAAGCCCTCAACAAAACTAATTTTCATCATGACTAGATCCATGCAAGTGTGTCTGTTTGTACAAGGCACAGACACAATTATATCCCAAATACAGTAGCCATCTACCAGCTTCTGATGAGACCTGCTTTGAACTGAAAAAAAAAAAAAAAAAAAAAAAAAAAAGGAAGGAATATCTCAGTCAACAGGGTGGAGATCTGCCTGTCTATCTATCTGTCTGTTATTTAAACAGAGAAAGAAAGAGAAGAAAGGAGTAGAAACCTATTATTTTCTCTTCAACTGCAGGTGCCTGGAAATCACTCTGCAGATTAGTTTATTACAACTCGCTCAGACTAATGGAACTGTGATGACGTATAGTTGTGAGGACAGGAATTATTGTATTAAAAGTGTTGGCAGATATAGCTAACAATTTAAGCTTGTTAGCCATTCCTGTCTTGGGATAAAACACACAATGAAAGGTGGCGTAAAAGTTTTACTGCTCTGTGTACAGGTCACATACAAATCAGCTTTCTGGCGAAAGAATATAAAATGTTCCACAATACAGAATTGCTCCCATGGGGGCATTCTGAATGTCCCATTCAGATGCATTTCTTCTAGAAAATCCCCTTGGGTCTAAGCATATAGCTGAAATGTTTTGAATTTTTAAAGCTCTTGCACAGCTTTTTCCTGTGCGTTTTTTTTTCCTGCCTTTTTTTTTTCTTTTTCTGCCTTTATTTTATGTTTTTTTTTTCTTTTTGTTGCACACTCCCTATTTTTCTACCAGCCTGTGGTAGTATCAGCTCAGAAAGTCTTCCTGCAAGCTTGTTTCAAAACTTTTCTTATTCTCCAGACTGGTGTGCTACCAACAAATTCATGCCTCTTCCAAGTAAGCATTGTATTCCATGGAAGTGGGAAGAGAAAATAATATCTAACTTGTTAAAAAAGACAGATTTTTGGGTTTGAGTGAGAAGAATCAAGGAAAATCTTATGCTGATAAGTTAACAGAATTTTTTTTTGGAGGTGACAGACCAAACTAAGTATTTATGAAGGGGTTTCACTATCTGCAATGTTTGATTTCACCCCAAATGAGAGGCTGTGTTTTATTTTAGGTCATTTAATCCAAATTTAGTTTTTAATAACATCCCCATCCTGCGGTTCCAAAATAAAAACAAATCTATAGATAATGTTGAATTGAAATGTACCACAAATTCCTAAACAATATTTTTTGGGGGGCTAAATAGTGAATTAAAATATTTCAACAGCAGAGAAATAAATCAACTTTTTCCCATTCTTTGCAAATCATTCCCTGAGTTTGCCAGGAAACATCAGAAATTATGCACTTCCATCTTCAGAGAAGCTAGTTTTAGGAACAGGTTCTGTAGCAGGTGTTTTTACCCCATTTGCTTTCAGGAAAGGAGAGTCGGTATTGTCATTTCCATGGTTAGATGAAAATGTTTATGCACGCAGGGAGGGTGGGAGCGAGGCAGGAGCTGGCCATCCTGCATCTGAGCCAGAGTCAGCGGCTGGTTAGCCCTGACCCAAAGCATCGCTGGGCACCCAGCACTCACGACGATCTTGTCATAATAGGCTGCTCAAAATTTCTCGTGAGGAGAATTTTATGGAGGAGACAGTAGGACCTCAGGGGGGAAAGGAGTACGGCTGGGAGATCGCCAGGTAGGCATTGCCTTCTCAGGTGGATAGAAGCTTGTGCTCCACAGACGGCTACCAATACTGGCCGTTCTTCTGACCCTAATTATAACCCTGATGCTAGGCTTAAGGCCAAAGGAATACTCTTAGCTATTAGAAAGTGTAGTCCCCCTCTCCCCACCCGTGTTTGTACATGGGAAGTGAATAGGTGATTCTTTTTGTCCCAGAAAGATGAATGTTCAGAGGATGTCCCACTCCTGCTCGAGCTCTGTCCAGTACCAAGTGAAAAAATATTCCTTTCTAGGTTTGTTTTTCTTCTGTTTTTTTAATCTCCCCCCATGGCAAATGAGTGAAGTGAACTGGAGAGACAAGTCCAAATTAGTAACAGGCTGCAAGCGTGCCCACGGGCAGCAGACACCCGCGGGGATGGGGGAAGGAATGTCAGCCAGTGGACGCAGGAGCCCAGCTCCCAGGGTGAAGTTGCCCTCCTGTGTGCAGGCAGGGGGGGGGTGAGATCAACACCTCCTCCCTGTTGGGAGTCTTGTGCTTCAGTCTTGCTCTGGCCCCGCTTTTCACCCATTTGCTTCACTGGGCTGGAGGGCCGATGGGTGGGAAGTAAACCTAATGAGGAATGTAACTGTCAGATACTTTGTGAAGAAGACTACTCCAACGCCTCCAAATATATCCAGTTTCCTCTGTAGCTCTCTGGACCCTTTCTCACTTAATTGCTCCTCTCTGGCAGGTACAGGGCCCCCCTGTAGAGACAAATGATTTACTGACTCATGTGACTTGTATTTAATATGTAAGTTCAGACTGTAGCCTCAGCTCCATCACCTTGGCAGTGCTCCAGCGATGCAAGGAGGAGATACAGCTGATCTAAAGAGTTAAATAGATGTCTTCTTGCATAAATAAGCAGAAAGCTGGAAGGGACTGTCCAGGCCAGTTTGCAATCCAATAAATCTGAATGTCAAAATCACAAAAAGCTGGTTTTGAGCAGCATAAATCACAACAGCCCGATAACCTAGGATGACGGGCAGAGGGATGGAAAGGGTGTAAAGATGATCCAGGTATCACTGTAGAACACCTTTCCCATTCAGAAAGCATTGTATTTTGTTGTATCAGGAACTTCACCTCCAGCTGCCTCCCTGCTTCTGCCCTGACTCTGCAGAAGTAGGAAGAATGGGTAGCTCTGGTGCAATTGTACTAATGGGGAAATCCTGTAGACTTGCAAAGTGAATAGTGGCCTGTTCACTTCTGAATCATCCCACGGCAGGATGTAGATCAGTAGATGAGGAAGGTGGCTCCAGAGGACTTTTGGAAAGATTATACATGTGCCCTCTTGACAAAAACTAGCAGAGACGCATTCCAGAAACCAGTCTAGATGGGAAAAACAGCACCAGCACTTGGTCATATCGCTTTTAGGAGATGGCAATAGGATACAAGCATCGTTCATGTTATTTTATTGTGAAACCTGCATCTGAGCTGTGGCATTGCTTTATTCTGCTTTTCTCTTGAAAGACCAGGCAAACACCAGGCTGCTGTCAGACTGCCACGGGCTGGCGTGATACATCTCCAGCACGTCTGTGCGGCTGACTGCAGGGAACTGCGCTTCCAAATCTACCCATAAAACCGCCGCGGCTGCTGCCGTCGTGACCGACAGCGGCAGTGCACACTGGCTCGGAGCTGAGGAGGCTTCTGGGACAGACATTGCCCTGACTCGAGTGATTCATGCCTGAATAATGTCCCTTCACTTCCAGAGAGAGCCAGTGTGACAGGCGCATGCTCTATCTGTTCTGACAGGGAACCTCTACATCAGCTGTGCAAGGGAATTTGAGCAGATCGGGGGCTCCAGTTTAATTCCAAATGTGACAGGGCTGTGTAAATAAATAATCCCAATCTACATAATTATCTCTTTTTCAGAAAGTCATCACATAAATTGGGCTGATATCAAGGGATGCTGCATATGGAATTCAGGCATCCAAAGCTGGGTTCTTCCTGGCCTCGCTGCCTGGGCGCTTTGAGAAGGGGTACGATTTTGTGCGCTCTTAAACATCACAGATTTTCTTCTGAGGAAGATCAAATGCTTGTATCATTTTCACCAGAAAAATGCCATCAACGGCAGACTTCCAGTGGTGATTGAAAGTGTGAATTCTCATGCAAACTGATTCTTTTGCATACAGTCATCTGGGAACCGGGCCTTTGATTTTCATTTATTATTCTCCCTGGCAGCATGTTCAGTCAGTATGCAGATTTCCTTCTTCATTCAATTTTCAGTGGGCAGGAAGACTACAATTAGTTGTATTATCATCAGTGTGAATAAAAGGGAAACACTGAGCTGGATCTTTATGAGGCTGCAGTTGCAGTGGAAAGATGCAGATTCATTACACTCTAGTACGGTATGAAAAAAAGCTTCAGGCCAACTGAATTCAGCTCCTTGTCATCTTCCTCCTTTGAGGAACTTTTTGTCTTTTGCTGTTATTCCAGATCTTCTCCCTAAGTCAGCCGAGATAGGGAAGTCACTGGATGGAAGAGAGTTGCATCTTGAAAGACTGACAAGGACAAATAAATTAACACAGGTGAAAGCTGGCTGGAGAAGCAGCCAAAAGGCATGCTGAGGAGAGACTACTGCAAGTTAGGTTTAAGTGTGTTTTCAATGATGCCTCCCATCTGAGCATGGCTGATGTGGGACCTACATGCTGAAGTACACAGCTAAGAAGCTGGTTGTGCTCTAAGACAGGAGATAAACACACCAGGCAAGAGGATACTCCTCTGTTTCACCAGGAGGATGAATATATTCATTTTACAATTACTTTTTTTAGGGATGGGGTAAGGAATTACATTTTCTTTTCTCAGGAACTTAGTTTGGAGGGTTGAATTAGCTGTGTTGAGAGGAGGTTTCAGATCAGTGGAGTCTGTCTATGTGCTCCCTTGCATGCTATCAAAGGTAATTTAGGTGTTAAGTGTACTTGCTTTGCTCTGAAGCTGTTGGAATCTCTAAGCCACACATTCACATGCTGGAACTGATTCTGACACCTCCCTGGGTTAGAAAAAAACGTAATTTCCCTGATTTATAAGAAGAATGGGGATTTGGGAGTTGACCGTAGTGTTGTGCTATGCTTATGTTTCCATGCTGTTAATAAATCAGTGAGAAAAAGAAATTAGACAGACATTTTCTGTTGCCCTTATGCTAGAACATTATTAATTCACCAGGAAAAACTCATTTGGGAGAACCTGGTAACTTCTTCAACTTCATATGTTGACACTTCCATGGCTTAGTAAGTCCTCTGGCAGCAACATGCTATGACTCTTCATATTGTTGAGGATTCCCAAGGTGCAGATTAGCTGAGTCTCTTATCCCTTGCATGAGGCCACAGGGATGCAGCATAACTTCACAGAAATCATAGTAAAGAAAACTGTTGTTACACAAGCAACCAAACACAGGAGTCAAACATCTTGTGTGGCTCCTCTGAAGACAAATGAGGAATATCTAAGGGCTGCATGCTCAGTAACCCCACTGCAACCCAGCTCCTCCCAGAATACCCCTGTCTTCCTAGTTTTGCAAAACACATCGGGATGCCCACAGGTCTGAGACTGTGCCACTGTCTAAAATTGGGTTGAAACGCATAGGGCAGACACACACACATGCACGGAGCATGACTGCATAACTGTAATTTCCCTAGGAAACCAGGCAAGATGAGAAAGCTTGCTTCCAGTAGGAAAATGCTGTAGTGGGCCATGTGTGCTTTGACTTCCAGCTGCCCTCGTTACATGGACTTCTCTCTTTCTCCTCATCAGGATGCTCTCCCAAGCTCTCTTTTGTTTCTCCTCTTCTCCTTCTACGTTTTGGCCTCTGTTGCAATTTCCTGGTGTGATGCTTATTACACTAATGAATTCAGGGAGTCACATGGCTGGTAGCAGGCATTGACCCTCCTGCCATCACACTGCTGCTGTCCCCCCAGCCTGACAACCCTGCTGTTCTGGCTGACAGTCTGCATGCCTGACACTGGTGCTTCACCTCATTTTGGCTCTGTAATGTGTCTTTGCTACTCTCATTTGGGTGTTCTTCACCACCATCCCTGATGAATTGTGTAAAATTTGGACTACTATCTCATTAAAGTATAGGTTTTAATCACTAGTTTCTTCACCCCTTCCTTTTGCCTTAGCTGATAATACCGTAAGCTATTTAAGCAGTGCAATTGCAGAGCTATTTTTTGAAACTCTAGGTGTTCCAATTAATTATGTGGATAGAAATTATACTGACTAATCACACCCAGTCCAGTGCTAGGGTATTTGAATGTATCAGGAGACCTTTCATAGTATATTTTCTATTTTAATTTCCTGTTTGGATATGTAACAGGCCCCAGATCAAGTCTCTGAAGGTGGGTCCTAGAGAAGCCTGCATGTCTGGGTGCCTGTTATGTTTAACCTATTCTTCTGGCCCATGGAGGAATTGAATTTCTACTCCACAGCTGATGGGGGAAGAACCTGATTTCACTCCTGACATTTGTCCAGTGCTTCCCAGATTTGGTCACTTGCATCTTCTGTTACTCTGACATACCAAATAATTTCCTGAGAGTAAGTTTATAAGTAAGTAAATAAGATGGGGGATTTTTTTCATCCAATTCCTTTGACCAGGCCATGCCAAGTCTCATGATGAAGTGGTGTGAGCAATCCCTCCCTTTCATTACTGAATTTGTCCGAGATAGAGCATGTCATCAGCACTGATCCATGGCATCTGCACTCTCTCATCTACACTTGCTGTTTTCCATTTCTCCTGAGCTAAGGTGCGCATGAGGTTCTTGCAGATGGGGAATATTTTGCTGGGAGAGGCTTTTTCCTCTCACAGTGCTGTGTGAATGCTGGCCAATGATCAAACCTCTTGTGCAGAGAAGTGCTAATACTTTCTATTTTCAGAGATCAGAGACATAAAGGGAACACCAGACAGCAATTTACTAAGCCAGTGGCTGAAAGAAAGAAGTTCAGGATTCTCCAGTGTTGAAAAATTTAGACCTGTACCCATGCACATGTGCATCTTCTAATGCCATGGTCCTGGGCCTGGGCCTGCCCGCTCCCTCCTCCCCATCCCACCTTCCACATCTTCATCTCCAGTCTCCTCCCTGCTGCCAATCAACTGTCCCTAAGTTCATCAGAGCTGTTGCAGCAGCAGGGTGCTGTGTGCCAGGAAAGATTATTCTTGACTGGTTGCCAAGTCTCTTGCTCTTGCTCTGGCATGCAGATAAAATGTTAATAGGGCCAAACGTATTTGACATGAAGGGTGAAACTGCATGTTCCAGGCACGGAGCCTCTTGCCATCCATTTAGCAGAGGCACAGGCTGGAGCCTTCCAGTTAATTTTTGCTTGCTAAAGGGGAGCTGACCAGGGACTTTCAGGTTTGACGGAACCCGGACAAGGATTACACCTGCCTTGTGGCAAGCAGCTTAAGCAATGCCACCTTCTTGCTGACGGGTACATAAAGAGAAAAATTTTCTAAGGACAAGTCTGGAATTCTTCTTTTGCTGGAGGATTATGACGTGAGGGTGGGAAGATCTCAGTGAGAGCATCGCAGTAGATTAAAACGCGGTCTGTGTTCAACTCTGATCATTGCCACAAGCGATGAGGCTTCCCAGCAGGATGAGTGTTGGCTGAGGTCAGTCAGCCCAAGTGCAGGAGGACACGCCAGTATTCACCATTTCTCACAGCATAGTTTGGGGCAGGGAGAAGCTACTGCTCAGGTTCAGCCAGCTAAGTCCCTCCAGGTCTTGCCAAAGAAGAAAGTCAGAACTTAGTACAAATGATGTGGCTAGCAAAACAGGAGGGGACCTTTCTTAATTAAGCCCTTATGAGACAATATCTCTGTGCACCTCTACTGATAGGATGGGTTTGCTTCAGTTTTCGCTCTTAAGGGGAATTCCAGCCTGAAACTCCTCCTGAGTGAAAATTGTTTCATTTTAAAGTCCATAATGGAGAACTTCCTCTGTAAATTCCAGAGGAGGATTATATCTTGCCTCTGGCAACTTCGTTTGTTTAGTCAGGAATGGTCTCACTCAAACCACAGAAGCAGATACATATGGAGAGGGCATATAAACAATTTGCTGCCATTTGAGCAAGGAAAGTCAGGGAGGGCTGAACTGACCTGATTATCTACCTTCACAGCTTCTAGCAGAAGCTAGCTTATCTAGCTTCACAGTGGTATCATAGCATCATCATTCATGCAGAGTATTGGCTTCCACCAGTGTAAAGGAAGGAGGAATCAAACCCCCAAGATGTGGGGCTGATTAGAGCTGGACAGAAGTAAGCTATGACATGTCTACTTGGAGCCGTGTCCTACAGGCATGGTGATGCCAGATGACCAAAGCTGTGATCAGGTGCAGAAATACAAGCCCAGTAACATTATTTTTTCTGCAGAGTAGCAGATAATTTTGCTCCACAGAAGCACACACTTGACCAGTTTTCATTGATAATTATTATGCTTTTGAGGGAAGGGTATTTTTAATGGGGAAGTGTGTGTTTCTTCAGACAGTATGCAGTTTCTCTCTTCCTTCCCTCTCCCTCCACAGTATGCAATAAACTCATCATAAGATTTTTTAATAAACCTTCATGGTGATTTCCCAGAGTACTTTATTTAGCTGGAAATTACTCTAAGGGCTGGACCCTGTATACGCTAGAATTGGTGGAAAATTCCCATCTATTTCAACAAGCTGTAGGTAAGACCTGTGCTTCATTAGGGAAAAACAAGAGCTCAGATAGTGCCATAGGCTGGGAGACGATTGCTGTTCAAGCACGGGGAGGGGAGAGGCTTGGAGACTTTATTTATTATTTGCATTCTGGTCTCCCAGAGGATCCTCTGCCCTGGATCAGGCACAGTGCAATCACAAAACAAAAACTCCGAAGAGCTGTGATCTTAGCTTACAGCAGGCAGATATGCAATGATCGTGGCCTGGCTTATAATAACCGGAGCGGGTAGGAATCTTCCATGGGAATACTGTAATTGAAATATTTCTCATTTGGTTCAGGCAAGAAAGAGGCAATATTTAACATGTTAACCTATTAGCATCCACTTAAGCATTGTTAAGGGACAGTGCCAGAACTCTGAGCTCTTAAAATGCTGCCCAGGTTGCTTCTGAGCTTTCAGGACTGGTCTGAAAAGGTTGGCAGAAGGGAATCTCTAACACTTGCTGCAATTAAAAAGGGTCATCTTTCTGGGATGCAGGGAGAATTAGAATGATCTGTATGATCAGAAATGAGCTTCAGGAGGTGACGGGAAAGGCAAGTAAGAGCTGTAGGTGGCAGTAGTCTTTGTTTTAAAAAATCCTTTCCTCCCTTTTCCCCTCTGATTTATTCAGCTAAATACCGTTTGAAGAAATTACTTGCTGAACAGGTACTAACAATACGATTTCATTACTTGAATCCTGGGAGGGTGAGAAGCAGTGCTTTTGCAAGTGTGAACGTTCTGAGCCTTCTTGGGTTCCTGTGTTAAGGGTTTTATCTGCACTGTGGTTATACGATATCACATGAGTTGATGCCATCCGTCGCCCTGGGGAGCACGGCGCAAACTCTTCTGGGTTTGGAGCAGCAAAGCTGCAGTCACGGGGCTTGGCTGCTGCTGTAGTAGAGCTGCAATGTGCGTACAGGGCTGGACACACCAATGTGGGTGAGTGCTAGTTTGTCGCTCTTAATGCTGCCACGCATTGAACACTTGCTAGTTGTCTTGCTCTGCTGCTTCTCTGGAGCCACTATATTGCTGCTTTTTTAGTCTTCAAGGCCTCCTGATTCCTTGCCATGCTTTTTGCCCTGGTGACTTTTGGATCCCTTTGACATTAAATGAGTGCCTTGCTTTCAGAGGTCTTCAAGGGATTATCAGTAGAGGAAGATCTGCAGCCCACCAGTATGCCGGGGGGAAGGGCATGTTTGCTTTTGCACAGCCCCACTCCTTGGAAGTTCTCCAGATCTGTTTTTGCTATAAAGTGTTGGGAGAAGGTGTCTGTAGGGAAGCCAATTCCCTCTAGAATCTATACAAGATTATTGCTACTTTATCACCCAGAATACATAGGTGTCATGATAATTACTTCAAAGTGTAATCACTGAGTAATCGAGAGGCAATATAATTAGTACCTGTATGCAGAATATGTAATTACTGTGTTATGTAGTGATATGGTATTTGCCAAGCATGTCTTTCTTAGTTACCAAGTAATTTAAGAGAATTTACATGGTATTTATCTCTGAGAGACAGGAAAATATCACTCAGCTGGGATCTCTGCAGAGGACTGTAAACCTTCTGCCAGCAGGATGTGAAAACTTCTCCAAGACAAGAAACATTGGAGGAATTTGCTTTCTGCTTTTCTTTTTCTTTACAATACAAAAGTTCTCTGCCTGCACAGCATTACCAGAGGAAGTGAAATCATTACTTTTAATTAACCATGTATTCAGGATCCTTAGGAGGTGAAAAGTTTTCCTTTACTGCCATGTGGAACATGTATGGCAGCCATGAGAGTAGATTAATCTAGAAAAGAGATAAATGAAGAGAGAACCATTCATTTAATGAGAAAAAACCAAAGACAAATAGAGTTTTCAAGCTTTGAAATGTCAAAGCAAACTGCCCCATCTCCACCAGAGCCCAGGCACTGAACATCTCACTGGGGCTGCGCACATGGGACCTCGGGCAGGAGAAGTGGAGGATGCAGCTCCAGCCCGTGTGTCGCCAAGTGCAAAGGTGGAAAGCGAGGCTTTACAGGATCCCCGCTGCATCGCGGGGATGCCTTTTGTCCAAAATGTCATGACCTCAAAGGGCGGTTTCAGCAAGATTTCTGCTCTACGAGTGAGAGCCGTACCGCAGCGGCAGCAGTAGGGAACAACAAAATTTATGGTTGTACCTATGCTAATGACCTGCAGCAGCAAAGCAGCCATTTGTTTCCCATAGCCTCTGTTAAAGCACAGCGGCATCTTTCCCCTTTCTCTCGGTAGGAGAGCGAATGGTGTTTACTAACTGTCCTTCTTTCTGCTTTTGGAAATACCCTGCTATGGTAAACCATAGAAGGCAGCCTGTTAGAGCTGTGTCCTCATTTACACAGAGACCAGAGGGAGGGATGGGGAGGGGGGGGTGGGCAGTATCAGACAACATACATCATTGAGGTAGCTCTTTTCATCACTGCGCTTGGCCTTAATTACATTATATCGCCCTCTCAAGAGAAATCTCCGACTCTTCGGGCTTTCGTAAAGTAATACTTTATCTTCTTTTTCATTAAATAGTAAATACCTGTTAGGGCAATTTAACACTCTGCTTTTCCTTCACCTTGTAATAAAGTTGTGCTCCTGCACATTCTGAGCATAAATAGACCGAGGTTTTGGCATATTAGCTGTTGAGAATTTGAGGGCCGCACCTAACCAAAAAAATTAATCCCCCAAAACCAAATAGCAGTTAGATTCTCTTCTGATAGCTTTTATTTTTGTTTTGCCGCATTCACTTTTGGGTGAGTTGCTCTTTTTTAATGATACCTTGCAGCCAATGCTAAAAAAGGTAAACCACAGCCACCACATTTTCTGCAAAATGAACTTGGCTAATCCTTTGCATTCAAACAAGCCCTCACCTCTCTATAGATAAATACAGCTTATGCTCTAGTCCCAGTGAATGCAAATACTGTTTGCAGAAATAGTGCTGTCCTGGCTACTTCTCATTATCATGTTTTTATTGCCAGAGATCCTGGAGCTTTTTAGTAGCTACCAAATCAATAATGCTGTGACATTCACACATTTCTCAATGCTGCTGTGCATGGTACGGCATGAAAGTGTGTGCTTCTCAGGGGCTATGCTTGATACTGATACTTGTGTACTCATATAATCCTTTTTGTCTATAGTTTACAGATCTTAATTAAGATTTACAATGCTACTGTGAAGTGGATCTTTATGTCTGGGCAAACTGAGATGGCCAGGTGTTAGAGGGGAGAATTTCAGAAGAGCTCAGGCTTTTTGTCGAAAGCATTCAGCTCCCAAAGCAAGGAACTCCTTGGCAGCCAGGCTGCTTTGCAGGGAAAAACTGCCTTTCTCTGAAGTCAGTGCTGGAGCCAGGGACTGCAACCCAGGAGTCCCAACACCCACCTTTGGTGACATTCCCTTCTCCTCTTGTTCCATTTTTGGGACATTTCCTAAAAATATTTTATTTCAGAGAATCTGTTGCACCCAAGCCTGTAACTTCCCTCCTCCTCTCAAATCTGGGGAGGTTTCCCTTACAGACTTTAAAAATAACTAACTAAATAGTTATTTACTAAACAGCAAAAATAACTAAATAAATACAATCAATTTGATTCACTCTAGCTTCCGGAAACACTATGTTGAAGACAAGGAGGCTTCCAATTTCCTACATGAGTCACCATGTTCTTGGATTCAACCTGTCAAACTGTATCAGCAAATCATATTATATAATGTAATATAACAAGACATAACTGCCTGTGTTTAACCTAGAAAAGATTAAAAAACACGACCTATCACGGTCATTGGGCTGTCCTGGCAAAATTGTCATTCTCTTTTCCATCCAGCTGCCCACCCCTTCTGTCCTCCCCAACCTGGTATGCTGGAAGAAAATGTGTCGTTTTTAGGAACAAAGATCTGAGCAGGTCTGTTAATAGGGAAGCAAATCCTGCTTGTGCCACTTCTCTGTTTTGGAGGCTGACTGCTCTAAGGTCATGTCCAGGTTTTTATGTTTTATAATTATGCAGAACCAATTTCCCCTGGTTGAAAACTGATGCACTAACTGTGGCATGCGTGGGAAGACTTTTGAACTGCTAGTGCTGCCTTGTTCTCAGCTCACATACGAAGTAGAAGAAAAAGGGATGTGAAGAGGTGATGAAAAGTCATTCTCCTTTTCTTCTTCAGCTGCACAGAATGAGGGGAGTTGGAGTCTTTTAGCTCCGTTTCTGGGTCTTGCATTTGCCTGGTGCAAGGCACAATCCAGGAGCAGCCAGGGAAATTGCTGGGAGGGGTTGAACGGAGACATACTACAGCAATATGCTCCTTTCTCCTTAGCTCGGGCCTCTGGGGATGCAGAAGAGGCTCCTTGCCAGTGTTACAGAGAGCCCTGCAGCAGGACGGGGAAGCAAAAAGAGGTGTGCGAGTGTTGGTGACTTCGGTATGGGGACATGCAGCCACATCTGCTCTGCCCGAGGCCACCTCCCAGCTGGCCTTGACCCTGGGACAAGGAGGAGACATGGCGTTCGTGTTCGTTATTCCCCTTGTAGCTTGGGATCTGCATCCCTCTACCCAAAAACCCTACTGCAAAAGGATCATCCGCTCGCTTGAGCCCTTCAGTTGTGGGGCTTTTTACTGATTGATGGCTGGCGCAAAACAGGAGCGTTTCCTAGTGGTTTTGAGAGAGGAAAGCTGTGAACAAGGTGCAGCTCCCAGAGCCCTGGCGGTTTCCTTTTTGCTGTTGTGAGCCTGGCTGCTGGAGCTGCGTGTGTTCACACACGTCTGAGGATGTGGGAACGGTGGGAGGAATGGGTTTCAGTCTCTGGGCTTTCTCATTTCCCCTTGGAGACTTCCCCCTTTTCTCTCCCAGGACCCAGCGAGCAGCAGCCCAGGAACAAATTTAGTTTAGCACCCACTTAATTTTTTGTGTCTTAGGTGTTGGCTTCAGCAGTGAAAAACATCACATTTGTTTGAGGGGCAGAGATTAAGCAGGAGAAAAGAGGAGAGGAGCAAGGCTTAAGTTTTAAGGGTGATTGGGAAAACTGTGCCTGAGGAATCACAGTCCAAGGGACAAATGTTACTGAGCAGCAGGGGCATTAGTGAAATGCATGATCTGGCAGGGCTTGAAGGGAATCAATGGAAGGAGCTTGTCCAGGCTTCTTTTAAGCAAACATTACAATGATGCACCTCTCCGCAAAGCCATTATGGAGAAATGTCTCAGGGGAGGAGATTTTAATGTCTTTCAGCATGAGGTAAATGATCCCATGCTGACAGAGGCTGGCACCCTCTCTGCGCCAGCATCCTCCAGGAGCAGCCAGTCCCTGAGCAAAGCCATAGCTAGTCCTTTATGAGACGCAGCAAGGAAGCTGGCATTAATACTGCTTTGCTACCGGTTACATTTTAAAAAAAAAATCCAAAACTACCAAACAAGCCCCAAGAACAACAGCAGCAGCAAATCCTCAAGCTGTGCTGGAACAGAAAGTAATTAAGAAATATTTCATATCTCCAAGCGGCCCTGAAATTTTTATTCCTGTGCATGAAGCTCCGTAGGCTCCTCACGGGCGGCTGCTGCTGCTGCTGCATTTCAGTGCAATAAATCCTGTTGCCTTTGGAGCCTGACAGCCAGTCCGGGATGTGATCAGAAAACCAACGGGCGCTCTCTGTAAGGTTTAGTCCTTGCCTGCATCGAGTCTGCTTATATCAACCAAGCCAGGGTGTGCTCCAGCAGTGAACCAGCAAGGCAAAACGCTGACCTTTCTTGAGGTCATAAAGATCAGAAAAGGTGGGGAGCGGGGTGAAAAGGAGGGATGGAGAGAGTGGGAATTTGGACTAATAAGCTCCCAACTGCAATGTTCCCATCCCAAACCCAAGAGACTCACTCAGCCTAAGTCCAGCCCTGTGACAATTTACGGTCCTGTCAAGGTTGACGGGTCCAGAATTGAACTTATCTGGAAATAAATAACAGTATGCTTTAATCTCGCTGCCAGTGAGCTGTCTCGGTGCCTCCCCCAGCGCGGTGCAGTCTGGTGGGACGTGGCTCAGGGCTGCGCCTGGTGCAGGGCTGTGGGAACCGGGGGCCGGGGTCCCTGGGTGTACCTTGTAAAGCAGCAGTGAGTGGCTGTCATGTCACCCCACCTGGGTAAGCTTAGCTGAGACCAAATGTCCTGCACTGTTGGCAGCTGCTCTGCGAGGGAGACAGAGAAGCGAGAAGTCTGTTTTTCTTTCTCCTACTGTTAATCATAAAAGAAAGCATTTCTAAAACTGTGACCCAAATTGTTTCTAAAACCATTAACTGCAAGAAAACCTCTAGTTATACCTTTGAATTTAGTTCATTGTCTACAGGCTTAATTCTTCCAGATCTCAATCCTGGGGAATCCTATTAACCTCCTTCCTCCCATCAATCTTATTCTCCACAAAATCCAGAGAACCACTGAGCTCAATCTACACCATCTTAAAGAAGCCCAGCAGAGCGGTCTATCCAGCTAACAGCCAGAGCAGTAACAGTTATTAGCACCTAAACCCTTTGGTAGCACACACACAGGGCAGGGACAAGACTTCTCTGGTTCCTCACCCTGCAGGGGATGGGGACGTGACTGTCTCCCTCTGAGCCAGGCAGCCTCCACCAAGCTCTTGGTCATGAGTCAGCCTGCAGGTTGTGAGTTCAACTTTCTTGCTTTTCCTCACGTTTGCCATCAGGTGAAGCAGGATGGATAGGATGTTTTGGTGGGGAGGTGACTCTGTCCACTTCTTTGTGTTTCAGAAGAAAAGTTATGATTCCCTATTGCTTTTGGATGAGAGCAAACAAAAACTTCATAATTTTTAAACAAAGGCTTCATTTTGACTGCAGTTTTATAGTCTTTTTTTTTTTCCCCCAGCTTTCATTTTTGTAGCCTAGTTTAACTAAAATTTGCAAAAGGAAAAGTCATTTTAAAGTGAAACCCCTATCTTTTTTATTTAGAGCGAATCAAATGGGAAGTTTAACCTCACTAATTATTTTTTTTACTAGGGAAACTTTGTCAAAACTGAAAGTTTTTCTTTAAGCACTTTCCTGAGTCTCAAAGAATCTGTTTTTTCTTTTTCTAAAAATGTTGAACTGCTGGTTGCCCATGTACATTCACTCTGTGGATTATTTTGTTCCTCTTCAAGTGTCCATAGCGTAAATGAAGCAATTTGTTGGACCTTGAAAGTTTTCTCCGGACGTTTTCCCTTGAAGAACATAGAGGAAAACAAAAGCCCCCAAACCTTGTGGGAGGTACCAATTGAAGGGTGCTTCTCCCGTGCGTGCTGAAACCTCAGCTTCCTCCTGCTATCCCAGCTGCATTGCCTAAACTGACATGGTCAGAACTCCTTTGGGGAATGCAGGCAGCTGCCATGCTTAAATTCTTCTTTCTATCCCCCAGAGCACTGATTCAGAGAAAACAGTTAAGTCCATCTCTTTGCTGCTATTTCTTTTCCCCTTCTGTTTTCTTCCTCCTTTTTCTCTTTATGTTTTCTTTCCCCTCTTCCTTCCATGCATGAACTAATTGACGTCTGATCTATTCAGAGGTTTGGCCCTAAAAAGTAACCTTCAGTTAACTGCTCACATAACTTGCCTGTCACTTTTGATAACAGTCAGGACATCATTTTTGCAAGTGTTCAACAGTAAAATTACTGCTTTGCTCTTGTCAAGCAAATGAGCCCTGAGGCTTGTGTGAGAACCATTAATGATGATGCCACGGTGGGATTGGTGCACTGGGCAGCCTGCAGAAGCACTGCTTCTCAATTCACTGTGCCCCTGCCGAGCAGTTTAGGTTTAATTAACCTGCATTAATGCCTGCTGGGATAGCATTTTCCGTGCCTCCTTTTTCAGGGGGTCAAGTGGAGCTGGAGACAGCTGCTGGTGTCTCAGGTGCCCTGTGTACGTGGCTGGGATCCTGGAAATGTTTATGTCTGTGGTGTGGAAATAAACTCTGCTTATTATGCTCATAAAATCTGGTGGCTATAGCCTTGGGCTTTGCCAGACTTGCTGAGCTGCTGGAGAGAATTATTGACAGAACATAAAAATGTTACAGTGCATGGTGTTAGGGTACATGACTGTGGTCTGTGATGTGTGCTGGTGGGGACGGCAGGCTGCAGCACTTCTGGAGGGTTCTGCAGAGAGTGTGTGGGTATTTTGCCTCTCCAGAAGTTATGTTTTCTATGCGTATCTATGCAGTAAACTAATGAAGTTTACTTTCTAATTGCAAAGAACTTGGAGAATGGGCTTTGTCTTGCTGAGTCTGCACCCAGCCGTTATCAGAAGTGTGAGCATCTACTACAAGAGTAGTAGTACTTAAAGTTGAGAGGTTGCTACTATTGCGATTTTACTGATGAGTAACAGGCAGAGGCAAGTGACAACTCCACATCTGGCACTGAAGTTCAAGCCGGTTCTGAGATCTTGAAGGCAACTGGCAATATATAGAAGTGGGGTTCAGTCGCAGGTATTGTGGGTGCCCCACTACACTGCGGCTTTGGACAAGAGCTGGGATGTGACAGCCCTGGAGGCAGGCAAGGAAAACTTGTTTGTGGGTCACTTGATGGTAGATGGCAAAGTAGGGACCTAAGTCTCTCATCAGTGAGCTTTTGATTTTTATTCTGATGGGTTCTAATACCTTATCACTAATTTTTTTTTTTTTTTTTCAGCTGGAGTCTTAATGTAGCTCATGACTTTTCATACTTTTTGCCACTTTTTTTGAGGCTATTTCCCTGCTGTTATGCATTCCTAGCTTTCCCTTCCCAACCATTCCCATCTGAGGCTGATATTTCCCAAGCTTTGTTGGTGCTGTAGTAATTAAGGAAGAAAAATCCCTTCACTGCAACTCTGCTCAGCAGGCAGAGCTGTATCCCTTCCAATGGGATACCTGGAGCTTGGCATCCAACACTTCAATGTCATGGAGACTGAGGGGAGATCCAGTTCTGATCCCGCACATGATTTTGAAATATGGTTTTCTATGAGGTCAGAATAACACTTAAGAGTCCAGTCCCATTCACAGGGTCCAGGCTAGTGGCAGACAAAAGAATGTTGAAGTGACAGCAGGCTTAGGATTGCCCAAACCCAACCCCCTTCTGCTTGCAGCTGTGTCCTTAGAGTAGGTTGGCAAAAGTTACAGGAAAGCCCTGGCATAACCACTTTGATACAAAGTTCTGTCTCTGAATTGGGTTTGTTCATGGTAAACGGCTGCACAGTAAAAGTAACCTTAGTTAAAAGTCTAACAGTGCCATGAGCAGTGGGACCAACGAGACTGGGGTTTCAGATGGATTGGGCCTCGTGCTTGATAATGAGCGCTGATGAAAGCTTCTTCAGTGACTGGGCTTTCTATAAATGTCAGATAAAGGCTGGGTGTGTTTGTTTTCCTCTCAGGATCTCTCTTTAACCTATTCATTTTTGTGAAATGTGTGGTATTTTAGAGACTCATTTTGTTCCGTAAAACTGGCTTTGAACTAGCTATTGTGCTTAAGTTATTGTGGACAGGAAAGAAAAAAGTGTGCTTGTCTACACACAAAAAGCCTTATCACATAAATCCTATTTCTTTAAGAACTTAAGCTTCAACGGGCCTCTGCCGAATCCAGTACCATTCCTCTTCTGGAGAAAAAATGCCAAACTTGACTTTCTTCTTGTTGGTTTACCATTTGCCTGTCCTAGAAGGAAAACAAGTCCAAGAATCAGAAACTCAGGCAGATCTCCCTGCATATGAAGTTCAGATGGGCCATGGGTTTTGCAATGTACCTGCCAGACCTTGAGTGATCCCACCAAAATCTCCGATTCCCCTTTGAGAGCTCAGTGACTAGTGTTTGTCTCACTAGGTGAGAAGATATCACTGCAACTTCATGCTCCACTGTGAAGTGGGATGGAGAGAAACGTGTTTCTTCTTGTCTAATTCAGGTCCTCGTGGACCTGCTGCTGTTTATATAGGGACTGGGCAGGGTATAATTGCTTTTAGAGGGGCGAGTTTGATGTGGTGCCTTCTAAGCAAATGTAGGACAGTCCCAGAAGAGGAAAGGAGCATGTGGTCAGACAAAGCTCCTTTGGCTTTGGCTGCGTTGTTGGAAAGGCCTTGGAAGATGACGCAGAAGAGAAGAGGGGGTGGGACTGTGCTGCTTAGTGGTTGGCACTTATGTTTTCAAACACACAGGATTCAAATGAGGTGAAAACTCAGCCTGGCTACATTGGCACAGCTGAACTGTTGGAACTGAAAAAAGGGGAGGATGATTTATGTCCTGCTTGCTCAAGGCCTTGGTGATAGAAACACTTCTACTCTAAACAATGTATGAGGGGCCTGAGCCTCTTGGTACAGGAGCTAATGCACCAGGTCCACCTTTTCAAAGACTCAGAGCAGGTCAGTTTGTGTCTTGGGATGTCCGGACCTTAAGATACACAGTCCCTAGCCGCTGTGGGAGCAGGAGCAGCAAGGCATCAACAATACGACTGGAGTGAAGTCAAGGCAAACCAGTACGGCTTCTTATTTCTGGGAAACCTCTGGGCTGCCTCATGGACACTGTTGCTGCTGCCCTCTTCACGTACCGTCTGTTCATGCTTATTTGGCAAGGACTAGGGAGGACAACAGACTCGTCCGCAGAAGAACTTGCCCATCCTCGTTTCAACATCACAGTGCACAGGCAGGCAACCAACCAACCCCTGCTTCACCACTGGGAAGATTAACAGATCACAGCGACAAGAAGGTGGTTAACAGCAATAGCAGTGGCTGGAATGGCCGTGAGAAGTTTTTCAGTGTTGTAGCATCAGCAAGTTGCTGAGTTTACCTTTCAGAAACTGCTCACAGAGAGAAGTGTAGGATGGCTGCCCTATCAATGGTGTTACTCTGCCACCGGCTTCCTGCGTTTTCCTTCCAGGCTGGAGGGGCCTGGTCACCAAAGATGTGCTTTTTTTGAACAGTGCTTGCTTGTGTCTTCATGTGGCTTGATGAGAGAATGAAAGGAATTACTAGTAAAGTGGTCATTAGCACATATTTACATAGGTTAATTGCATGGGGTAATGAAAGATCAATTTGATTTTCAATGGGTCTACTGATAGAGACATCTTCCTGACAGTGCTTCATGACATCTTTCCTTGACATTGAATTATATTTTTCAGGCCTCAACAGGCTGTAGCTAAGGATTTAGCAAGATCTCTGGGTCATGTCAAACCTTGCTTTTGTAGTTCTGGGTATTGGATTTAGGCGTGCTGTGCACGTTGGGCGCATTTATTGAGTTTGCCATCACAGTCCAGTGAGGAGGTTTCTAAGGAGGGGAACTACCATCATTCACATATGTAACCACCATTCTGGGTCCCTGGTGAATACTGTTGCAAATTTTCATCAACAAAGATGAAGAATACATGGGTTTAGGGCATCTGAGTACTTAAAGCCTATTTGTAATAGCCGTGATTTCATTATTACTAGCAAAGGTCCATGGTCATCCTATTGCCTGAACTAAGTTTGAATGGTTGTAACTTATTCTGCTTTTCCTGGGCTAAGCATCATGTTACTCTTGGTAAACCACTACTGCTATCGGAGCAAACTAGCTTAGAGCTGGTTCTGTCATGTCTACATTAGTCTGCCATCTGCCACCTACACCAAACCTCCCCTTGGCTGCAGTCCAGGGCTCTTGCAGGCTTTGCAGATGCTCAAGCACCCCAGTGGCTGCAGGATGGGGGTTTAAATAAAACAGAGCATTGATGTGGAGATGAAATTAATTAATGTCCCTGCTATTAAATTACTGTCTCTAAGGGAAGACTTTTATGTTGTCTCTAAGATGACAGAGTTTCATTAGAAAAAAAGAAGATTTGGAGACCTCAAGCTTTGAAACACTTTATCAGGTTTATTTATGATAACGTAACAATTGCATCATTTTTCTTGTGGTCTTAGTAGAATACAGAGTTTTGGCCCTCTACTTTTTGATAAGAGAATTGCTATGAAAACCTGCTTTTGTGAACTCCTAGGTTGCAAGAGAGTCCTACAATATTTTTTAAGGATCAGTCCCTGACTGTTTCCACAATTCAGCAGCTGAACACCTCAGTGGGGCAGCCATTTTTTATCTATTCATTTATTTCCAAAAATGTATTTCCAAAAGCTGCACACGCCTTTCAGAGCATGTATCAGCTGTGGACTGGTGATGAAGCGACTCTAGTGGCAGATAAACTGCTGCATGGGGGGACCCTTTCCTGTATTCTAGCCTGGCCCTGCTTCAGATGAGAAGCAAATTGCTTTGATTTTGTGTCACTGGAGGTTTGCATATTCCTTATTTACGGACATACTGAGAAGCGGAGCAAGTAAATGAGAATTAAGGCAGTATTTAGAAAAAAACCGCTGGAATAAGACTTGGAACCCTAAGGGAGAGTTGCAGCCATTTGCACCCAGAGAGAAATGGGTCCACGGTTTTTCCTGTGTGCCTGCTACCCACTAACCATCCTGCTGACACTGGCAAACTTCTTTGGCTTGGCATTACTGAACTAAATTGAACAACAGCCTTTTGTAGGAGTGGAAAGGTCAGTGTAGTGGTGCTACGGTCAGGAAGTTTGTACAGCAACTGCCCATATGACTGCTAACCTCAGCCAGAGCTGTCATTTTCTCACTGTCAGAAGCATTAAATTAAATTAAAATAAATAAATAACCTCCTCTAACCCCATAGTAGACACCTCTGTTATATGAAATAGGCAAAAAATGTACCTGGAGGGTACACATAATTTATTTAGAAAAATAGGAATGGCAAATATCTGCAGATGAGAAAAAACTCCCCAGTCCTTGGGGTTATTTGATCTGCTAATTATCCATACTTCAGAACCCGTTATTCACACTTTTCTGCTTTCCTCCAAGAAATCTATTTGGCAGACATCTATATATATTTTTATAGTTTTCCGTGAGATCAGCAGGAACAAAAGAGAAGAAAAGTTCAAGTTGTAGACTATTAATAAAATGCAAACACACAACAGTCATCTTTCTTTGATGTTTGCCAGTAAGCAGATCGAGACAGAGATTTCTGCTATGTTGATATCTTGAATCACTGAAAGAAATAAGTTTTGCAAGCTTGCCTTTGCCCAGCTAAACAACCAAGGGCAAACTGCAGCTTCGTTTGGAAGCATGTTTGGCACACACAGTGGTGGTGACTCATGTATATTAACAGCAGCAGGGTTTTGGATCTCCTGCACCTTGTTACTATAATGCCAAGCTATTCATCAGCACAAACACCATCCCGCACACTGTCCTCCAGAAAAAAGCCAAACTAAGGAGGCCTTGGGAGCAATAATTTACGCCAGGCTTGATCCAAAGCTTGCTGGAAAGATTACCTTTGACTGAAATGGGCTGTGGAGCTACCTAAAATGGTCCAGTACAGGTAGGAGTCAGACCCCAATCCATGCATCACATTTTACATTCCAAATATTTTGCAGCATCGTGGAGAAGGTCACCCTTATGATGCAAAACTGCTGGTGAAACAAGATAGTGCTACTTTCTGAGAGAAAGCTGATAGCCATGGAAGGGGTTTACAAGGATGGAGGCTTGCTGGCTAAGAGAGAAGGGTTTTATATATGTCCCAGTTTCCTTTTTTGCTGCATTGTTGGGCAGATTTCTTTTTGTCATTAGTGAATTCATGTAGAGATGGCTTTTTTGGCATTGTAATACACCTACCCTAATTGCGCCTTGACTCTTTCTTATGGACGTGGCTGCTCTCAGATTTCTACTGGGTAACTCCAGCCATGACATGGTTGGAGCTATATTCATGTACTCAAAATGAAGGAAAAGCCCTTGATATCCTCCAGAAAGGAGCATGATTCTGGCTCTGGTGTCACCAGCTCATGCTGGAGATTGTAACTGAAGTAAATAGTCAGATACGCAGGGGAAGGCTGAGAGAATTTGATGTTTGAGGCACCGTCTCATCCTCCTGTGGGTTTGTCCCTCCACCTGCACATCTCTGCCCCTCCTCCTCCAGCGCTGTGGGTCTGCAGACATCCTTGGATTCCTGCAGGAGCAGGAATTAGCCAAGAAATGGGCAGATTTACCTTATTTGGTGCCCACTCAGTGAGTGCTTAGACCAGGGTGTCACTCATCTTGCCCTGATTATGGATGTTGTGTTGGGAATGTGTTAAAAATGCAGCAGCTACTATTTGTTCTTGAAAAACACAGGGATCTTCTATCAGGATAAACATTTCCAAAAGCACGTGGCCTCTGTGACAGCTACAGGCCTAAGAAGGACTTAAATGATATACATAGAGCTAGACTTGACCTTCACCAGACTGGATTTCACTCTCTGAGCTAGAGAACAGTTTGTTAAAATGGGATTTCTATTGCTTCTCTCTATATGCTGGCAAATACATCTTGCCTGCTTGAATCTATATTTTCTGAGTACTTCATTTAAACTCTGAACTCTGGAGGCAAATGAGCACAGGAGTCTGGTGATATTTGCAAAAAGTACTTCATATCCCATGGCTGGCAAGAGGAGACTAATAAAGCTTTAGTTGGCTCTGGGTAGGAAGTCGGGCGGCATTTTCAGAGTCCACCTCTGCAAATACTGTTGTATTTTATGTCATGTCTTCTGCAGGATGGAAGACCAGTTAGACATGATTTTCATAGGCACCAAGTGAGAGCAAAACAGAAACACGTTTTGAGGGACGTGGAAGAAAATATTCCACGACTGGAGGTGCTGGTCTGAGGTTATGGACACATGTGCATTTAAAGGATCATGCTGAAAGATCACAGCCCAAGAAGGTCCACTCCAGATTGTAGAATTTTCTTTTTAATACACTTTATCTGAATGTTAGTGCTCTTTCAGGAACAGATCTATATGACGGGGACATGGGTACATTTCGATGGGGCAGGTTTGTCATCCCCCAAGGCAGCAAATCTGTCAAGGCTCCAACGACAGGCTGTCAGGCCACCGAGCAGTTATCCTGCTCAACCACATTTGAGATGGGTTGAATCTGGTGAGTTGAGTTGCACACCCCAGACATAAGTTATATCCAAGAAGGGGGGAATCAGCCTGGGGAGAGCGAAGGATTTGAACAACAGAGGTAGGGAAGTGCAAAACAGTTGTCTTACATTGCAAATGTGACTTTCCAGATGTCAGGGGTCTGAGTGCGAGTCAGCTGAGGTCTGATTATTTCAAAAACAGGATAGACAGCTGAAACAGATCAGAGTGTCCCTGGGTTTCCGAAGTTTACCTGCAGTTCATGCAGGACAGAACAGGAGACAAAAGGAACGTTCTGACTCTGGATGATGATATTGTGTTGTTTATTTTAATGTAGGTCAGAAAGTCACATTAGATCTGTGGTAGGGTCTAGCACTTTGCACAAGGTCATGATGTAGACCGGTGAACAACTGACCCAAAACTGTTTGTCTCTGTTCATGCCAGCTGGCCAGGGCATGTCAGCCTAGCTGCAACTCAGCTCCCACCCTCGTAAAACGGTGGCTAAACTCCACCGCTAGCATAAACTGACCTTTCTATAAACCTACTGTGCTGCTTTATATCAGTTGAGCCTCCGGCCCGATCATTTTTAAATGCCACTGTTTGCCAACCTTGCATTGTTCCTGCAAACCAACTGAGTGTGTTAAGAGAGAATAATTAGGGAGAACACAGTAATTAATACTGCTGATAATAACCCAGAGGTGTAATTTAGCTGCCTGACTTACACTGAATTCCCTGGGCTGGAGGAGGAGTGGAGGAGGAAAAGGCACCTGCTGAAGGCTTTCATAGCAGCTTAGCTCTCTGCAGGAGGCAATCACACACCGAGCCAACAGAAGCCCCTGAGGTCTCTCCTGAGCCGCTAATGATTGCCTTGCAGTCAGTGATGGCATGTCAGTATTGATTATTTTCCTATTATAAACTCCTTCCTCTTGTCCCTTTTTGCCATGATCTGTTGAGTAAACACAGGAAACAAGTAAGCGCAGCTGAGGTTTGTGGTTATGAAGTGTTAGGAGGAGGAGGAGGGGAAGCACCATTTCAGCTGGCAGTTAGTTCTTGTTCTGAGAAAGCAGCTACAGCTAAAAGAAAGTCCAAAGGGACATGGTGGTGTACGGATAAAAAGCATCCTTCAGGTCTATGCAGGCTTTTCTACACTGACGTTGTAAGAGGCGTTTTTTTTAACACTGACTGCTGTCTTGAGCACAGCCGCAGTTGGCAATTTATGTGCAAGCCCATGGTCAGGTTTTTTTGGTTTTCATAATGTAGTCACTCCAAATGTTTCATGACCTTCCTTTTCCCAGAGGTCCTTGGAAGGTCCCTTAGGTTCCTTATGTCTCCTGTGGTGTCCTATTGGCTGTGGCAGGGTTGAATGTGGGAGAGATGAAGCTGGTTTCCCACCTTCTGGTCACTACTGTCTTCACATGTGGAAGTCTCACATCACTGGACACCCCCAGATTGGTGTCCAGCTGCTGTCTGCAGTATTTTTTCAAAGTATTTCCCATCACTTAGTCCGGAGCCAGCATTAATTTCATGCAGTGCAAAGTCATCCTGTTCCCTGCAGCTTTTGCCCCAGTTCTAGTTAGACTGTAGTGTATTTAATTTAGATTTGGTTAGGTAATGTGCTCATTGATATTATCCTGTGCCTTGGGGTTTTGTTAACACAAGCAGCTATTGAAATCCACAGGATTGTGTTTTCCTAGTACCGATGCTCTCCGAAGCTTGGGAGAGCTGGTGTGCTTCTGCTCACATAAATGAAACTGTAGTTAAACATGTGCCAATGTAAGGTCATGCTTTTTCTTCTGATTTTTTTTTTGCATGTGGCATTTGGACTGTCATTTCCTAAATCTTATTCCGTGAGTGATAAATGAATATGTTTTATTCAGGACATTGGAGCGCACTCAGGAGACATGAGCAGTTCTAGTGACCTTCTTTGTGACCTTGAACAAGTGTTTTCTCTCCTTGGGTCTGTTCCTTCCCAGAGGTTTTAAAACCAAATAATTGTCACTGATGTCTATTACTAGCTCGTAGTCTTTGGACCTACCCTTGCTTGTGTCATGACAGTAGTACATCTTACCCTGTAGCTGTGTAGAAGTTGGACATCTAGTCTATATTAATTGTCTAATCTCCAAAGAATGATTTAGACCATCCCAAAATAGCTTTCTAAAGAAGGTATGGTGAATCATTCTCCTGACTTGCCCTTTCTCTGTTCACTGACTGTAGTAGAAGCCTGGATTGCTAATGAGACCAGATATCTAATTTTTAAGAGATGTAAGTTTAGGCAAGAGGAAATCCACCCATAAAGTCACAAAATGCAGATGTGAGAGGTTTGTCAGTAAAATCTCTTCCTTTTCTTCCACAAAATCTCTTTTGTGGATTT
The DNA here is from genome assembly GCF_964188355.1 of Buteo buteo. Taxonomy (NCBI): domain Eukaryota; kingdom Metazoa; phylum Chordata; class Aves; order Accipitriformes; family Accipitridae; genus Buteo; species Buteo buteo. The sequence goes on from NC_134194.1 coordinate 7,596,294, forward strand.
TTTTTTTTTAATTTTTTTTTTTTGGTCTTTGTGTGATACATGTCTTCGTTCAGTAGCAATAAATAGAGCTGCACAGCTTTCCTGATGCAAAGATGCCGGCTTCTGTAAGTGAACATGACAGAGAAAAGGAATGGAGGAAGTTTGTGAGATGAGAAAGGCAATAAAAAAGTAAGAATGAACCTGATATAGTTGTTACAAAGCGCTATCAGTGTTTAGCAGGGAAATAAGACAATAATCATTGGGTCCCGATAGGATAAGTAACCTTATTCCTGTCTGATTAGTGCTGGTTTTTTTGTGGGGAGAAGGTGGTTCATGCTTGATTTGTCAGTAAGTGTATTATACTAACTCTTGTTGTCCTCTTTGATGGTTAAGGAAGGGTTTAGAGATTTGTTTTTCTTCTATTTTTCCTTTCTTGTTTTCCCTTCCTCTTCTGGCTGTCAGGGTGAATTTGTATCTTCTGGCAATGTTGGGGAGGTGGGAAAGATGTCAAAAAGAGGATGTAAAATGCATTTTAAAGTGAGCTGTTAGGAATTGGTTTGACATTTCTGACAAAGGGAAAGGTTACTGCACACAGCTTTTCAGCTCCTATCTTCTTATTCCTTTTCTTGTCAATCACAACTGGAACCAGAAGAATTCCTCATCATGACTGGCTTGTCCCATGCACACAGTTAATCTGGCAGGTAGGCTTGACTTGGCATACAGGCACTAATCACTCTCCGCAGGACGTTTTCTAGCACTTGGGTACATCTGTTCTTACCAGTGTCCCCCGGGCTTCTGGTGAGTAGGCTGGCCAGTTCGGAGGTAGCCCTGGTTTCTCTCCCCACTATCTCTTCCCTTCTTTTTTGCAAGAGTGAGAAATGCCTATTCATTCACACTTGCTTCCTGCAAGGAGACCTTGATCCTTAAGTGAACTTTATTGACCGCTTGCTCCAGAAATTTAAGATTACAGATTTGGAGCCATCCGCATAATCTAGTGAACCTTTGCTGTTGATAGTAGACCAATAACACGGATGCCAAGTTTGGCACCCAGGGACATTTGGGCTGGCTCGCTCTCTGGTCACCTGCTTGGGGAGAAAGAAGGACAAATTTAGACACAAAGTTTAAAGACAGCTCACAAATGGGCATGCCAGAACAGAAGGGAGGGACGTTCAGGAAGGAGCTTTACTGGTGAAGAGATATGGCTTTTAAGTGCAGAAATGTTTTCCTGTTGATGCTTCAAATTGCGAATGAGCTGAGCTTGAGACAAGGGAAATCAACATGCATGAGCATGTACTTTAACTATCCATCTTTGATTCCTGGATAACTCAGGAACAGGAAAAAAATAAAAGATTTTTTGCCAGTTCAGTTCATTACAAAAAGCAATAACTAGTTCTAAATAGCCCTTTATTTCTTCCCAAATCTTATTATAGGACTGGTTTAATGGCTTCAGTTTCCTGGTCTGTAATATGAAAGTCAAACACTTTCAATATTTTGGTAAAAATATGCAAACTTGATTGTTTTTCCAAAAGCAACCAAAACCATAAACTTATTTGAGGAAACTCTCAAGTGTCTTTTCTTTAGCTGAACATTAACATTTTCTGATGCAGACGCAGCAAACAAGTTTCATTAATTCTTTTTCTTCTAGCCAATGCTTACTGGTTCTGTGGGTTTCACGTGGGTGGGAAAAGGGCAAACCTCCTAGAGTTTTCGCCTCTTCTTCTGATTTGCAGCTCTTTGTTTTGCTTTTTGTCTTTCTGGACTAAAACCAAAGGCAACATTTCTAGAGGCCCTGAGAAGCCTTCAGTGTCAGAGCTTTTCTTGGCAGACAGAAGAGCATAATTGCAAAGCAGAAAAGAAGTGCCTTATTTAGCAAGTGGTTGTTGCTCTCCAAGTTGATGAAACAATTAGCTGGAGATGATGCCCTGTTGCCATTCTGCTCTTTTAATAGCACCACAATGCTCCTTTGCCAGGACAAGCCTCTTTGTAGCTGTAATAAACCAGGTGAAACCACACACAACTTTCCTCACATTGGACTCTCCGAGCCACACTCTCCGAGGAAGATTTAGCTGGCAAAGGGGAGTGTGTTCCTCCCGAAGGAGGAAACCAATCTACCAACAAGAAGACTCTCTGCCTATTAAAGCAATTAATAAAAACTGGAGCAAATCCCCTCCTAAACATGTCTCTAGCAGCCAGAAAGGAGGTTACGTGGCAGACACTGGCCTTATTCCCCCATGCTGGTACAGGCTGTGCAGAACGTTGTCTAGTAAGCACAAGGGTGAGAGCTGCTCTGATCCACAAAAGAGCGACAGTTCTCTGTACCCCTGACAGCCACTGTTAAGCCATACACAGATACACCTCTGCAAAGTGGTGTTGCCACAGATCAGACCAGTTCAAGCAGCGGTTGGGTTAGAGCACTGTCCTTCACTTATTTCCTAGTGCTCCTTTCCACTACTACTTCTGGAAGCAAATAGAGTTGTTTGCCCGGCTGCTAAATCTGCTGGAGACGCTGAGCGGTGGATGCCTCTCTACCTTCCATGCAGTTGCATACAGATTGGTTCCTGCAAAAGTTTCTAATAAACATTTTGATGGCCCTGTTTTAACAGCCACATAGGAAGGTGATCATAAAAAGGAAAAAAAAAAGAAGAAAAAAAAAAACAACCCAAAACAAAACCCAGAGGAAAGCGGAAAGGGGATTAAAATTAACAGTGATCTCAATTCCCTGCGTTTCAGTTAAACAATCTCATTAATACTGTCTGCAGTGCATGTACTATGTCTGTGCTCCTCTCTCTGACAGGTCCCCAAATCACATTCACTGCCATTCATTATGTGCAATGGAATAAAACATTTATTCAAAGTCATGTTTTATTCCTGGGAAAATATCTATTTCTGCAAGCTCCAGACATCTTTTCAACTATTAGCACTTCCCTTCGTGGCCCTGGGCTCCCTGCCCAGAAGGTGAGTCCTGCTGGTCTTGGTGGGATCATGCCACCATGCAGCATGACCCTACTGGGACAGGTACAGGCTTCACAGTGTCTTATGGCTGCAGCTAACACAGCCTGCTTTCCAAAAGGTAACCATTCTGGAGCATTCTTGGTGTTTCTTGTAATCTCTCTCTGTGTCATTGTGACAGGGACCTTGTCAGCCGGTGTAAGGACTGTACATTACATTTTGCTCAAGTCCATGGAGTTTTCTTTTTTAATTTAGTGAGCTTTTGGTGAGCACTTGACTTTTAATTTAGGAATAGCAATAATGAAAATGCAGCACCCCTTTTCTGGAATGCCCACTCTTCTTCCGTGACCAGAGCACGCTGGGACTGACCCTTTTTTCTAAATGAGGGAACTATGGTCCAAAGGTGCGTGTGATTATTTAATGGGCAGCAGGAAGCTGGATGTTCTGGCTCCAGCTCTTCCCTGCTTGCTTGACCTAGCTGCCTTTTTAGCTCCTGTTAACTAAACCCAGCAGTTAAGTGTGCAGTATGTGAAAATGAGCATCCTCTGATTTACCCTGTGCAGATAGAGCAGCAGAGCTCATTTCCAGCAGCCCTTTGCCCCTGAAAGCCGGCAAAAACCTGAGCTCATTTGAAGATGAAACTTAGAGTGCTGAAGGCAGAGGGGAGGGCAAACACACAGGAAATTCAGGTTTTGAACTTCACAGCTGGTCCCCAGCCCACTTCTGTTATTGACACATTCGATAAATCAGGTCAGCAAAGGTGCAGACTGAGGAAGATTCACTGCGGCTCAGTGACAGCTTTGCTGTTCAGAGCCTACAAATCACCCAGGGAGCCTTGTTACCCGCCTGCAGGTGCCACTCAGGGCTCTGCAGCGTGCGGTGCCTCTTGCGCTACGCGGCTAGCACAAGGAAGATCCGCTTCAGCCCTCTGCTTGCTTGTCTCTGCTAGAGAACGGCATTTCGTTCCTGTGTCAATGGCTGTTTGTAAAGGGAATGTCACCAAGTCACGGCTATTTAAAAACAGGACGCTCATCAAGCAGCAGGTCCAATATAGCCTAGTTTTCTATGTTTTCCCTTTTGCATGTAGGACCCAGCCCCACAGCAGCCCAGCTGTCCTTTTCTTGCTTCATGTCCCGTGCGATGTGCCCACCACAGAAGGGACAGGACGTGTTTTGACCAAGCCACAGCTGCCCACAGCGCTCAACCAACAGCCTGCTCTCAAAATGAGCAAGAGCGGAGTTTGGCTTTGGCTCTTCACAAAACCTGTGAGAATGTTATAAGCATCGAGACTCTGAACGCTGCAACAAATTTGGCTGAAAATGGCCAATGCATTTAGGAGTTATTAGGAGGGATAGTCTGTATGCTCTGTTAAGCCTTGTTTCCTGAGGAATCCAGGCTAAAATATTGCTCAGATCTCTTAAGGCAGTTATGCCCAAGTGCACACACTACTTTAAATCAGGAAGCATGAAAGCAAATTAAGGTTCTAAATCACCACAGGTCAATTACCAAGTGGCTACTGCAACCTGTTATCTTTGCTGAACTACTGTGTAGGCATGAACATCTAAATCAGTGCTGTTTAACCCAGAGCTCTCAAAACAGGACTTATTCAGTGCTGCTGAATCTCACCACTCTGCAATCATCTTGCTTTCAAATTGCTGTAGGAACAATAAAAAAAAGATATCTCTCTGTGAGAAAGGTTTAAGTGTTCTTGTGGCTCTTAACCATCCTCAGTCACCCAAGTAGTAGATTGAACGTGACTCAACTTTCTTTTAAGTATTCATTAAGTTGCTTCAATTCTTAGGATACTCTGTGTATTTTAACTCTTCCAGTATCTGTAATTCCGAATATCCTCAAAATATCCTTGCCACCTTTCATCCCAGCTGCTTTCATAACAGGAATTATTTCTTCCTTTCTTGAAAACCATCTATCATTGGTCTGAACTAGAGTACTAGCCTAATTGTGTTTAGGGTCCTATCTAGACTAGAGTTACAATGAAGTCAGAATGGAAGTGTGATTACTTATAATCTGATTATGAAGCAGTTGAATTTCACAAGGCAGATGGGACCTTAAATTTCTGTTTTCATAACTCTAGATAGGAGAATATGGCTTTGGGCTTTTCTGATCTACAGTGGAGCATTGTTCCAATAACTAGAAATGTCTCAATTTAGTTCCTAAAGGGAAGAATCCATCCAAAATTAATATTGTCAGCAGTAAAATAGCTAACTTTTGGGAAGAAGATAGCACATGCTATAAAAAACACGACCCCACAAAACCAATTTTCCCCTATAGACTGATAATGACTCATTTCAGTGTTGAAAGCATAATTGAATTGCTCCTTGCAGCAATTAGGAGAGTCTGTTGATGTGCAACTACTTAATTGTGTTTTGATGCTGCGGACTCTCTGTGGCAAGCTGAAAGCACCATTTTGATGATGAAATTAGTTGGTCTTTGCTGCTTATTTTTTTTCCTAAACTCCATCCCGGATCAGAATTCATCGAGATGGGAAAGTGGTGGGGATTTCAGGGACTACAGGTCTGGGTATTTCTCAACTGGCTGAAATGGTCACTGTCCCAGTGGCTTGTTCAACCTTTAGCAGCTCGTGGTGTTGAACTCTGATTATTCCCTGTCCACACCATTCAAGGTGAGGATGGTCAGCAAAGAGGTCTGGGTTAAACTGCTTGTGCTAATCCATTTGTTGTGTCTGAAGGGGATTAGGGAGCAATCACATACACAGCTTCTGTAAAACTCAGGCATCTTAAGAGAAGGGGAAGTGATATATATCTGGGCAGAAGGTACCATCTGAAGATGGCCCAGGCTCACTGTCTGGGTCAAAGCAAATAAGATGGCTAGGAAAGAAATAGAAATATTACCTTCTGTCCGTCCCTAACAGCCAAATGGACAGGCACCGTCAATAAGGCTCACTCCCCATGGAAGCTGGTGCATGTGCCTGGCTTGGATGGCTTAAGCAAAAGCACAAGCCCTAACAGGGCTAGATGTTAAAATAGCAAGGACAGAATTCACTTTGTTAGAGTGGCCTGGAGCTGCTTCTCCAGTCCAGGCAAATTTCTGTTTAATGATGTTTTCTTATGTGCTCGTCCCAAGAGAGAAAGGAAGAAAAAAGGTTGTTTGTTTCTCTGCTAAGGGGAGTCTCAGAGATAATCAGAGTGACTGCTGGATGGTGTGAGGTACTCAGGGAAAGAAAGCTGTGGCCAGGAACATCAGGATTCCTTGTTAAAGGATTGTGTAGGGAAAAGCCAGCACGTCTCTCTGCTGCTCTGGCTGCCTGCCACGCTTCGAAGTACGAGCCAGCTCTGTCTGGGCAGCTGGATCTGCTTGAGGACTCTGCCAATGACAAGGCAGCCAACTTGTGAGAGTGAGAGGTGGTCAAGCTGTCAGAAACCATCTCTTACTTAGAGCTATTATGAAGGAGATACAAATGTAGAACCAGTTCCTTCACTCTCAGAGCACCCAGAGTGCCCTCCAGCACCCCGGGCAAAGAGGCATCTCTACCTGCCCATCAGGTACCCTTTGTGATTTGATATGGGCAAGCGGATCCAGAGCTTTGATCCTACAATCTGGTGTTTTGGGAAGGCTTTGATTTTTTTACTGTATTTTATCTAGCATGCCTTCACTTCAGAGCTGCAAAATTATCCTTTTATCTCGAGTCCTGTTGTTAGCCAGCTGCAATAGTTACAGGCAGCGGTTATGTTAGCACAGTCAACCTGTGGCATCCCAGTTGAGCGCATTACAAAACCATCAAATGATTTGATTCAGCTGCTGAAACATCCCAGAGGACAAGCTGTGCTCTCCAAACCAGCAGACTGGAGCTAGATCAGAGTATCTTCAAAGCCCAAAGAGAGTTCAGATCCAGGGCTGCTCTCAGGCCTGAATGATTCACGGCAGGATCTAGACTGTGTCTCTGAAACTTCTGCCATGAACAAAGATGAGTCAACTTAGTCATTTTTGCAACCGATATCTTGTCTGAGTCATGAGTTAGCACACTGTGTTAATAAAATACTGAGTTTCGCATATGAGGTACAGATATTTTTGCAAGAATTGTTTTGTTGTCATAAAAAAAGAAAAAAAAAGAATGTAATTCTAGTCAAAATGGGAAGACTTGTCTGGTCTTGGCTGATTAGCATTGATAAGTGTATTTGGAGAATTGAGTGAAGTTAGGAATTTCCACTGTCTGGCAACTTCATATTCATTATGAAAGTCTAGCAGGAGTTTCAGTCATGCTGCTTTGCACTTGGAAACTGTAGCTCAGCTCGAGACAGTGCGGGCACAGACACAAAAGCCAGAAAACGTGCCTGTGACGCCACCAGGGAGAGACTGGTTTCAGGGGTGGTCATAAGTGCTGGGAGGCAGATGAGCCCATAAAATAGCTCAAAGGAAATCAAAAGAGGTATCCCTCTCCCTCGTAGTGGGTAAAAAGAGAAGGAAGGCAGTCCAGCTGGGTCATAACACGAGACAAATGGGAATGTTTGAAGGATGCGTTTGGGGGAACCTCAGAGGTGTGGGGTGCTGTTTAAAGCTGCAGGAGCTGCCTTCCAGCCGTGGCAGGACTGTTAGTGACGGCCGCAGCTGAGGACTGGTGCACTGGAGGGATCTGGGCTCACTGGGGTTGTTGGATGTCAGAGAGCACGTCGGGTGCTCCCTCACGTCAGCACGGATCGACCGGCACGTTCCCCAGGGGCGGTTGTGTTACATGTCATCGTGTGTGTCGTGCTTCAGCCGGGGCTGTCGGTGCCTGTTGGGAGGTGTCACAAGCTGTGTTTTGCCTCTGGCTGCATAAATCCCATTTCTTGAATGAATTGCTATCCGAAGGGGTTTTCTCACAACCAAAGGGACCAATAAACTACTCGGCTTTTCTGCAAAATGAGGAAAAAAAGTGCATCATTGAAGAGAATAGGTATTTCCCATAGAAGTATTTTGTTTTCCTCACTGTGCTGTAGAGATCAATAGTGCACTGCATCCGAGCATGGGAAGCGGCTGAGGACTCTCTCTCCTTCCTGATCTGAATGAAAAGAAAAAGAAAAAAAAGGAAGGAAACAAACCCCCAAACACCCCCCCCCCCAAGTGTTCTGGTTTTTTTTTTCTTTCTTCACTTAAAAAACACCCAACCAAACCCCCAAAGCACCAAAGTAATTTATTTTGGCAAATGTACCAATTCACCATTTGGGAATGAAAATCTGAAATAGCTTGGTTTTAAAGTGGTAAAATAAGTCCAGTTGGCATTTAATGAACTTTCTTTAGCTGAAGCTATTCTTGTCACACCCCTGAAGAGCCTCTTCTCCTTCATCAGTGGAAGTGGAAGCTGGAAGCAGGGTTAGAAATAAACTATATACCTGCATGAAAATACTCCAGATTCATCTGATCTAATTCTAGGCAGTTGTATCTTTTGGTTCTATTTCTCATGCTAAGTATGCTGTTAGTGGAATTGGACAAAAAAAAAGAGGAATTTTTTTCACAGTATGAGTGTTTGTTTCAATTTGTGTGCTTCAAAATGTTGTCCCCCTCCTTTAAAGGGCCCAAACTTTGTTTCAGACAAAGACCTGAAACAAAATGTCATGTTTTGCCTCAGGAAGCCGTGTCGGGTGATGGTCAATTTTCAGACTTTGTCAGTGAAGTACATGCTGGGCTGTTCACAGAGTACTAAGAGCTATTCATCAGCACAGATGGGGAAACTGAGGCATGGATGGGCTTCCCCTCTCCACAGTTTGGTGGCAGAGCTGGCAATGGGACCTGGTCTCCTTTGGTACAGCTCCCTGTCTGCTGGACCCCTAAGCCTTTCCTTTTGCAATTACCACGGAGACCAGATATTACTTTTTACGTGTGCTGTTAAGGTACGAGTGAGCACGGGGTCCAAAATCTCTGGACACAGCTCTGAAACTGGCAATCAGCCCAAGAAGGAAAAAAAAAAAAAAAAGAAACAAAGCTTCTGGTGAAGCAGGAATGGTAGCTGAGCAAGGTTCAGCAGGTCCAACGTGTGTCTCTGAGTCCTGCCTGTAGCATCTGGGTCCTCACCCAGGTGGGCAGGTTTGGGCAGGAAGATCCCGTTACAGCGGTGGGACGCTGATTCCTTTTGCATTGCTGAATCCCTGGCGGCGTGGGTTGATTGAATGGACATATTTCATTAAACAAAGCCTTCGCCATCTGTTCTGTCCCAATTATAAATGCAGAAAAGAACATATTTCTCAATTACAATGGCAGAGAGGGAGGGAAGATATCAGTGGTTTCAAATCCTGTAGAGTTTTTCTGTAAGACAACCTCACAGCTGGGAACTTTAGTTCCCTTCTTGGGCCCAGTCTCCCAGACCACTCGTTTCCCTCCCTGCAAGAGCAGTTTGGCTGGGCTAAGAGATAGGAACTTCTGCAGAGAATTGTCCCTACGGGACGGGAGGGCTGTTTGCTCTGCTCATGCCTAGGACCAAGGCAATGGGGAAAGAGCTCCCTATGAGCTGTGATATTGTTTTACCTTCCTGGTGATGGAAATTCCACACTGATGCTATGCTGAGTCCCCATCTTTTCCTGAGGGAAAGCATCTTCCAAGCTGAACTGAGGTACCGGGTAAAAGATCTCTTAGGTTTCTTATTGCAAATAATGGTTATACACAGACAGGCAAAAGTTGTCCTCTGAAATTAAAGAGTCAGTGGTATAAATCACTGTTTCTGGTCATGTCCTGTGTGTCTGGCCAAAAATGTGTTTAGTTACTGCTCCATCCACTTGCTTAGGGTGTTGGGAATCAGCAGCTATCAGCTGGGAGAGGCAAGAGGTGGATGCAGAAGCAAATGCCTGATGTTGTCCCAGGAGATGATTTCCAAATCAGAAGGCAGGTTTGTTTTGACCTTTAGGAGGCAAAGCTGATTTGTTTTGTTGCTGTGCTGTGTTTTTTCTTTATGTTCCCATTAATCATTTTCATTCAAATGAAACCTGCAAGCGTGCAATGTGCAGAACTCATTTCATCAAGCTTGTGTGTGTGTTTGGGTGTCTTTAAAAAAATACCGCAGCCAGTTCCGTTAAATTATTAGTCCTGTATTTCTCAAATTTGCTGTCACCCTCAGGTAAAATTGCTGCTGCAACTAAATAAAACCTCTGGAAATGAATTCTAGCTCCTGACAACCCTTAAGCCCTTGAGGCATTTAAATTCTGGATTTAGAGGCAGGATTATTACTTCAGTGCAGCAGTTAACCATGTCTTTTAGCAGAGTTGCCTGTAATAGTCAGTCCTGATTCTACAATGCTTTTACAATAGCCCCTTTTGTTAACGTAATTCTAATGTAAGTCGGGGGATCAAGCATCCCACCCTGCTTAAAAGACCCACTTTAAAGTTGCAGCCTGAATTACTTTGCATCTGGCTCCTGCTGCACTGCGTATGTACCTCATTTCCCAACTAGGGCCTTCTTGGCAAAAATTTCAATGCACTTTTCTGTTTGTTTGCTGGTGTTGTTGCTTTCCTAATGGCAGGAGCGCTGCAGGGGGCTTCATTTTGCTCTCGCCACTTTTTAATGGTTTCAAACTATCTTTATTGCTGAAGCCAGCTTGTCCATCTGCGCCAGTTCAGGAGACACTAATGGAGCCTTGCATGGCTCGGCTAACGCGGCTGTGGCTGTGGCCACGGAGCCAACAGTGCACTGGGGATGGCAGGACGAGCTGGGGGAGCTGGTGAGTCAGGTCCTGGTTCCAGATACCAGCAGAGAGATGCTGGAGCAGGAAAGAAGGGTGAAACAAGCCAAGGAGGTTGAAGCTTTGCAGAGTGTCAGCAGGGATATGTCCTTTTCTTCTCGATTCACGTTAATGCTGTAGTAACTGCCTAGGCTATACCCTCTGCCTCTCCTTTTGAGACTTACAACTTGGGCTACTGTTCTTTTGCAAAGACAGTGTCAAAGCATTTCATCTGCCATTGCACCAGCGAGGAGGGAGCCCACCCTGGGTGACAGTGCCTGAGGCATGGTGGTGCCTGGGGAAGGAGATCCAAGCTTGGGGAACTAGAGGCTGTACAGCTAGCCAGAAGGTACTGTGCTGATTTACGGCTGGAGGTAAATATGCCATGGGGCAAATGGTGGAAAGACTTATTGAGAATATCTGAGGCCTTGGCAGGCAGTTCTGGGAGCTGATGGTTAGCAGAAGGTCACTAGTAGCAAGACAGAAGACAAACGTCACTGTGCTCCTTATTTTATAGTATCTCTGAAGAAGATACTAACTCCACATTAGTCTTAGTCCTGATTAAGTACCCTGTGTGAATACCGATGGATTAATGAGTACTTGAACTCTTGAGAGCGCTTCTGGCCAGCTTCTGCTGATCCCACCGTCGGACAGGGTTAGTTGTGATGTCTGAGCAATTAGAGTATTCAGAGGTCAGGATGATCCCTTTCTCCCTCCCACCACATCCCAGGTTTCACAGATTTGAAGACACCATCAGTCTTTGGAAGAAGAAAAACCAAGTCTGACTCTATCCAGAGCCAGTTATATCAGTAAAGAGCCCAAACAAATTTCTTTAGTTTGCTATTTGTGCTCAGCTCCTGATCAGTGCAGCTGCAAGACATTTATAAACAGACCTAAAATACATCTGTGCTAATTGCTGACAACTTTGCTTGAGGACCAAATCCTGAAGTAGACCGAAGTGGTGACAGTCCCTCAGCTTCTCAGAAGACGCCTATTTCTCAGCTCACAGGCAATCTTGGTCAAGTCCCTAACGGAGAATCCATGATCCAGATACTTAGCAGTGAGACGCTGAATTATTAAATCCTGTGGGACTTTTGCTATCTCCCAGCTTGTCCCTCACCCAAGTTCCCAGAGCAGAGTATGCAGAGGCAGGCGGTGTAGAGGGGCTGTTAGGGTGAGGGATGGGGCCAGCCCTTGTCCAGTTAGAGTGATGAGCATGGGCTTTGCAGCAGCCCCAGTGACACTGCTAGTGTCTGGGATGGAGGTGGGAGCAGCCCTCCGACCCGCGCTGGGTGTACGTAGTGGCACTAGCAGAGGCAGGTAACGCCAGAGGTGAGCAGGAGACTGCAGCACTGTCCCTGCTCCATGTGCTTTGGCATTCTGGAAAGGTTTATGAGCTGGAGACCAGAGCTGCAGGAGAGTCAGCCAAGATTTAGTGCGGTGTCCAGGCTAATTATGCCTGGGGATCCTGTGCTGAGTAACGCCGCAGCACTGAGTCCATGCACACAGATGTCTCTACCTCTCACTCCACTGAGCCGCGTAATGGAGAGCTGGCTGTTTGTGACAATTTAGGGCAGTGCTCTGGCTGGAAGGTCAGTGTAAATTAGATGGCATGATGAGAATAGTGAAGACATAACTGATGGGCTTAGCATTTTCTAGCTAGGAATAAACAAATTCCCAAGCATCACAAATTTACAATGAGCAAAAAGCATTCAGCCCTCTCCTCAGTGTGCTTGTGTATCCACTGATAGGCACTCACACAATAATAGAGGCCAGCCAAAATAGCTTTTACAAACCTTATGCACAGAGCAGTGCTCAGACACTCTATTTTCAGGCACATCTTGGGTCTAGGGCAAAACGTATGCCTGCCTTAGGAGAAGGTACATCCTGCTGTGAAAAGCATACAGACTGTGTACTTCAGCTGGAATACTGAAGAATAGGGTTCTGTTAATGTCCAGTGGCCTCACAGAGCCAAAACTGTCTTGTCAACTGCGGGCAGTTCAGTCCTGTCCCTCATACAGCACTGAGCACATCTGCCTTCCAGGTCTGGACAATGCTTCTGGGCGCCAATGTTGAAATAAATTGTTTCCTGGGACTCAGATAGACATGAACATTTGACCAGCTTCTATGGAGAGCACATAGCAGGATGCAAAGAGAATCTGTCACAGTGTCAAGCCATGCCGCCCAGGAGGAGGAGGGAAGGAAGCCCTGGCACGTAGGACCTTCATGGTTGTTGGACAAGAGCTGGGCACAGCTGGCATCGTGCTCTGGGATGGGTTCAGACTTTGCTGCTGCAGATCTGGGCTGTGATTACATTGTAGAGCTGAGAGTGATGGCTAATTAATCTGCTGAGTGATGGAGATGGGGGGGCGGGGGCAAACCTGCCCCTCCTGGGCCCAATTCCAGCCACAAGCACTACAAGGCCCTGCTCTTTGCAAATGCAAAATGGCATGAACAGTTAGTGTGCCACCGAGTCGCAGCTCAGGACCAAAAAGCTGTGAGCAGCTTTCCCCTCCTCTCCTGGTGAGGTTAAACAGAGAACGGGGGTACCCTTTCCCCTCCCATTTTCCTTCCCCTCTTCCCTGGCTTAAAATCCAGGTAGCTGCTACACAGGCAGTGATAAAAAATAGCTCTTATGGTTGTATTCCTTTCCAGAGAAGTAAATTGTGTGTGTGTGCATGCATGTGCCCACACACAAAAATGCTGCATTTTAATTATCCTCATAAATGATGAGGAACGTGCATCTGGGCATGACTGTGAGCCAGGAACAACACATTCATTTGCTCACCATTGCTTTATCCCTTTTGACCTTAATTTGAATCCCTCCAAGCTGGATGGTTGCATCTGCCAAGGCGGCTGTACCTTAACCTGCTGGGACCAAAAGCCTGACGCAGGGAAACTCTGTGCCATCCGTCTCTGCCTGCAGCCTCGCTTTACCTGATGTTCTCCCATTTTGTCCCTCGTTGCCCCCACCCTCCCGTGCTTCATGCATTCCGTCTGCATTTGCTCTGATTGCTTTAAGCAGAGGCCGAGCCTGTGCGGTGCTGTCCCCTGCCCCTGATGGTGCAGCAGAACCACGGTTCTCAGCTGCCAGGGCCATCGTGGTAGGCAGGGAGGCTCTGCAGCAAAATGAGAAGAGTCCCATTATTTCCACCACCATCATTTCCCTGCCGTGCAGCGTGGCTGATGAGCTCGTCAGCCTTCAGATGACGGCAAGACAGAAGGTCAGTTATTGCTGACAATGGCCAAAGAGCTCGATCTAAGTAGCATGACCATGCTATTGTAGAGGGGCTCTGACTCAGTCTGTTCCTTTGCATAGCTTTGCTGCAAAACTTTTCCATCCTGGAGCCTGTCTCCTGCAGATCCTTCCAACCTCATCTGCAAAACGATCCCCCCCCCTTTCAGTGAGTGTCATTTCAGCTGTTAGTCACAGTCTGAGGCTCTGCAGGCTGTTTTTTCTTTAGGTGGAAAAGAAGAGGATGGAAAGGGATTGGGGTGGGGGGGTGCTGTCTGTGTGGTGTGAGCGGAGGGTTGGTTCCTGAACCCCGCTTCTAAGGGACGTCTACACAGCTTTTTTATAAACAGCTCCAGGCAAGTGCTCCCAGTGCCTGAAGGCAACCGGAGACCCTAGAACTGTATTAGGGAGTTCATGAGCCTGGGTTTAGAGAGGCCTGATGGGTTGGGGCATTATTGTGCCAATACCCCAGCAACATCACCATATCATATGCCTGTGATATCCACATTAATAATTGTGAAATTAGCCTTAGATTCTGCTCTCTGTTTGCCCTCATGGTCTAGTCTCTTCAGCCTTGCCTAAGCTCAGTGCTTTTCTGCATCTGATCTTCCCTTGCCTCCTTCTTTCCTTGCTCTCCTGTCCCTCTCTCCAGAGCAGGGCTATGGTTAGCATCTCCTCCTTGGTGATGGGGAGGGAGAAGAGCTGGATGTTCTGTCCCAGCCCTCCCTGCTCTGCAGAGCTGCTTTTCCTTCTCGGCTGATAGGAATTAGAAGGCCCCAAATTGGAGCATGTCCCCACCTGAGGGAAGACAATCCTGGGGTTTACCACAACCCACCCTAAGAAGAGATTCTCCGAAGTCCCATGCAGCTTTCCAAGTGCTTTATCCTTTCTGCAGCCTGGTGCTGCCACGGGGATAACACCTTGCAGCACCCTCACTCCTTCCCCGTAGCGTTCGCTGCAAAGCCCCGGCAGGGATGGCTTTCTCAGGTTAGATGGACCCTGACATTTTTCTGGCTCTTTCCAAGCAGTGCATCAGTGCCGACCTTGCGAGACTGCATGAGAACAAAACCGCGGTGGCTCTTCTCGCTCCTTTTTTTAATTTATTTCTTTTTGAGGCGAGCGGCGCGGAGCCTGGCGGTATTCGTCTCCCTCCTTGGGAGGCAGGGTTAGCAGAAGGGCTGCTCAGATGGCGCATCGGGCAGATGGCTGGAGGTAACCCCCAGGGTAACGCTGACTAAAGAGCGCAAACGGCGCTGGGACGTGGCCAAGCGGAGGTCTGCGTGGGAGAAAGCAGAGCGCGGGACCCACCCCATCCGCGGCGCGTTCCCCAGCAGATTCCTGCCTTCCCAGCGGCGTGGTCCGTAGCGGTGCTGGGGGGGGGATGCAGGCACCATCTGCTCAGTGCTCCTGCCTTCCTTGGCAGGATGAGGTCTGGGAGCGGTGGCTGGGGCTGCTGGTAGACCGTGAGCTGCTGCTCTGCGTGCCCTGGCTGGCTCAGCACGTGAGCTGAGCTGGAAAAGCCACGAATGTCTCGATGCTGGGAAGGGAGTGAATCGTAACAAGGAGGAAAGTCGGGTGGTGGTTCCCTCTGGACGTTGGGGGCCAGAGGTGGCTGCATCATGGTGAAAATTATCTGGAATTGAGAGCTGGGTGGTTTTTTTCTCTTTAGTGCATTTGTGATTAATACAGCTGCTTTTATGAAGTTAATTTCCTCAGCTTGAACCTTGCCTTCTGCATCCAGATGCTGCAATACAGCTGTGCCTATAGTCTAACAAATGTTACCCTTACCCACTTTGCCTTCTGTATCGGTTTCACGAGAAACCAGAGTGTGAAAACACAATACCAGCAAACCTAGATACAACAGGTTATTTTGCAGTAAGCAGGATAACCCATTGCTCAGTATCCTATCCTAGTCTCTGCTAACAATGCATCTGTTTGAAGTGCATTTTTCAGTGAAAAAATGGCTCTGCATGATGCACAAAAAGACTCATTTCCATCAGTATACCTGGCCAACAAGGGCTGAGCTGGAATTTGAACTGAGTAGGAGCCCACTCACTTTTACCACTCATTTGCTCTTTTAGAGGTTAATTTTTCTTTTCTTTTTTTTTTTTTTTCTTAAAAGGGATTATGACTGTCTTTGTAGAAAAGACACAATGTAAGGACTGGGGAAAGAAGAGTGGTTAAAAATACCTAATTGAGCTATAGGAAAATATAATTTATGAAAGGAAAAATAACTATCCTAGTCAGTGCATTAACTCATGTCATGACTTTTTAATGGTAGTGTTATAGGTTAATTAGTATCTGTGCTGCCCTTGTGCCTACCAGAGTTATTCACAAGGGATCGTGGTCTCATTAGGTAGGACTCCCATGAAGACAATCCTTCTATGAGTGGTTTAATATCTGTGTGCGTGCATGGAAATTTTTTGCTCTTATCAGCAGAAAAAGTCAGATACTAAAGGGACCAGAAATGGAAATACTTTAGAGTGACACAAAACCTGCACACTATTGAGATTCTGATTGGGTCCTTAAAGAGGAATTATTTTCTCTTTTATTTTCCTACACGTTGGCTTTCTCAACCTGCTTTAGGGCTGAATTCAGGCACCGAGAGCTGCAAAGTGTAACCCTCTGAAAGACCCTGCTTGCACTCCTAGCTCTTGTGCGTTAGAGG
The DNA here is from genome assembly GCF_964188355.1 of Buteo buteo. NCBI lineage: Eukaryota > Metazoa > Chordata > Aves > Accipitriformes > Accipitridae > Buteo > Buteo buteo. The sequence goes on from NC_134194.1 coordinate 7,612,788, forward strand.
TAACAGCCAGCATGGCAACGATCCGCTCCCTCTGAGCATCACCGGGTGCGTGGTGGTAAAACCGGATTAATGTTGCATGGGCCTGTCAGCCCACGCTGGCTCAATACAGCAAATATCAAAGGTAATGCAATGTTCCTCCTTAGTGTAGAGGGGAAAAAAGGCAGAATGACCTTTTATCTGTGAAAGTGAACGGACACGGGAGTGTCTGTGTCTGGAAAACAAGAGGCAGAGGGGTCTCGCTGAAATGATACCCCTGGCTGAATCTCCTGGTGTAAAACAGAAGGGGAAAGCTGAGAAAAGCCATGGGGTTTGTGCCTCGGTCGCTGTGCATGTCGCACACCTTTGACTTGCATATCCCCTCTCTTTCCTTCTCTGTAGCACAGAACTAACCTGTTCTCCAGTGAGTGGGATATCACAGCAGAAAATCTGGGTTTCTACCGGAGCTTCCAGACTGGTGGTTGTCCCCACCATGCTGGCGTAGGGTTCTCTGCCCTGTTGCCCAGTAGGTCTGGTTCCCAGAGGGCTTTGCAGCTTGAAAAAGGGCTTTTCACATAAAAAAAATGGGTATTGCCACCTTGGATCACATATCTTTGAGAGAATTTGTAGCAACCCACACAGATAATTAAAGCAACTGAAAGCTTCTGTGATGGAATTTCTGTGACCAGTGTCAGAGGGATAAGTAAGCGCAGCCCAGAGGACAGCCGTGCACCCTCATGAACCCTCTACCAGTTGGGCACCTGGAGAAGCCAAGGGTGGGTGAGTCTGGGCAATCACCTGCCTCTGATCCCCCAGGTCTCAACTGCCCAGGGCAGGGATGAAGTTCACCTTGCAGTATGTTAGTGTCCCCCAGACGTGCTTGTACTCTGCCTTTGCCAGGAACTGGGATGCAGCACCAGCTACATGTGATGGCACGGTTTCTGGACTAGAGCTAACTCATAGTTAGCCAGTCTCTGCAGGTGGGGTGAATATGTAATGACTTTGCAGAAAGATGGTAAAAAACCGTGGTTTACTGTTGATCCTGCTAGACTCAGGCTGGGGTAAAAAGCCTTAAACGTCAAAGCTATTTGTCAGCTTGCTTTCCTTGGAACAGCACAGACAACTCTGTAAGGAAAAAAAAAATTGCAGGGAAGTTAATTTTTTTTTTTTTGACTACTGCAGTCTGCTTCATAAAAGATCTCTTAGGACAAAGAATCCATGAGATTTATAAAAACCACTAGCAAAATCTGCTTTTTACTCTGCTTTCCTCAGGAAGGAATACTTTCCAAGTTGACAGAGACCATAGCTGCATCTTCTTTTGAATCTTGAAAAGCAGATCACAGGCAAGCCTAAAGGAAATAGTGACCACCTGGTTTCTGGAGAGAAGCCCAATTGCTTCATTAAAAAAAGAGGTGTCACATGCTTGTTTCTTAAATCCTGCTAAATACCTGCTTAGCAGCTTTATTGACAGGCTTTTTCTCATGAACATTGAGCTGTTAAGCTGCTCCTGGTTTACAGCAAGAGGTTAAAGGATTTCTCAAAGCTCGCAATGAAAGCCTTACTAACTGGATTAACTGCTAACATGGATTTAGGCTTCCAGTCAGATTAACCCCCATTGCTCAGAGTAGGTTCTTCTTGTTCATCTTTTCTTCCCTTTTCTTCTCCTTTTCCTCCCGGCTTTTCCCTTTTTGTTTGTCAGGAATAAGGGGAAAAATAAGCCTCTGTGCTTGTGTTTGAGCAGTGGGACGCCCTGCGCGCAGGGGCCTGGGAGGAAGGAGGCTGCTGCTCCTGGGATGTGACCTGGGTATGAAGCAGCGGCGCAGACTCAGTCCCTGGGGCTGGGCTGGGCAGTTAACTGCCTTTTCAGATCTGTCTGTTGCTGCGAGGCCTTTAGCTATGATAAGAATAAGGAGAGTTATTAATTGGTCTACAGATTTGGCTTCTGCTTGCCTTTGCTATTCTTTTCCTTAGATTTCCTGGGCAGCATGAGAATCATGAACTCTTATAAAGTAATTTAACTATTTACACACCTGGCTGGGCAGTTAGCAGAGAAAGCAGCTCAAACAGGATAACCCGTGGTCCTCATAGCACCAAAGACCTGGAGTTAATCTAATTTAGGCTGTAGTTAAATGTGTATTGCTTCAGCATCTTAGGAGGACTTAAGGACCATCTGCGCTCCTGCTTTTGGCTGATTGTTTCTGCTGTTGCGCTGGTTTCTGAGCTAGTGCATGCATACAGTCAAACTACCTACTGTCCGATTTAGAGGCATTTTCCCCTCTCCTCTGTGTAGTAACGTGCCTATCCACAAGCAGTCTAGATCCCTGATGAAGGGGTGAATTCGGCAGCCCCACTCACTGCTCTGTGAAGGCCATGGTCCTGGAGCTGGTCTCTCAAAGTAAGGATCTGCTCCGGCCCGTTTCACAGGACCCGCAGTGCAAGAATCCATTAGCAAATGCTAAAGGATGGCAGGGGAAAGCAGAGACATAGGCTGGAAGGAGCTGGGGCGCAGCAATGTGGCTGCTCTTGCCTGACCAAACTGGCATATGAGTTGATTCCCAGCCCAGAAAAGAGATCAAGGAATTGAGCCAACGCTTTTTCTGTTTCCCTGTCATCTGCTTACTGCACAATTCAGACCTCTCAATTACTTTTTTCCCAGGGTATGACAAGGGATGCAATGCCCACGTGATGTTCAGCGCACCGGGGTCACGGCAGTCTCTGGCCCATGCGAGGAGTTCCAGTGCTTGGCTGCCCCTGGGGAGTGAGCCCTGTACTGGGGCCACTCAGAGCCCCCCCGCAGGGTGGTGGCATGTCCCCAGGGATGGAGCTGTCTCTCTCATTTAGCTCACTCTGTCTGCTGTGCTGGCTCGGCTCTAAGTCCAGCTGGCCCAGGACCATGTTGCTAAACAGAGACTGAAATGTAAGAAACTCCTGCACAGTGTTTGCACCTCGTTTAATATCGCCCACGAATGTGTCCACTGCCTGGCAGCCCTGGGTGCAGCTGGGTCTCACAGTATCACTGAGTTCCTGTGCTTTTTAAACAAAGTTCTTTCTAAGCTTGCTGTCTGATGATGCCAGTGGGTACTCAGGAGGTCTAGCAGTCCCCCTGCCTTTCTCTGGGCCCCTTGGGGTTTTGTGCCTGTCTGTTCTGCTTTGTGGCCATCCTCTCTCTCAAACTGTTCAGTCTCTGCTCCTCTAAAAGGCATCAGCAGGGTCCAGACGACCCTGCTTTCTCATTTCCCTTGAACACTGATCAGCTCTCCCGTGCAATTCTTAATCTCATGTTCTTTGAGTCCCCCCCCAGCTGCCTTTATCCCCATCTAATCCATTTTATCTGACTTGCTAGCCTCCATTTCTGGTTTCCCCTCCACCTTCCTTCTCCCCCACCGCATGTCTCTCTAACCTTCCATCTCACCATCTCCCCTTCTCCTGGGAGGGCAGCTCCTCCTCCTCTTCCCTCCAGCACGTCAGGCTTCTCTGCCTTCTCCCTGGTCTGCACCAAACCTCCCCCAGCTGCTCAGCATCAGCCTGTTCCTGCCTCATCACTGCCAGGGGATTCTCTCACAGATTTCCTTTACTAATTTCTTCCCACACCTCACTACATATCCCTTAGGGGAAACCAGGTCACTCATTTTGTGCTTTGCATCAGCAAATGCCGAGTTCTTCAAGGCAACCGCTCCAGGTGTGTGACACAGCTAATGCTGTCACCCAGAGGCAATGGTTCCCTGCAAGACCTCTGACAAAGTTTTCGGGTGGTGGCGTTGCCTGTCTGTCCTCTGGCAGGTTTTGCTCTCGACACATGCAAGGACCTCCGGAAACCTCGCAAGCTTGGACAGAGCCACATTTCTCTCTCTGCAGTGCTGGTGGACTTAGACATGCACTTGGGAGCCATCCATATCCTGCCTCCCCGCTTTGGACATCTGAACGGTTATTTGTGGAATTCCTTATGGTTTGACACTTGGCATTTTACAGCATGGGCCTGTCATATCCCTTTTATATCAGATGATAAAAATAATGTTTCCTAGCCCTACGGCCTGCTGTGATACTGGCCAAAGAAAAGGAAGAGTGGGGGAAATAAAATTAAAAGCTATCAGATAAAAAGGTAGGAAGGAAGTGGGCTGCTTATGGGGTACAAGGGAAGGTCACCCCCTATGATTTAGTGCAGTGATTGGAAAGGGTTATGGGTCGATGATCGGGAACATGGCAAGATACTGCCATAGCACTCTTAACTTAGCATTTTCCTCTCGGGGTACAAATTCACCAGCCCTGTGACAGGCATGAGGAGAGAGAAGTTGTAACCTGGATCTTCCTTTTTGTTCTTACAGATGCTGCAGAGCTCTTCTGAGCTCTGTGCAAGTTGAAACAACCTTAAATTTCTCCAGTTTATTCTCCCTATTCCTTTAATTCCCCTTGAGCCAAGGGGAGCAAAACCTTTGACGCATTGACAAGACTTTGCTTCCCACTGCCTGACATTCAAATGCCCCTTTACTGAAAATGCATGGGCTCTGTCTGGGGGAGAACTCTGCCTTCAATTGCACAGCAGTCAGGAGGCCCCCTGCCCTCCCAATCTTCTTAAGGGGCTGTTTTTGAAGCCGTTCCTCATAGCAACTGTGGCATAAAAGCACTTGAGTGTGACTAAGTATTGGCCTTGATGGATTTCCTAGGTCTAATCCCAGGTGCATTATCCCGGTGTTGGCATTGCAAGAAGAATGATGAATTTTAATAGCAAATCAGAGACTTCCTCGTGGTTGCATTCCCTCTCTGAGGGAGCTACCAGCTGTGAGTTCTGAAATGGGCTGTGGCCATGTCTCTGCTGTTGTGGACAGCATAGGGTTGTGAGTCAAGTACTTGCTTGTCTAAGAAGAGGCTGCATTTGAGATCTCAGCCTCTTGAGCCTGGTCTCTCTCTGCCTTATGTCCCAGTGGGTTTGTTATGGGACAACCTTCTGGCAACCCTGCCTGTTAACAACAGGAGCAGCTTCTACTGAAGATGAATTCTCTCCCACCAGTGCCAGATAGAAACGCAGATGAGGTGGCATGTTAAAGCTGTTGGGATTTTTTCATACCACCTCCCACTGCTGGCAGACCCATTGTACTCCCAGGACTCCATTGTGCCCATAGGAAATAACCTCACAGTTTCATCCTTGGAACAGGACTGACTAGCCTGTGGGGCCAATTTCCTTGTAGTGTGCTCCCCCAACACTGATTTACATGAGTGCTTTATATTAGTAAAGTGTGCAATTTGTGATATTTCATAGTTAAGAAGTGTCTGCCAGGTGTTATTGGTTTGGGTTTTGGCATGTAATGGCCAAGGTACCAAGCACTAATAGATGGTTCTCTTTGACCATTTTCAACAGTCACCTTGCCTACTTCTTGCTGACACAGTTCTTATGGTAATTAATGAGCTGGCACATTCCTAGGAGCCTTGTCAATGAATTAATCTCTGCACAGAGGGAACAGCTGAACACAGGTTCCTCTTGTTGTCTCTGGCAAACAGGGGAGATGAAGAACCTGCAGGCAGGCGGTGTCCCTGTCTGTGTAAGGACTCCCTGCTTCAGGGGTGGCTGAAATTATGCATATTGCATATATTTTGTATACTTCTGGTTTTATCCTCTTTCTGTTTTTATCCTCTTGAGCGTTCATGTGTCTGATTAGAGTTTCTGGTGTGGTTACTTTGCCTGGTGAGGGAGTGCAGTTCATTATTAACTTGATGCTACAGGAACAGAGAAGAGGTTCAGCTTCACCAGTTATGTGAAGGCATCTATGTGGAAGCATTTTGTCCAAGTAAGCGAAGAAAGGTGAGATCTAGAAGGATGATCAACCCAAGGAGCTTGTTCTCAATAAATTGTATTTCATGTTTGGCCACACTCTGGAGCAGAGGCTGGAAGTGAAACAAGGAAAAACAGTACCTCCCTGTAGGGCTCCAGACATATGCTTCATCACCACTGGAGGAAAGGTGTCCATAAAGGCAGCAAAGGAACATGCCCTTCCTCCTCCCAAGCTCAGCAGATTGTAGGGAGCCCTGTGGCCTTGCACTGTCATCCTTCTCTCCCCTATCTCATTATGCTCAGAGACTCAACAAACTTGAAAGAGCCTGTCCAGGCAGCTCCTCACTAAATCTCCCCAAGGACCACATGTCACAGCTGACCTTGTGCTACTCCCAGTTTGCAATTTTTTTCTTAAACATTGGTCAAAGCACCTCAATGAATTATGACTAAGGGGTGGGGAAAGATGAATGAGTAGTGGTCTCTGAAGTTGTCTCCAATGTGAATAAAGCAGAAAACAGGAATGTGAAGAATTTGTGGCTAAAAACAAAGCTCTGCCTTGAGAATTCATTGGGGTCTGAGTTTCTGTTGCCTTCCTTGAGCCATCTTCTGGTAAGTGCATCAGTGGGTCATTGTAAATCCTGTTCAATGTTCAGGAATCTCTCCTGAAGAATAGGAGAAATCTCTCCTTCTCCAGTTTGACTCTTCTAAAGGAAAAGGTTTTGTGCTTCTGCAGTAGAGGTGGAAACAAGTCAATAATGTGGGTCAGGGCAAGCCCAGGATTTGATTCTACTTTGTGGTCAGGTGGGGTTTTTTTCCAATACAGTACTTGAAAAGCTGTTAAGAGAGGGAGAGGAACAGCTTCTGAGGGGAAACCAGCTCTGTATTGGAGTGTGTTTTGGCTTATGGCTTATATGGCTTATATGGCTAAATAAGAGTCAATGAATTCAAATGTTGACAGATGTTGTTTATTCTTCATAAAGTTTGAAGTAACTCTGAAACATCCAGCACCGGGTCTTTGGTTGTGAATCACCTGGGCAGAAGGATATTTAACTTCTAAGTTTAGGAGCTGTTCCCAGAGTACTAGGCTAATAACCTGGTTATACAGTCAATGTTGTATTAGAAGTCCCAGGGCTGCTGGTATTGATCCCAGTATTGGCCTAAAGTAACTCATGCCTCTGTTAGGAAAGAAAATAGTATATTTGCTTGAGGGACAAGGTGATCTGTGAGAACAAAGAAACAGATGTTTTCTTAGAGTGTCTAGGAGTGAGACATGGAATTTATCATCTGGTTTAGTATTTACTTCCTCTTTCCTCTCTAGTTGCTAACCCCAACCCGCCATGGGGAAACCTCTTAAGGCTATGGCGTATCTCTGCTTATTTGATTGCCCAAGAGATTGGAAAATGGTCTAAACCAAGGTCAAATCCATTCACAGGTAACGAGGGGATTGACTTAGGTAAGGAAAGGATGGAAACTGGCTACGTTTCTGCACTGAAGCCGCTGCCTAAGCTCTCAGGGGACAAGTTGGATTATTGCTTGTCTGTGGGATACTGGCTCTCCCTGGGACTGTGCATGTTTCCCTTTCATTGTCGCCAAAGACATCTCAGTGATGAAAACAAAAGAAAAGTAGCATGACTGTTTTTTATAAAAATATATTTCCCATTTTGGTTGAAAAGGGAATCTCCTAGGCCTTTACTTTCATAAGGTGCATCAGAGCATTTCCAAGCCAATTTGTCATCATTTCAACAACTGACTGCCTCTAGTAACAGAGAGGACAGTGCAGCTGGGTGCTAACCCTTTGATGTACAGGTCTGTTTGACCCAGCTCCAACCCACAGTATCAGAAGGACTTTCACAGTGTTTCTTCAGCTTCAGTGGATTAGACTGAGCTGGATTTTGCACTGATATTTCAGTTGTACTTTTATTAACGTAGAATTACTCTAAAAATGTCATCTGGAAGAACACATGAATACTGCACTTATACCTAAGGACATTATTATGGTCAGTGATGCAGCTAACACACACATGTCCAGTCCAGCATAGATACAGTGACTGTCTTGCTCTGTTGAACTGCTAAACTATTTTTGGTTCACATAAGTGCTTCAAAACTGCAATGATAAACAGACCAGAAATTTCTACAGAGAGCTGAAACATTTACCTACCTTTGCCTTGATATTGCAGAATCCCTAGAGGTTTATGGTAAACTGATCTCACTTGTGACCCCTAAGAAAGAGGTAGATACATCCCAATCTAATGGCTGAATGAAGTTCCTCTGTGTTTACTTCTTTTGGGGAGTATTCACAGCACAGGGTGTTAGCCAGCTAATTTAGATGGCAAAGCTGATCAATGGGAAGACAGAGGCTCCCTCTGTAGTCCTCAGTGTAAGAGTGGTGTTTCCAGTGGAAAACTCTGAGCTGAGAGGTGGCTCAGCTCTTTCAGATGAAACTTTTCACAGAGATCTGTTGTGTGGCTGTAAGTTAGCAAACCAAGCTTCATCTTCACGAAGAAAGGAAGGAAACTTGCCAAAAAAGCGCAATATGAGCCAATAAAATAAAAATGTTCTGGCTTCCCTCATGCTAGAAGCCACATTGTGTGCCATTTATATTAACTATCCTTTTCAGCTTGCAGAAGGCTATAGCTGGTTACTTCAGTTGTATCACACAGCACAGAGTTCCAGTGGTTATTTTTGCTTCAACACTTAAAAGTGTTTTCTTTATAGATCTTCTAAGCAATTTCTGGTTTAATTGTGCAGATTGTCCCAAACTGCTTTCTCAAATGTCAGTGAAAAAGCAGAAGTGCCAAATACGTTATTTTATGTTCATGACCACGCCTGTGCTGTATCATCTCATTCATCTTTCTGATTTCTATTCAATAGCCATCATCTTTATAGCTTTTCTCCATGGAGAAAAATCTCTATTATCCCTACAATCCTTTTTGAAATTGTGTTAATTTTTTACCATTTCCTCTTAGGTTTATGACACAGATCTGATCACAGCACTCACCATGGAAATTACTTGTGGTTTCTCTAGTGCACAGCACATTGGTATTTTCTGTTTCCCAATATTTTGACCCTGGAGCAGATGTTTAAACACCACAGATGTTTTGAGCAGATGCATCAGAGTGTTTAAGCATGCTGAGCTGATTGAAATGACCTTTGTATTCTCAGGCCTTCTTTCCCTCACCAGACATTACAGTGAGTTTAGATCCTTTCAGACAAACTATCCCAACATTCACCATTGTCTACAACAAACATTGTTTGAAGCTGTGCTGACCAGCTCTCGTATTTGGTAGTCTTTCTGAAATGCCTCATGAGATCTTTCAAGTCCTGTTTAATTCTCTATTTCCCCGTAGGTTTTTCCATCTCATTATTCATTCTTTTGCTTCCAGAAGCTAATAGATATCTCCAGACCTTGCACCGACCATAAGACTTTTATGGTTCTCTTTTCTTCTACCTTGAAGGCCTTCTACGGAATCCAGGCAAACGCAGTGTGGCTCTTTGTCTCCCTCAAGTGACTAACACAAACACCAACCTCTGTGCAGTTTAACATCCTCCTGTGAATTAAACCCTAAGGTGTGCTGTTCCCCTTGAAGAAGCTCATCTGTGTTTTTTTTCTCTTATTTCTCTGGAAACATAAATCTGCAGGTTTTTAAAAAGAGGCCTTATTCTTTGCCTGGAAAGGTCAGGATGAGAGGATGATGGCCTCAGACTCTCCTCTGACATTGCTGCTTGGGTAGATAAAAGACATGAGATGACTGCTCCAGACCCAACATTTTCCAAGACATTACCTCTAACTCATCTTACTTCCTAGCAGTCTGAAAAATTCCACATTTAAAATTTACACCCGGGTCTGTCTCAGCAGCTGCAGTGGCGAGAGCAGACCTTACCAAACTGGCTAAGGAGAAGCGAAGGTGGCTGTGCTGCTTCCAACCCAACCTGCCGCATCCTCGCAGGGCTGCGTGGCGCTCCGTCGTCTCCTTGGCCTGGCAATTCCTGCCCAGAGCTCGTTACACATCGTTACTAAAGTTGTGCTGAGGAGATCAGAGCCAAGTTTGCTTCTAGATACCTTAACTCAAGCTCAGGACATAGCAGAATTGTCCTTCGGTTCCTTTGTCATATATACCTGTCTTTTTTTTCACGGTGTCCTTTAGATCTTTGTATACAAAGACAGTTTTTCCAAAGTCACCAGACACAGCTCCAGTCAGGGCAGCGGCATGTGTCTAACGAACATGGGGGACACTTGAAAAGATAGATTCCCAACTGACTGTCTCCATTCGCAGCAGCAATGATTAGCCCAGCTCTGAATGACAGAGTGCAATAAAATGGAGACAGCTCTGCCCTTGATGCATAATAAGTGAAAGACTAGTGGGAAATACCTCGGAAAAACTTTCCTACATTTAGATTGGATGAGTGAGCACAGCCCTTTTCCGTCTGTCTTTCTCTTCACTCAGTTGCAGCAGCAGCCTAGAGCTGAGCCTTTGGTGTCTTTGCCCTTCTCTTTTCTACCTCCTTTTGCAACTCCTAGGATGAAAAAATAATGTGGCTTTTCTAGCGTCCTAACCCCATTCTGTCATTCCTGCTGCACTCTTGTGAAATGCGCGTTATACTACAATAAAGCTGGTGTGCAGTCAGCATGGAAATGGTATTGGCAAAGCTGTAATGGAGGCAGCAATTTATGACTGCAGCCAGGTGGAGTTCTGAGGGATCGTACCTGAGCTAACATTACCTTGCTGCGAGCCACTGAATTCAGGTCTATCATTTTGGGCAGGTAAATCTCTCGGTGCCATTCAAGTGTGGCTACCACAGTGTTATCTTTTCTTTGAAAAAAAAAAAAAAATTGCTTTTAATTGGAATGAATGCCAGTCACTTGTCTCACATTTAAGAAGAGCTAATGAGAAGCAAGTATAGAGAGAGTAGAACAGGTGGTTCAAAACGAAAAATATTTTGTTATGCTTAATTCTTAAGGATGCACATTTTTACATCATTAATACCTGGAATTAGGCCAAGTGGAGCTGACCAGTCAAGGAGAAATTTCGTGGCTGCCTGACCTTGGAGTTTATAACCATTTGGGCCAGAGAGGCAGGGGGATGTGTACCCCACTAGGCACAACTGATTAACTCTTCCTTCCCCCATTTTCACAGCTCAGTGCTTGGTCTCAAGCAGCTGCCCTGCTTGCTCACTCACCCCTTTGCCACAGCTGATGCAAGCTGAATCCTAAGGCTGTTGAGATATGGCTGCAGAGTTTTTGAGGGTGGTGCTTTGAGAAGTCATGGATTGCTTTCAGATTCCAATTTTCCCTTCCTATCCTATCTGGTGTCCCGGAAGAAGTGGGTACATCCCTCAGTGCAGCACTGGCCTAGGCACAGCTGGAGAGAGTGCATGTCCTGACACAGGCTTGGGTGAGTTCTTAACCTTGGCTTGAACCTCATGATCCTGATGTCCCTTTCCTTTCTCCCTTTTCTCTACACTCATCATCTCTGCTGAGGCTGGATGAAACACAAAGGTAAAGAAGTCCACAGATTCAGGGGCTGGAAACATGGGGAGTTACGAGCTCCATCTGTTTCAGCCACTCCAGTGCAATTGGGTTTATGTTCCCAGAACGGGTTACGCCTTAGCTCTCTTGAATTTCCCCTTTCCTGCTCTGTCAGCACCATGGATCACACCCCAAATTTCACCTCAGATGGGAATTCACTCAACAGTTCTTGCTGCAGAATTATGCAAGAAAGGAAATTCAGAGAAGAGCATGCAGTTAAAGAAGAAAAGTCTTCTCTTGGTTATAGCTGTGAGTTGGGTAAAAATCGGAGTGAAGATAATATGTCCTTTCCCATTCATTGCCACCTTCCCCCACCCTATTCAGAGCAGTGCTGCTAAAAAGCTGGTGCACCCTTCATGCCTTTAATATCTTCATGTAAATAGTTTTATCATCCCTCTCAGCCAAGGTATCCGTCAGCTGCTAAAGGCATCATTTTCTGTTTATCTTCTTATAAGCTGCTGCTCCAGCGGAGCTGCAAAATTAACATTGTGCTCAGCAAAATGGTCTATGTAAAACAAGGGCAATTTATACAGAAATATCCATAATCCTTCACATTAGAATTTGGCTGTTAAAATTCTGGCACCTCTCGGAGGTCACTCTAACCTAGTTAAGTTCTGTTAAGAAAAGCTGTTATTATGGCTCACAGCTTTTTTTCCTACAATATTGTCTCCTTCGGCTTGCGCACTTCAGCGCTCACCTCTACTTCCCCTACCCTGCTGTCTGCCTCTCCTGATTTAAATTGCATTACTTTCTGTCATACATTATTGAAGACTAAGCTTAACTACCTGGACACCGTGAAAAGTACTCAATAGTGGGGTTAAAGTTCCTGCAGTATTTCCTTTTCTTGGTTCTTCTTTTCCCACTTTGGGGTTTCGACCATAAATGAAGCACGTTGAGGGCGGCTGCTTGTAGAAAACGTGCTGGGCTGGAACAGAACAGATGTGAATTCAGTTCCCTACTGTGACATGGGTTTCTTGAGTGTCCTTGGATATATCATTTTATTTCTCTCTTCTTTTCTGTCTCTCATTCTGCCTCATTCCCCCCCTCACTGCTTTACACACGATAATATTTACTTTCACCCTCTAGCATATCTCAACGTGTTTTTTCTCCCAGAGCAAATCATATTAACCAATGTGTACACAGTACTGTGGAGAGTAGGATTTCAGTCTTTGGACCTCAAATTTGATAATACCACACAAATAAATACATTAAATAAATACCTCTCCTTCCAGCTCACTCAGCATTAGTATACGCTGTTTGAAACAGAATGATGCTAAGGTTAAACTTGATCTCTCTTGCCTGAGGCTTTTAATGAAGTAAAAAGGAGAAGATTTCATTCCAGTGTTAGTGTGGCAAGTCTATGACCTTAAATGGAGTCCTGCTGAATTTACCTGGGGGGTAAGCACACAACTATGTAAATATTTAGAGTCACTGGCTTCCTGGTACTTCCTTGTGCAATTTTCCCCTTCATGTACTGAATAGTGAAACCTGGATCACCAGCTGTCCTGCTTCCATGGCAGAGGTCTCATGAGCATGTCAGGGTGTGTGGCAGGTCCTGGCTTCTTATAGGACAAGTTCCAAGGAAACACTTGAAGAAAAAAAATGGCACTTTACACTTCAAGACATAGGCGAATTCCCCTAGCAGGCACGGGGAAAACATCTCCCTTTCAAAGGAATATAATCAGATGTTTCTGGAACCCTGACATGACAACAGGTTGGCTTTCAGGTCCTAAGTGCCATTGCAAAATAGAAAAATGCTTATGCCAGTGTAAGTGGGCAAACCAAGGGTGACACACAGTGTCTGGTCAAAGAATCCTTGGGGAGTACTCCATAGGGATGTCCTGTCTTCTGGCAAGCAGATAAAGCAAACCGTATTTCTCCTTCGTAGGTGGCAGCATGAAGTTGCAAGATGTTCACTCTAAAGATGTGCTTGGCACAACTCATGGTAGAGTCCACATTCCTCATAACAGAGATAAAAGTGACTAAATCAAGGCTGCAGACAACAGCACCCTTGAATGAAAGGAAGTATCTTCCCCCACGCAGAAAGCAAAGTAATTACATCCACAGGACCCCAGAGAGCTCCTATCTCTACCACTGATATGAAGAAACAGACTGAGAAAGATCAGTCTGACAAACAATAATATATTTATACTGCAGTAATCAAAAGGGCACAGGCACTGGACCTTGGAATGTTGCCTTTCTCATTTAGGGCCCTTATCTGATAATGGCAGGACTGTTCCCTCGTGTGTTAGATTATGAAGCTACTCCAGGATATAGAGACTCCTATACTGTAAAGTTTTGCATTGGCAGAGGAGTGTATTTCAGTGGCCCAGGACAGGGTGCTGTGGTTAGATTCCGATTCAGCAAGGACACACCTAGCCTTCACCATGCAGGTAGTTTTGGAGGTATTAGTGAAACTAATTGTATTCCTGGAAGCTAGTCCATTGTTTAAACATCACGTAAAATAAAGCAGCAGCGGTTCACTTGCTGCCTTGGTATAACACACTGCAGGTTATTCTGAGCAGCCCCCTGGTTTGTTGAGGTTTGCAAGGACTCTGCAGTTTCACTGCAGGAGGCTTTGTTGTAGCTGTCTTTGACCATGTCCTTGGGATTTTGAGCAGGCTGGGGTCTCTTTAGTAGCTTTGTAGGATCAGAGAAAAAACAGGGGAGAAAGGGCTTTAAGAAGTTTCTTTATCCATTTTCCTCCCCCTTTAGCAAGGATCAGCTATCTCTATATATCAGTTCTGATGGATGTTTGTTCTTTAAAAGCCTCCAACAGTGAGACTCTACCACACCCCAGGCAATCCACTCCAGTGCCCTACTCCCCTCACTGTTAGGAAGCTTTTCCTGATGTCTAACCCTCATATCTCTTCCTGTCACTTAAGCCCGTTATTTCTTATGCTAGCCAACCTGGTCATAGCAAACAGATTTCCTTTCTCTTTCCAACAGTCATTTTACAATTGCTCTGTCCATTGTTTTTCTCTTGTCTGTCTGAACCACCAGCTCCCTCATTGCTTATTTATAGATCACGGTCTTTGATGTTAGATAGTTCACATTTCTCTTCTCTGGAATTTCTGCAGTTGTTCCACTCCTTTTTTTGAGGTCCAGTGCCCCAAACTGGATGAAACTGGGGTTTTACTGATATAGGCTGAGGGAGAGAAATCAGTTACCTTCAGTTACAACTCATGACATATTCCCATCCTTACCATATACTTGTACGAAGATGATTTTTAACTAGGACAAAAATTGGTGGAACATTATTTTCTTATTGTGGCAATTTAGACTTATCTGATGCCTTTCAGATGATGCTATTAAGTTTTATTACAACTCAGGTTCTTTCTTCAAATCGTTAAATCTCTAGGACAGCTAGTACTGATAAGTTGACCGTACTTGCATCAGTCTTTGCTTTGAGTGTTGACATTTGAGTGGGTGCTGATAGCTGTTCCCAAGGAATCAGCGTTGCACTATGATTACCTAGTGTCACAGATCCTGACTTTGAAATTAGAGTGTTTGGAGGTTGATTGTGGTATTTTTGTCCCCTAAGAGATGACGAGATGGCTGATATTGGACATGTGCTTCCAGTCAAGCAAATGGGAGCCAGCTGACCACTTTTCTCACTTTTCCTATCGTAACTTCCTTTCGGAGATCCTTTCATGTGCTTTGAAGAAAAGCCAGGCTAGGAGACTTATCTCTGCGCTGATACAGCATAGGGACAATTTCTTCCCATTACTGATAACAGACTATCGCCCAAACGCAGCAAAAATGAAAGAAGAAAGGGCAATGTGACTTCACCTGCCTGAAGGACACTTGTGTTGGATCCCACTCTGAGGCTGACATAAATGTGATAATGAGACACCCACAGAAACGATGAGAAAGAACAATCCAAGTCTGAGTCCTGATAGTAGCCCTGATGGCAGAGGATCATGTTTCATACCGTCTTCTTGGTTCTGATGAGCACATGAGATAGAAACTTTAGTTATTAAGGGAGAATGGTGGATTTGGCAAAACAAGGACAGAGGTGAAACTTCTCTCCTCCAAGGAAGTCCCTGACTGTGGCCTTTGACTTCAAAGGAAGGCTTGTAAGGAACAGCTGATGTTGAGAGGAGATGGGAAGCTTTGAAAAGTTTTGGTGTGTTTTGAGTTAAACCTTCCTTGCTTCTTCCCCTTCCCATTGAGGCCATGTGCAAGCCCTCCTCTATGTTTGTCTCTTTGTGTTCACTTCCCTGGGAAGGACCCTCAAAGGCTCAGAGATTATCAAAGAACCTGTAATGAAAACAGGTCAATTTTCCACAGCTCTTGAGTCTGGATTGAGCTTTTCTGCTAAAATATGAAAATTCAAAGAAGAGCGTTGCACTGCTATGAAAGAAGACAGGAGACAGACCTTTTTTTCCTATTTTGGGTGCTTTGCAGATGACTCCAACAGGTAACACGTTCCTAGCTCTGAATGTCTTCAATAAAATCCAAATTTAATCTGTTGAGATCAAGGTCTCTCCTTTCATATTGTCATTTTTTTAGATACAAGGGCTTTCTCTCATTGCACTGTGTGAATTCTATTTAAAAAGGACCCCCTGACAGTGATGTTCTTTAAACTAGGCCATTAGTCTTGTGACAGTGCACCAGGCGATTAATAGTGAGTTAGTGAAGCTAACTTCATGTTGCCTTACTCAGGTTCTTCTAAGAAATGTAACTTCGTCTAAGGAAATCAGAAAGGGCACACTATAAAATGCATAAATGGGGACACCAGGGATGGGACAGCAAAGCACCTGGAGGGCTTTCAACCCTGCATCTAGTCAGAATCTTTGGTTTGGCACAAGTCTGCTGGTGTGACCTTCTAAAAAAAGCCCCATGGCCTGAGATTCACTCAATGCAACTATAGCCATCACGAAGACAGGTCTGAATCTAGGGAGAGATTCAGGTGCCTAGATTTGTAATGCTACTATGGATTCCCAAAAGTATGAGAGACATCCACACTGGGCTTTCTGGAGACCCAGCACTTTCAGAAGTCAGGTGGGAGACCCTCAATTATCTGAAGTGGTAACAAACACCTGTGCTTAGGAACCTGAACTGATCCCATAAACGGCTCTTGGAGAGATCTAGAATCTCCAAGGACAATTCAGCCCATCCAAAGATATCTGTAGAAAGTAGAAGTGTGATGGGTTTGGGAGGAAACTCCAAACCTTGTTCTTGGATTTGCCTATTATTGCAAATCTACAACATAGTCCTCACATGGGGTGCACCCAGTACCATCTAACATTAGGCTCTGAACCTGCTGGTGAACTGGTGCAAATGGGAAGGATGATACAAAACAAGGACCATAACAGTGTTGTGCTAAGGAGAAAAACTGGTTCACTTTTGAAATCATCATAAAGGAAAATGAGAAGAAACATGGAAACGTCGAATTCACTTTTAATTGCATAGATATAGTCACATGGTAAAATAAATGAAGAAGGAAGATTTTTAACTGTCCCAGTATTCAGGACATGTTTTCACCCTAATATGCTGTGATTCAGATTTGCTACAAAACCTCAGGCTGCAATAGAAAAGAACCTGTTTTGTTATGTTTTTCTATCAGATTTTCTTGCTCATAGCTATAAACACCTGGAAATCCCAGCAGCATCAGCAAAGCGCTATGCTGTCCTCATGCTCAAGAGAATGTAAGAGAAGGTGACTGAAGATTGTGTTGACTGGACCACAACAGCCCGGGCACATTTAACTTCAAGACATGGTCAAATGCTTTGTCAGATCCCCGCATACTGTGAGCTGTAATATGTACTAACTGGCAGTTGTGCTTCTTGAAAGCATGCTACGTGGAAGCAACATCTTTGCCACATGTGGTCTGGATGTTATGGTCATGCTGATTAGTCCATGACCAATGCTCCCACCCTTCCCTGTCCACAGCTATGCTGTTGTTTCATACCCTGCCTTTCAGAGGTGTGATAAAAGGCATTAAAAGCAGAGGGGGTTTTGTCTTATCTCTTTGAATTCCCTTGCTTTTTGGGTTGCATTTCAATTCCAAATCTTATCTGGATTCAGCCTTGTGGGGGTTTCATTAGATCTACAGAAAGAATGGAACACTGAAAAATAGAGAGAGAGGCAGGAGGAAGACTAGCTTTACAGTTGCATTTGACCTAAAGAACTGAGCTAACATATTCTTGGTGGTTCAGGTTTTGGATATTATAGAGTTCTCATATAGGACAAGCTTGTTGGCTCTTTTTCTCAGTGTACACGATGAGGTTATATATTTATTTTAGAAAAACACTTAGCCAGAAGGAAGACAACATGTAGTGAAAGATAAATTATGCAGATAATGTTCTATTATGTGCACAGAGTAAAAAGTACAAGGGACATGAATTTCCCCAGGGAGACACCTCTGAGAAGGGAGGCTGGGACAACACACAAAATAAAATGAAATAAAATAAAGAAGAAGATGAAGGAAAAAAACCAGAATTGGAAGTAGTAAGTTCTGGCAGATTTTGCCTGAAGGAAAACGAAGACTGAATGAGAAAAGATTGTACTGGGGGCAATTCCTTCCAAAGAAAGGACTTCGTATATGCTGTGTCACTTATCAAGGTCACTACTCCAACTCCTGAGGACAGCATTTTGACCCTGCAGGTATCTATGGAGCTTGGAGTGAGTGACTGGAAAGTGTGAAAAGAATCATTGTAGAAAACAACTGGCAGCATCTCCTCCCTCCAGGCTTTCACTTTGCTCTGAGGTGGGGAATGCACTGGCTTTTTATAGTTCTGGTCTGTGCTACATGGCCTGCTGAGGCCTGGCAGGATCAATTCCTGTGGGTTGTGTGGCAATGCAAGATCAGATACAGCAGGAAAAGCAGCCCCTGGTCTTATCAGAAACAGGCACAAAAGCACTGCTGAGGGTGGAGTAATAATTGTACTTGAGAAGCAGAACACAGAGTGAGTCTCGGTGGGCAGTAACACTTCATTTCATCAGGAACAGCAAGAAGATGCTTCTCTAAAGTCTCTCTTGTTTCACCCCTAGAGCTGTACCTTGTAACAGCAGGTCTCAAAGCTGGCATTTTGAATCAGTCCCTGTAACTGCTTGAGCTGATGCTCAGCTCCACTGCAGCAGTCCTTCTCATACGTTTGTGCTTCTCCTGCACAGTGTGGTGGGCTGAACTGTGCTCAGGTGAACAAACTGAGGGAATAAAGTAGGTTGGGGTTTTTCCAACCCTTGAGATAGGTCCGTAAGGTGGTAGTCTCCTCCTGTGACTCGGTGCACACAGGTTTTCCTCAATGTGTTCAGCCTCAGAGTCTCTGACCTGGCTTTTGGAGTCCTTGAGATGAAGTACTGAAGGGATACAGTATTTCACAGGGTATGCTGCAACCATGGGCAGAAACGTCATTGGCTCTTCCCGTGTGGCTGCCGTCGCAAGCTTCACTGCAGATGAAAGATGAGAAAACAAATCCAAGTGCTGGAACCCCTTTGGCTCTACCTTCACATATATGTTTGAGGTGACCACTGTGCTACGTACTGACCTTCTGCAAGCAGCTGCTGTAAGAATCACTCCCGTTCTCTGTGCTCACCATACTACAGCACCACATTAAGAAAACAAGCCTATCAGTCTTTTGGGTTTGTGTTGACACTGGCGGGTTCAGAGACATTTTGTTTGTTTTCCTTGTTTTCTTTAGTGCATAACTGACCAGCTTGTGTTCATGTTTTCTCTCCCTTACAGCTTTCTACCAGGCATTAGTCACAACTGGAGACTGGACTAATTTGCTGATGTTGCACAAGGAATTGTCTCTCCTGGAGACCTGGCTGATGTGATCAGAACTCAAAAATGCTGTTCAGGCAAGTGGTCCTCTATTTTCGCTCAGGTCATTGAGGCTCCCTCTTCCTTGTCATCTTCCCGCCTCCCTTGCTATGTAAATCTTTTTTCCTCTGTCTTTTGAGTTGCTGGCTCCTTGCCCTCAGATCTAGGATGGCATGCCTTTCACAGCATCAGCACCACAGATTTGAGGGATACAGGAGAAGAGGGTCCAACGTATTGCTTGTAGCTGATATGTTGTCATGCCTTGCTTTCCTTTTCTGCTGTCTCCTTTCCACAACAGCTACACCTTGCAGGCCAAGCAAAGAAATATGTCCAAATGGCTTGCTTTCTGGTTAAAGATATTGTGAGTGGTTGCATGTAGACTCTTGTTTTTCATAGCCACTGGTGGTTCTACCGTCTGTGAATTTGTCTAATCCCAATAGAATTTATTTGCCTTGACTTAAAATTATTCCCTATTCCCTTCATAATAGCTGCTGGCAAAGCTGCTGTGCTCCTGATGGATTTTGTTAGGTCTAAGTTTGATAGCTTGCTTATGACAAAGACCAGCAGTCTGTTAAAATGGTATCATCTCTGCATTTAATACTTCTCTGCCCCCCAGCTCTCATTTAATCTAAGTATTAAACATCATTCACAATGTTGCAAAAAGCAGTTGCTGTTTGCAATATTAGGAAGAGAAAGTCATAGGAAATAATGGATAAAAAGGTAAGTACTGAATATCAGTATCTTTGGTTGTTGTATATTGATAAAGGATAAAATAACTGCTGTCTCATCCCCTGCTCCTGAAGTTTTCCCTTCTTGACTAAATGGCCTATATGATGGTGAATGTCTCTCTATCATCACTATCCTATCTGTGGACTCACAGATTTCTTGTATTTGTGCTCTTATTTGCAAGTAAAATATTTTCAAGTTTTATTCTTGGCCTTTCCTTGTATTGCCCATAAGAGTATCTTCTCCTGTCAGTATCTGCTTCTGTCATTTAGCAGTACTTTAGAAAACAGCTGGTGCCCCCAGGGTAAACATTTAAACAGTGTCCTACTCTGACAAAATTCTGCTTTATCAGCAAACCATGTTGTGCATATTTCTCTCATTGTTTTGCAAATTGCAATTACAAAATGCTTTTGCATTTAAACAGGATCTTTCTGACCTAAGAGATAGTAAAAATTATGTTAGAGAGGGCACAGTAACTTGATGCTCTGACCTACCCTAAATAGCTGGACTTGTTTCACTTGGGCAAATTATATATTTATAACAACCCATTATGTCATCAAAATACTTCAGCAGAGATGCTGCAGCTCCAACCTACATGAAAATTCTTTTGAAGGGCTAATCAGCAGAGATATACCATCAAGATTATGTGCTTTAAAAACACTGTTCTAGACAGCACTGTCCAAACTAGGCAACAATAATCAATCAGTTCTGATTAATCAGATCATATAGATTCTTGCTACTCACCAGTTCTCCATGATCTTAGTTCAGATCAAATCTTAGGCTGGAGACATTAATTTTGTGCCACTGTTTGAAAATCAAAAACCTTTCTCTAGATCACATCAAATTGATGCTCACGAGGTGCCTTACTGAAAGCACCAGGATATACTTGAGGATTTGAGCTTAAGAACCTTCCCCAGGTCCTTCCTGCCTTTGCTTACCCATGTGTAGCTAACAGGCTATGTAAGAACAATATCTCATTCTCATTTAAGTAGTCTTTACACTACAGGGACCAGCTGGTGGTCTCCTAAGTGTCCAGGAGATGAACCAAATAGAAGATTTTGAAAATAAAACCAACTCTGTGTGCTACAGAAAGAGCAGAAGGCAAGGGCAGTGTATGATGATTGCTGTGCTGAGTTACCCCTGTCTCCTTTCATTGAGCAAGAGGCTAGCTGAAATTCTTTGATGGGCTGGAAGTGGAAGTTCAGGCACAACGTACTGTGTCATGAAACAAGCAGATCCAGTGCAAGCCATCTTGTTAGGTGAAGGTATAGGAGGTTGTAGGAACTGCACGTTGCACGTAACTAAACAGAGAATGTTAATTTCCACAAGGGTTTATTCAGATACTTTCATGGCTGTTGACATAAAACATAAATCATGTGAACAGATGACTTGGCAGGAAATAAAATATTTTTTAAACCAGAGATGCTCCTCAGTGCTTGTTAAGCGAAATGCCTGGTGATGCATTCCACAGTAGTGCAGCAACTGTAGGCATTACTCGTTTTAGCTTCTGCTCTAGAAGAGATAAATGATATGTGCTGAAGAAATTGGGCAGGATTATGTGTGCCAGTGTGTCTGCATGCTAAATATCTTCAGATCTTGCAGTCTCTGTGTGAGGAAACTCTCCTTCAGGGGGAATTCTGTCTGGATAAGGCACATATGCAGTTAAATATGTTTGTCTGTCCACTCAGTCAAATGGGGCTAGGACCATTGCTGTTTTGAATGTCTTTTCTTGGCTGCTTTGTGCTTTTGGAAATCAAGGGGAGAAATAGCTTTAATTCTTGTTTCTTTTTTGCCTAGAGCCATGTTTCCATGACCAAATTTGCAATCAGAGCCCAGTGTTTCCAGTTTTCCTTTGATAACTTAGCAGAACAGCATGGTGCAAAATTTTACCTTTCCCTCTTTTTCCCTTTTAACAGGCTCTAGTGCCTCATTGTATGTTAGGAGCATCTCTCATTAGGATTAAAGTAACTTGGTCCTTCTGTCTGTTTTGGATATGCACATGGCGCTTCCTGAACCTCAGCTATTCTCTTTGTGCAATTCTGCTAATGAAATCTGGTCATAGAAGAGATAGTTTGTACTTGTAAATCCATGGCACAGGCAGGGTATTACTGTATTGCTTCCCGTCTGCTGTCACTGAGGTCACTGTTCTGGCACAGAGTGAAACATGAACAGCTGCAGAAATCCGGTGATGGCCTGCTATTGCTTTCTGGAGGGATGAATGTGGAAATAAGTGTCAGGAAAAGGAAATTGCCAGCCATGCTCTCTGTCCTGGCCACTTGCTTGTGGGAAAGGGTTGGCAGGTGGCCTCCATTTCTTCCCTGGAGGATGAGATTATATTTTTTTTTTTTCCTTCTATCTGCTAAGCTTCTGCTCAGACAAAACTGCCATAAAATACTTTTACACATGATTATTGACCTCACCCCCAGTTCAGGTCTGACTTTTGTCCCACTCCATGGTGCTAATTTTGAGGACTTTTCCCAGAAGCTGCGCCCAGAAATTATTTCTGCTCCTTTTGCTAGAGAGTTAAGTCTGTCCTTTGCAAACCAGGACAATAAGGATTAACTATCCCACCTGGCCCTGATAATGCTCCGTGTTCACTGTTCAGCTAAATGCATGTGCTAATGTTCATATAATGTAGAGGAGTTATGCACATAAGGGACAGGGACAGTTCATGACCTGAGAAACAGTGTAACATGTGTGAGTGTTATTGTATGGACTGTCTGCGTGGGGCACTGACTTTCTGGTAAACTTCTGTTGGCAAAGTGGTCTTCAGAGGTGTTGTGCTTTAACCCCAGCCAGCGACTAAGCACCACACAGCCGCTCACTCGCTTCTCCCCCACCCCCAATGGGATGGGGGAGAAAATTGGGAAAAGAAGGAAAACTCATGGGTTGAGATAAGAATGGTTTAATAGAACAGAAAAGAAGAAACTAATAATGATAATGATAACACTAATAAAATGACAACAGCAATAATAAAAGGATTGGAATGTACAAATGATGCGCAGGGCAATTGCTCACCAGCCGCCGATCAACACCCAGTTAGTCCCCGAGCGGCGATCCCCCCACCCCCACTGCCCCCAGTTTATATACTGGGCATGGCATCACCTGGTATGGAATACCCTGCTGGCCAGTTTGGGTCAGCTGTCCTGGCTGTGTCCCCTCCCAAGTTCTTGTACCCCTCCAGCCTTCTTGCTGGCTGGACATCAGAAGCTGAAAAATCCTTGACTTTAGACTAAATATTACTTAGCAACAACAGAAAACATCAATGTGCTATCAACATTCTTCTTATACCTAGCTCAAAAACATAACACTATACCAGCTACTAGGAAGACAATTAACTCTATCCCATCTGAAACCAGGACAAAAGGGCAGTTAAAAGCTAGCACATTATGACAGGCTTCATGGAGAGGATGAAGGTGACTGCCCATCACCAGCTGTTCTGAGTGGAAGTCCAGTCCGGCAGAAAGCTGCGGGCAGGAGGGACAGCACTTGCACACTGCCTGTTGGCCACTGGAAAGACTGATTTTTCAAAGCTGTGTCTTCACATCTCTACAATCCAAGTAAAGTGAAGAAATAAATCACTGTGCGCAGTTGTCATCTTTCCCCTCCAAGCACAAGCCAAAGAGTTTAAATATAGCTAAATTACTGTATTTCCTCAGAATAAACACTCAAATACTCAAAATAAATTGCTAGGTCCCAGTATCACAGGAAAGATTTATAAACCAATTATACTGGGAATTTTATTCTCTATTGTAGCTCTGATAGATTATGGGTCAATTAGGGGTTTCACTCCTGTAGGAACACATCCTCATTCTGCCACAAAATGTCTGAACTTGGCACACTGGGATTCGTTCTGTCCATCTTGCAAAACATCTCCAGTTTGTGGCAAAACTTTGATAATCATTCTGCTGAGGGCAGATTTTTTTTATACTATTTTGTCTCTGTTTACTGCTGAGGGCATTACCAGGAATGCACAGAGTTTCTTCCTGCTGAATAATCTTTCTTCACCCAATCTTGTCCTCTTCTGTTTTCTCATCAGTCTTGGGATGTGCAGATGATGCTCATGGTGCAGCTGAGTCTGTAAATAATTAGCCATTGAGGAATTAATATCTTTGAGCCTTCAGAGTAGCTTGACAGCATCAGTAATGGGGCTGAGGGGCAGCACCTATGGATAGTCCCTAAAGAAGTGTATCTATAAATAGTCAGTGGATGGAAATCATAGGAACATAAGATTAGCAATACTGGTTCAGACCATCTAGGACAGTACCCTGTCTCCAGCGGGGCCCATAAGCAGACACATGGTGAAGAACAAGAATAGGGTAAGTAAGTTTAATCTTCCTCCATAACATTTTCTACTCTCTGAGAATATTCAGCTCAGAATTTCCCAAGATTGGTGTGATTCTCAGTACGCCATACTGGGTTTCTCTTGCAGTTGCTTGTCCAATCTGTCCTTGAACATCAACAGTTCTAGCATCATTCTGAATGAGGCACGTTATCTTTTAGAGTGAAACCTGTTATCCTCTACAATGACATGAAACCACAGTTACTCTAAAGCCTTTAGCTGAGTCATTTTTTATTGGCGAAATCTGAACAAAGACGAGAATTTGACCAAGACAGTTAATATGAGAGAAAATTCAGGGGAAACAAATTTTATGAATATGCTTCTAAAGTCTTGCACTACTTTAGCAATGCAAATTGATTACTGCATTTTAATTCTCTTGTTAGAACGGACTCTTCCACTCCTGCATGTTATTTTTGTCAATATAAGCCAGAAAGAGAATCCAGCCCAAGGGTTTTGTATCATCCTTGAATCTGCTCCTCCTCCTTTTTTGCAAATTAGAATAACAATGTCACAGTCTTGAATAACGTTACATTTTTCTGCTCCCATAAGCTACAGTCATCTTCTCTAGCCTTAGAGAGATTGAAGCTGAAAGAGAAACAAAATCCATCCCAGTCACATTTCTACAGTGTTGGTGTAAGACCCCAGGCAGGTGGTTTTGGTATTCTGATGCCCAGCCTTTTTCATTTTCTGGAGGTGGCTCTTAGCAGCCTGGAGTTGTTTGCATTAAGTGGTGTACATTGAGCAAGGCTTTTCCTCAGAATGCCTGACTCTCCTTGTTGCTTCTCTCCCCCCATTTCCGTTACCTAACATATGAATACAATAAGCACTGAAATAATTAGGACATCATGTGGCATTCACAAATTATTATACAGCAATTCCAGCATTGGTGGAATGGATAAGTAGTCAGAAAGGATAAAATAAGCAATGCTGCTGATATGAGCTGAAGATGACTAAAGTCAGTGTAGTCGCATAACAGATAAACACTGAGTAAGTAAAGTGTGTGTACAGGCTGGACTTAGGGAACTTTTTAGCTTTGTTCTCATTTTGGATGAAATAGCACCACAAGTTAGAAGGGTGCCTCAAACTAATTTTACAGAGATGAATGCCCTTCATGGTGTATTTCTCTGAAGATGATCTTTATTATATTTGGCTTCCCTCAGCTGGGTGAGAAGTTCTCTAATATTTGCCTGCCTATTATTGTATCGCCATTTACTAGTTATAATGAGTATTTAGTGTTTTCAATTATTTGCTGCTTCATTGAAAACACAACAGTCATTGAAGCCATTAAGGGATTCTTAGTCAGTCCACTAAATAATAAAAAGAATCAGAGAGCATGTATAAAGTATGAGATGTTGCTGGCCTGGCTGTCAGCTGGGAATGTGAGCAAATCATACCCACTAGCCATCACAGTCATGCTAACAAAAGCTTTGAGGCACATGCAAAAATGCAGATAGTCAAATGTTCTTGGGTTGTGTCTCCGGAGAAATATTATAGCTGGGCTTGGGGAAGAGTCTTCTGGTGATGTAAATTGCGTGTCCTTTATGGATGGTTGCTCATATATGCAGAGTGTCAAGAATTTTATTGTAGAAAACCCGATTCAGTATTTTCTCCCTGATAATATGTTTCCTTCCAACTGAAATACTTCAGCTACTTGGACAAAAATTGTCTTTCAAACTAAATATCTGGCTTCATATTTTCACTAAACATTTTTTAATGATGTGGACTAGGCACGATGGAGGCCACAGAGCTAAGAACAACTTACGCAGGGAAGGTTAGAGGGTGACCTCCCAGGATGTCAGCTTCTCCACAAGAAGCCCCAGGACACCCTTTTCTTTGTTTCTACAGAGCAGATGCAAAGCAACCAACCCCCTTTTTTTTTCCTGAGGACAAATCGCTTCCAAATACATCTGGATGAGCACGAAGAATGAGAATATGAATACAGACAATTATGATGGAGTAGAGGCCTTGTAAATTTATACCCCAACTTACCCCCTGGTAACTCATTCATCTGCGTGTCTTGACAGGATGCATGTGAAATAGTGAGACAATAAAAGCTTTTGTTATGCTGAAAGATGTTAATAGCCGGCCTCAGGGTGAGCTGGGTTTCCAAGACAATCACAGATAGCACAGATAACACAGCGGAAACTCCGGAGGCTCAGGAGAATGAGCACTCAAGCCTTTATTTTGTAAAATAAAAGAGACATGGGCTATGTCAGAGTGGGGGTTGTCTAAAGGTCCTGGTTTTACAGGATCTTATTTTTACGGAAAAGTACTTTATGGGACAGCGGGGTATCTGAACTGCTGGTTACACATATGGAAATATCCAGCAAACATAATTATAGACGACTGCGCCTCAGCGGGTGAAAGTCTAAAGACATGTCAGAGGGTCCTGGGTATTGGCCCCTTCTGCCCCTTTTGCACCGCAGCGTTCAGCCTGTCTGCCAGGCTGCAGCACCACGCTGGGAACAAAAGGAGATGCTTGACAAAGAAATATCGCATGTGACGACTTTGGCAGTCTTGGATGGTTAGAGGTATTTCAAAAAAGCTTTCTTAAAATTCAGTCTTTTAGAAAGGGAGGTTGTAATACAGAGCTGTCCTCACCAAGGAACAAGTATGCAGCGAAGATCCTTTTCTGTCTCCTTTCTGTCTCTTTTCACTGTTGTCTCTACACAACCTGCTGTCTCACAGGGAAGACACTATCATAATCACAGGACTAGCTGGGAGCATATGTTCTCAGGGCTGTGGATGTTTTCTGATAGTTCCTGAGTCTAAATCTGGATCAGCTGGGTTCTGTCTGAAAATACTGTCCTTTCCAAGGTGATGCTTTTGTGAAAAGACTCAGGAATAAACAACTAGAATGGATCCACTCCTACGTACATAGGCAAACATGCAAAGTTGTTTTAAGTGTATTCCACCTAGTCTAAATGTAACTGCCTAAAAGTTAGAATCTAGTCTAAACAACTGTATAGATTTGCCACGTAGTTAGTAGGAATAGAATGACGCTTTCAGAAACTGATCCCATTTCTCTTGGACAACAGTCTTAGGATGAAACAAGTGGTCCTTGGGAGATGTTTCTCTCTCCAGTGACGACAGTAGAAACCGAGACATCTTGCAGATCAGCTGCCTAAGCTCAGCTGAGAAGAACCCCAACCAGAGTTCAGCAGCACTGACGGAAGGTTTGCTCCATGTGCCCCTGTATACTACAAGCTAAAAAAACCTTTCCAGAGCGTACACCACGGCTGTAAAGCACAAACCCCACAACTGTTCTCTGCCAGAGGAAGAAAGCGAGGATATCCTGAGGGGAAATGCACAGAGGATCCTAGGAAGTGCTTACTTGCACCTCAATTTGGATGTGTGACTAGTGGCAAAATGACACTTGAGCAAGGAAGAAACTTGAACTTTCTGCGGCAGTGCTAGTTGCCATAGGTGAGACCCACTGATGTGACGAGGCAAACTGGTAACAACATACCAGAAACTTTGAAGGGATAAACACACTCCAGAAATGCCAGTCCCAAAAGTTGCACAAGTGACTAACAAATGTGGAACAGTGCACATTTTGGTCTTGGCATCTGTAAAATAAGTAGAGCCATTTACTTATTTTAGCTTTCATGTTCTTCTTGCCCTTCTGTCCTCAAAAGAGATAGCTTAGATCAAGTCACTTAAGTCCGTGCTGAAACAAAATGTACCTTTGTGATTAATACCTGTGAAAACTCAGAGTGGCATGGTAATAAAGCTGTAAAGGTTTGGGTTCCTTCAGGGAAATCCAGTTGCACTCACTTTGTTGTCAGAATAATGAGGTCTCTATTTTGCAGTCATAGAGTTAATGCATTTGATGCAGGTAGAATGATTTTCAAGTCACAGGGACCTCTTTGGAAGAAGACAAGAAGTAAAATTTTTAAAAATTGCTGTTTCTTATATACCCACATGACAGACTATTATGGAATAAGTACCCATAAAATGTTGATGCTCTGTAATCCCATTCTATGCTTGAGAGATAGCAAACCATTCCATGGCACAGCCCTAAGCCTGTTCTTCCTTTATAATTACCCTGTATAGTGCATGCAATTTTCTGTAACATAGGTTCAGACAACAGTTGAGTGCCTGTGTTCTTTGAATTGTTGATCCCATTGGGTTAAGAGGTACATAATGAGCGGTGTCTAACTTCAAGTGTTTGGGTTTTATGTATTTGGTGACTTTGGCTTCAGTTTTCATTACATCTGATGAATATGGACAGATGCAAATACTATTTGTAATGAAATATTAGAAATATTTTAGCCGATGTAGGTGTCAGAGAAAGCTTCCGCTCCCCTTACCATTTTGTTTTTTGTCCATACTGAGAATATTACATCATTATGCCAAATACATTGTATTGACTGATTCCTGATGGTGAGTTGCTGGGACTGACTGTTGCTGCTTTGGAAGAGAATTTATTCACATTTTTGGACAAAGCAGCAATGAAGCTGGATAAACATAAACGTACTGAGGGTTGATGTTTCAGATCAGATGAAGGATTTCAGGAAATTCACTGAATGTTCCTTGTGCTTCAGTTCACCTAGAGGGAAAACTTAAGCAAAAAGTAGCAGTCACACTGAGAAACAGATGCCAGTTTTTGGAGCAGGGCAAGCAAAGGACAACAAATACAAAATTATGTGAGACAGCATCTAATGGGTGATGGACAGTTGCTTTCAAGATGGTCAAGTGTGCAGTGTTTCTAAAGTAGTGCTTAGTCACGAGGGCTCTCTTCCCATTACTGAGCAAAGTGAGCATTAGTGCTGCCATGTTCTGCCATCCAAGGAAGGAGACATTATAATATTCACCCACCTCAAACAACAAACATGAGACGCATTGCAAAATCAGTGAGTTCAAGTCAGATTGCTGAATATGCAGCAACTTACACTGTACAGTGAAGTGCTGTTCTTTCCCCCTGTATGAGCTGAGGGAAGGTAGGTCCCTGTGGCAAAATTGGGGGTCCTTTAGTTCATTCCCACCCTGACCCCCCACTTCCTCCGTTCCTGAGCACTTACTGTCAGATCTGAAGGAATGAGGACTTTCCAGTGCAGTTAGGAAAGGGATACATCTCATGCCAGGCACTAGGAGAATCATGGCAGGAACTGCAGGAGGGAGAGGGGGTAAGATTTGTGGAGATCAGTGAGAGCCTGAAACATAGGAAGACTGCAGAGTTTAAGATTATACTGAAAACAACAGTGCTGAGATTGATCTCACCTCATTTCAGGTACCTAATCATCTGTCCTGATTTAGATTTTTACCTTAAGATAAGATGAAACATAGTCTAGAAACATCCCACTGACTACAGTCAGTGCTTCGTGCAGATGAAGTTGTCCGAACTGTAGCTATCTGTGTCTGGTGAGCTGGATCTGGCCCCATATGAGTGAAAGTAAATTTGCCTGTGCAAATCCCAGTTTGAGCATTTGGGTATTGCTTCCTCTTTCAGTGCAGCCTGTCTGCGTAGCCATTTCTACACTCCCAGCAGACTAATTATTACAAAAATTCTCTGTCATTGCTTTGCAACGGTCCATAGCTTAACTAATTTAAAAATGCAAATGAATGCTAAATTGTAGTTGAATCTGAACCATCTCCTTCTCCCTTTCTCTCTCTTTCTTTTTTTTTTCTTTCCCTGTGCTGGGAAATGAAAGATACAGCAGACATTAAATGCTGATGGTGAAAATCAATCTTTCAGATTTGAGGTAATTTTGAATTAGGTCCTACTGCCAGGGATAGTGACATCATCAGAGTTGCTCAATTGATCCATGATTTGAGGAGAAACAGCTTGGACTTGATCCTCCCTTTGTCCTTACAGAGAGACATAAATGCTGCAGTCTTCAGCTCTTTTCACTGTTAAACCTTCATACTCAAATGATCTCAAATTTTAGGAAGAGGCATTCAGGAAAAACATAAGCAAATGCATAAGCTAAAACACATCCCTTTGTACTGCCACTGTCCTGATGTGTGAGGCTAGAGCTCTGTTTTGCAATCATGTGTGGGTGATGTGCCCAGATGGTTATGAAGAATCAGCTGAAGGGGTGTTATCTTTTTAGCCTCTGTAACTAGCTGGTTAACACTAGTTAAGCTGTTGGTACATTCTGAGCCTATAGCACCCATCAAGGTTGTCTCATCATCTCATGGTCCCCATCTATCTTTACCTACTGACATTAAATTTTCTCTGCTATAGTAGCTCCTTTGAGGAAGAGGCTATGCCATAGCTATGTATTTGAAGGGGACATGAACAATGTCTAGCACCATCATTTGAGGTCTTCAGCTGCAGGATCACATACATAATAGTAATAACCATTCACAGACAGTCTTGTTGCTTTCCTAATTCCAGCACTGCACTGTAACATCGCTGAGATTGAATGCTCAGGAATGGGACTTTTGAGTATTTAGAGAGCCACAGATAGGCTCCAAGTTAGGTATTGAGACTGCTTCCCTCCATGGACAGCATGTGGCATGAGGGTCTGGTAACCCAAACTGCTTACCAGTCTTTTGACTGTAGGTCCCCTTGCGGTGCAGCTAAGTTAGGTACCCAGAAAAGAATACCTGAAACTCCAGTCCCCACTGCGTTCATGGGTCTTGTACAATCCCATGACATTTGCCAGGCTGGTGTGTGATGGGAGTTAAACTTGGTTCTTTGGAGCTGTGAACCCCCTTGCTGCCCCAAAGCAGGTGCTCACAGACACACGTATCCCCCTTCCCAGATCCCAGACCAGCACAGTGTGTGTGGGAGGGACTGGTTTTCAATTAGGATTCAAACACCACGATGACAGAGTCCTCCTAATCCTTCTACAAAGGTGCGTGTGGTTAATCAAACCGTAACGTCTCAGGCTCGGGGTAGTTTTGTTTACTAGCAGCTTAGTGCCAAATCTCCTGGGACATGTTCACCAGTTCGGGACGTGCATCCCTCGCAGGGCAGGGATGGCTGCCCATGGCTGTAAGGCAGATGTAGCTGTCGTGTTGCCTCGTGTGGCCTCTTAATAGCTGATGGGAGGAAGAGGAGCCCTTGGCCTTCTCTTCCACATAGAAAAGCAGTAAGCATATTGGTCTGGGTGCAAACATGCTTTTGAGAAAGCGCAGATAATTTTCTATGTGGACCAACTGCATTCAAAGAGGGAGCTAGAGGGAAAGGGGAACAAGAAAGAGTTTTTCTTTCCTGCATTTCCTTGGAGGGAGGTTCTTCTTCTAGCCTGGGTTACCCAAGGGAATTGTAGCTAGACGTTAGCTGTGCCAGCCCAAGGTTTGCTGGTGCTCGGTTTCCTGGGAGCATGGCAGCCCACGTTTATACAAAAGATTGTCTAGTTGGGTTTTGTTTTAGTGGTGCTCCGTTTTCCTGTGTTCTTGAGGGAGAGGAGAAATAATTGTTGAAAAACTTGGGTCTTTCTGGCAACGGGCTGGTAGTTTTTGTAAACTAAGCAAGAACCTTTTTGAGGTTTTCCTGTGTATGCCTATTAAAGCCCTCAGGAGTACTGTGGCAGCTGGGGATCACCAGCACATAGTGAAGGCACGGCCTTGAGAATTTTCCCAGACACTCCTCTGGCCTCATGACCAGATGTAAGGTGACAGCGGAGCTGTTATCCAGGCTGTGGAAGTCCTAATGGTTAGTCATACCTGTTGTACTAGAGATTTGCATTATCAGTGATGCTTTCATAAGAGCCTTTATAGCCACATATAGCAGTCTTAATTTTGGATGCATGTACAAGGCCAAATCCTGATCTTGATGATACCAGTGTAAAACTGAAATTATTTATTTATTTGTTATATTCATTTCAAAGTAAGCTCTAGACTGTAGTAATGGGAACAGAATCTGACCAAAGATTCTGGATGAAGGGAGAAAATGTACCCTTTGCAGTGGAAGGGTATGAGGAAGAAAATCTTGTATCTTACTACAGTCCCGCAGTGTATGGCCCAGAGTGCTCAGTTCTGGGTGCGAGTCTTCTCCACGCGTGCCTATGTTTGCACTTGTGAGAGGTGGTCTGTCTCCGTGAGTCACAACTCCTCACGACATGCACGGCTCCGTCTCTATTGTCTAGATAGATAGCTGCGCCTAAAGCTGTGCGTGCGTGTGCCTGTGTGGGGATCATAACAATCCATCAGCACGCACCGAATCTGTCCCTTGAGCATACCAGCTTATGTCCCTTATGCCTCAGAGTCTGTTTGGGGGAGAAAGACCAAAAATGAATCTCCTCTGTGGGCATGTGTCAGAATCCCATATATATGTGTGTGAATAAACACACACACACACACATATATATATATATGTGTGTTTCCATCTCATCCGAGGGTGTTTTTTCTGTGATTCTGTGCTAGTAGGCCCAAAAGCAGTATTGAAGATTAATTCCATTTAATTTTAGCTATAAAGAACTTTGCAGTCACAAGAGGTTTGCCATCAGTGTTAGAGGACATTAAGTATTTGGGGTTTTTTTAGTTGCAAGATAATAATGTTCTGGTGTAAATGTTTTATAATTATCTCATGAATTATTCACAGTTAACTTGATAACCCAACATTTTATGGGATATGGTCTCTAGAGTGCAAGGAGGGAGGGAAAATTTAAAAATAAATAAATGTGTAGACAGGACCCAGCTGCAACAATGAGAAAGCACTGATTTATTTTCTATCTGCACTGAAGGGTCATTTCATTCTTTTATTTTTATTTTTGTGGTGATGAGCCACAGAATGTCAGTAAGTGGATGAGGTTATTTTCTATATATATAGAAGGAAAAGAAAAACTGGGAAAGAAATCAAACTCCCTTCACTGGTTTTTAATCTGAAAGTGGTGCTTGAATTATTTTACCTATTGTTCCAGAGAGCAGAGGTTCTATTATGGTTGATACCATTTCCATCTGGTGAAGCATTAGTGAAGACCAGCATGGATTTTTCTTTATGCATATTTCTGGGCCTTTTTTCTCCCTTTTCCTTTCCTTCCCCTTCCCCTTATCCTCTCTTCTTTCATCCTTATTCCCATTCAATTTCTTTATTAATTCCCCCCCCCCCCCCCCTTCCTTTTCAGTTCCTGTCTCTCTTCCTCTGGGCTTGTCTTTTTTTCCCTCGCTTCTCTGATTCTTTCACCACTTCTCATCTTTCAGTGTTTTTGTCTGTCTACAATTCCCTCTTTGTTCTTTCTATTGCTAACAGGATCTTAATACTGTCTGCTGAAGTCCATGAGCCTTAACCCAAATCAGCTGAAGAAAGAATCAGTCCCAAAGAAGAGTTCCTGCAATTTAATGAAACATGGTGACAGCTTCTGGAAGAAGAGTATTGCAACTCACACCTGTACACCCAGTCTGAATGTCTATCAGGCCTTGATAACTAAAAGGAACTGGAAAGAAATGCAGTAACTTCCTTACCATACCCCAGAGATCAATGGCACAGAATTCTCAGGGAGGGACTGGAGAAGTCGCCCAGCTTGCCAGATATCCATGAATCCAAATGGAAAAGAGAACATGGCACACAACATTTAATTCCAGTGTGAGCAAAGGCTACCCTCGTACCCAGAGAAACAACTGATAGCTAACATAGGACTGAGACCTCCGGGAAGCTGTCCAGGAGCAATGTCTCCTCTGTGGAAGACAAAAGCTTGGGACAAACTCCAAGGTCTTCTCTGCGTGGGTAGTGGGAAGGGAACAGTGTAATGTCTGGGATCACCTGAGCTACATGGCATCCAGGTGTTGAGGTTTATTGCACCTGAGTTTCCATAAAGAAGTTTTTCATCAATTGGGAATGCATGTACTTTTTCAAAGAAACTCAGGGGGTCTGCAGAGCCTGATGGATATGCTTACGAATTTCCAAGTGGGAAATGTGGAGCGTAGCTAGCAAGACATGAGCCATTGCAGAAAGATTAATTCATAGGCAGGACTTTTTAGAGAATTGATTTGAGAATGAAAGACTAATTCCACCAACTTGCTTCATTCATTTATTTAAATTTTTGCTATAAAATGAACAGCAGAGAAAAGCCAAAACTTGCACTGATGACTTTCTTTCTTCTCCCTAACCTTCTTTTATTTATTAAACTGCTCTGGATACACCTTTCAAAGAACTCTTTTTTTTTTTTTTTTTTTTTTTGGCTCACTGTTTATTATAGCTTCATCAGCCTTGAAATGGGAGCTGCAGGCAGCTTAATAAATGGATTGAAAAGCTGCTTTTGCCAGAATCAAACTAACAAAACCCCCTCAATATCTATAAACCCTTTTGTTTTAACATTTCTAAAACCAACACTATTTCCCTCAGAGCATCGTTGAAGAGTGACGCACCAGTATCCCTCAGTGTTTCAGCAAAGGGATTATTTTATCCAGTTGTGCCCAGGGCAGAAGTTCGTCACTGGGTCATGAAGAGGACTCAGCCTGCAGCATTGGAGAGCAAGGGCAGCTGGGTATGGTCGAGGGAGGGTCAGAGACGGTCCTAGGAAGGCTGAGCAAATCTTAACTCTGAAATGTGCTGGGCAGATCAATGGAGTAAACGAGCCAAGATGTAAGAAGTTGGGTCCTGCTTACAGACACTAGCAGCTGTCCTGCTTCCATACAGCTATTTTTTACTTAGGTACTGTCTAAACTCTCCCTTTCCTTCCAATCTTTCTTTAAATATAGGCAGCTAAATATATCCCTGGTTCAAACCTTTTGTCTGCAGCACACTTACTAAGTTCCACAGTTGGTCCAGCCTGGCAGTAAACCAGGGCTTTAGCTACTGTGATTTATTGATAGAGGTAAGTGGTTCAGTCCCATCTGTGAAGGCACAAAATGTTCATAAGGAAATAAATACCCCCTAAGAAAGCGGTAATGGGCCGTCAGTTGCAAAGCTTCCAAACAGCCAGGTGAAGACATGTTACATTTCCTGCTGTAATAAATATCACAGATGTTACAGAAAAGGTGGGGGGAGAAACAACTGCCCCCCCCCCCCCCAAAAAAAAAACCCTCCAAAAAAAGGAATGAAAATATCTGACTTCTGAGAGGAAGGACCAGTGGTGGATCCTGAGGGTAAATTGAGAGAGGTTTGTATTCCTTTCCTCACTAACCTTGTTTCACCTCTACATGCAAAGCTGATTAATATGCAAAGCAAAGGATGCGAATGTCCCGTTGGCCTAAGCTCATTGCTGTGTAACTTGCCAATATTGCTCATACTGAGAACAGTGCATCCTATGCTCCTAACACAGTTTCCAACATGCAGCAGGCTGGCAGCACCCAAGGGCTGCTGCGAGGATGTCTGATATAAAAATGGGCTCTGCCAAAAGCAACAGTCTTCTTATCTCAGTTCCCACCCATTGCTTGCCTGGTTTCTGACTGTCTATGTCATCACTGAGCTGCCAAGGTCCTGGGCTGGTTAGGGTCACATCTTCCAAGTAATGACTCCGGTGCCATGGCCAAACTGTGGGCTTGTTTCCAAATTATGGTGAGCTAATATTACTGAGTTATTGTAGTGACCCCGCCTTGTTTCTTTTTTCCCCATCTGCTCCAGTCCCTCTTAAGAACTGCCTGCCTTCAGAAAGAACTTTGCTGTTCCTTGAGGCAGGAGGTGAGTATGAACGGAGAAGGACAGAGGGATGGAGACAGCCTTTCTCTTGCTGGAAAGGTGTGGTGTGTACAAGGCTGTGCAGGCAGGAATGCTAATGGGGATAAGAAGTAAGAGGTCTGAAGGTACCTTGACCCTTGGGATTCTCTGGTTGTTTAGAATGCATAATTGCAGTTTGTTTAACACCAAAGGATAACTGATCATTCACAGGAAAGAAGCCAGTGGCAGGGATCAATATTTCTACTGCTGTGCTAGAAAAATAGCAGAAAAGGGACGGCTCTCTATTACAGCAAAGCAGAAAAAATATATGCTTAAGGCTTCTTGTAGAAGGGGCCAACAGAGGGTTTGTTCAATGCTGGCTGTCATTGCAGTCTTGAGCTTCAGTGAATGTGTGTGGATGATGTGTATCCTGCACTTCAGATGTGGCCTTCCTAGAGACAGGGCAGACGACAGCTCTGCCACCCTTGATCTAGAGAGAAAAATTAAGCCACCATGAAGGTGAAATAAAGAATATCCGGGCCACAGACTGATGCGTGGAATAGTAACCTGAGGAGATCACAAATGAGCACTTCAATCTCCATTTTCTATATAGGCCATACTGATGCATATTTTTTATATAGGTGGGTGTATGAGTTACTAAGAGCTGATTACGCTTGGTAGAGCCAGAGCTGAGTTTTCAGTGGCACCTGTGGGATCGTACATAAAAGCATGGATTTGTTTTTGTGGTGGAAAAATCTATTTTATCAAAATGCTTAGCTGAAGGATTTTGTTTCCCATCAAATATTTGTTGAGCCTTTCTTGGAGGTTCTCACAGAAGGAGTGGGAGGAGGTGACTCTTTGAATGGGGTTCAGTGTAAAAAAATCTTAATTATTGGCACTGGCAAGGAATTTGGCTCTGAATTAATTATATCTGGACTCATACTTGTGTTGATCATGCATCAATATCCTGATCTCTCATCCATAGGGTGCAATCTATATATAATTATGATGCCACTCCCCTGTGAAACAAAACTAAAAGATTAAGAATTGCCCTGAAACAAGAGTATTTTTCAGGTCAGCTTCATGAGGAGGCCAAGCCTGACTCACCAGCTACGTGGTGCCACTGCACACATTTGCTTGGATCTGAGAAGCATCCTGGTGTTCTGTGGTCCTGCACTGTGCTGATTGAACAGCACATGCATCTCCCATCCTGAGCTTATCCAGCAACAAACCACTGGATACTTTTGAGCAAGGGAAAAAAAAAGAAATGAGAACACGAAAAATCTCTAAATCATAAATCAACACCGAGGGAGCTGGAACAGGTTCTCTCTTGGGGCATCTTGTGCATCGCACGCACAGGCTTAGAGTCCAAGGCTGCGGGAAATCACGGCACCCCACTGCCTCGCTCCCCACGCAGGTTTTCGTGGCACAAGACTGACCTCCAGTGGACACTGACTAGTGTCGTTGGTCTGTAAATCTGGGGAAGATGTGTACAGATGATCTTTATTGATGCCACACGTTCAGATTTCAGGGCAGGTATTTGCTCCTTGGCTTCTTCAGGCCCTTCTGGCCTAAAACCAGACCTTAGGAACAGTCTCCTGCTGAGCTGATAAATGCAACGTGGTTACACTGAGATGGATAATTCTGAAAATGTCTTAGCGAAGCAGGGAGGAATTATCCTACCTATGACCTCTCTCCCTACAGAACAGAGAGGGACACAGCAAAATGATGAGCAAGCAAGGGGCAACAGAGAAAGGGAAGAGCCTGCAGCTTTTGGGGCAGAAAAAGTTTCATTCTGTATGAGGCTCTATCCCTGAGGAATTCTGGGACCAAGGGCAAGGACCTGACTGCAGTTCATGTGGTATAGCCTCCTCACAGTAGTTTGTGTCATTCCCATTAACTTCATGGGTCACTCACCAGACCCTCAGGAAGGCTAGTCCTCTAGCTGCACTGCTACCAGTGTTCTAGTTAGTTAACTCGAGTACATGTGCAGGATTTGCAACTCTACCTTTGTAGGATGAGGGGGACATATCCCAGTTTAACCTGTGGTTCCACTTTCCAGGGTAGCAAAGAGCTGGACAGAAGTGCTCATCTAAATGAGGAGCAACCGTCTGCATAAAAAATCACCGGGACTCTCCTTCCTTCCCAGAGACCACAGGTGTCATCTTCTAACAGTAGAAATATTCTGATTCCTCTCATAACTGCCACAAACCCCTCCTTGCCTTTTATGTCACTGGTGGGAGTTTCATTCCCCCTCCCCTATGCCTTTAGATGGCTTCATAGTGTTTCACATGCCCTCACAAGTCTGTTGGTTACTGCTATCTCACAACTCTTTCCTCACTGTGCGAATACTGATCTCTCCTCATTCTTCTCAGAGCAGCATCCTGCTTCTACCAGTGAGGAATCACTGACACCATGACAAAACTTGATGAACTTAGGAAGAGGTGTCCTGCCTGGGTAATAATTACTTGACCTCCAGCAGAAGGAAGAAGATATTTATTTCCTCTGCCAGTGGAGAACTTTTGTGAACGGTAAGCCACAGCAGTACAACCTTACCTACTAGAAGGTGGGAAACCCGTCAACTGCTAGAGAGAGATCCTGCTCCTTATTTCCTAAGGAAACCTGTAATCATCAGCTAAGGAGAGGATGAGGTGTGAGAGGCTGCCCTGGATCTAGTCCAGTTGGTGCATTTTTATCTCAGAGGGAATTTTTCAAGGAGAGAGCTATCATCAGTATATGACTTTTGGGCAACCAGAGCTGCATTAATCAAGAGAGATCTTTGGCTTACCAAATGTGCCAGTAATAGGAAGTCATCCTGGACTGAGCACATCCAATGTTCAGACTCAGTAGGACTCAGGTTTAGCTCAGATTTGCACCCAGGGCAGGTTCCAATAGGCATAGACTTTGAACCTAGACACTTTCCACCTCTCTGAATCTGGTGGGAAAATTGCAGTGCCCTTGGCATCTGCATAAGAGAAGCATTCACCTGGCAGTTCATAGCCATGACTGCTGTGGAGCTCAATGGTTGTGATGAACTTGGGTAAGCTGCAAAATGGATAGATGAAATGCCTTACTTAAAAGTGGCTCAAAGGAGCAGCAGAAGCTATGAGCAACTGGGAGAGGTCTCCGGAGGGAGCAGGACAGACACAGCTGAGCTGCCTTTCCCAGAGCCTACTTAGCATGGGCCAAAGCCCTCATTTACTATTGACTGGAGGGATGTTTTACAAGTGCCCCCGCTGGTTTAGAGAGATATGAAATCTGTCTGTAATTAAGTTAATTTGGAGTTGAACACGGGCAAAGATAATGAGCTGGAAATAACAAAAGAAGAGTAAGAAAGAGGAGAAGGAGTTGCTAAGAAACAGATCTCTTGCACTAAATCCTCCCCCCCAATCAAATAAACCATTTTTGGATGGCTGAGCGATGGGGCAGACAGAGCACAGGCATGGAAATGATTGCTATATCAAGAGCTCAAAAGAATGAAGGAGATAGGAAGGTTATGACCTGGAGAACTGAGAAAGGCAAAAAGGGAGAGGAAAATTATTTCTTTTGCAGGTGACAGCTGTGACCAGCACAGTTTAGTGGCAAAGCATTGGCTTTGGGATCAGCAGACGGTGTCCTGTATGTGACTTGCCTGCCAGTCTGAATGAACACCTCCAACGCTCTGAGCCTCCACTGGGAAGTGCTCTGGGACTGGCTACCACCATGTCTTGCTTATAAAAGATGAGCAAATAACCCCTCTTAAAGCACAAGGCTTTTACCTTCTCCAGTATTTGATCCTGGTGAGAGTTCTCACTGGAGTCAAGCACCAGGGTGAAGACTTAAGGCTGTTTCTCCATGTCTTTTAGAAATGATATAAAAAATAGCATGTTCAAGCCAAAAGGAGGATGGAAAAGGGGTCTGCAGAAAGGACCAGAATACTTAACAGTCAGCAAAGCATAAGTAAATAGACAAGTTATGATCAATGAGTTTGTTTGAATTTGACAGAACTTTCCTGCAAACATAGGGGAAGGAAGGGGGGTGAAACATTCCCTGCCAGTAGGAGCTGTAATAAAGGACCTGCTGTTTTCTGATTCTCACTCTCTGTGAAAATTGAAAAGGTTAGCCAGGTAATTGAAATCGGGACTAGAATACAAATACGGTGTGAAAACCCTACAGCTGGCAAATAAAGTTGCAGGGAAAAGACTCAATCCTCGGTGGAATTTCTTAGCAGCAAAAAGACAGGGGCGGAGGGGGGCGGGGGAGAGATGATTCTTCAATATGCCTGTTCCTCGTGGGAGGGGTGATAGGGGAATAAATGAGACCTGAAGTGACCAGATTGAGGCTAACACTTATATGAGTGCTCCTTGCTGTCAATGCAAGAGACACTGTAAAAAAGTGGAGCGTGCTAAGGTTGAAACGTGTATGGCAGTCATTGCTGCCTCTTGGAATAATGTAGTAGGTTTACAGGGAATTGGTAGGCTGTCATGTCATCCCCAACTTAGAGACTGTTTCTTGTTATATGCAGATAGAGAGCTCCACATGACTCTACCCCTCGTCTTGGGGCTGAGATACATAAGCAAACTAGATGCGGCTGGACCGATGTCAACTGCCTCTTCATCTTTGTTGTGTGCCAGAACACAAACTGATTTGCATTACTTTAGGCTAGGAGCACAGAGATAGATGGTTACTGCGAAGCAGCTGAGGAGTGGTTCCTTGTTACCCCCCTGTGTGCTGTATGTGTCTGAGTCCCAGCGGAGGGTCCTGTCATTGCTACTGCAATGTAAATTTATATGTGTTGCTCTATCTGTGGTCTGTTTTTCTGCAGGAGCAGGTAAGTTGAGCTGGGACAAAACAGTGGTGCAGGGCTCAGGGGAACCTGAGGTTTGTGGTATTAGCCAAGTTCATTCACATTCAAAAAACCCCTCTGCATGTAGCATGTCCCTAGCACCAAGCCAACGAACAGAAACTCCGGTCTGTATGTGGTTAAATAAACAATAGCTATACCTCCGAGGTCCTGCATTAGTGTTTTATTTCCTTCCTCATGGAAAGGCTGGGGAGTTCTTCTATTTCCCAAAATTGTGATGCTTGTAGTTTTTTGCTGCAGTTGCTCAGTGCTGCCCAACCCACCCACACTGCAGTCAACAGCAGCATGAAGACTTCCCTTTGGAGCCTTTCCATTGAGTTTAGGCAGCTATTTAGCATGCTCTGTGGCAGGACAGATATCTTTCCTGCCCTTACCAGCTCCTA
The DNA here is from genome assembly GCF_964188355.1 of Buteo buteo. Classification (NCBI taxonomy): domain Eukaryota; kingdom Metazoa; phylum Chordata; class Aves; order Accipitriformes; family Accipitridae; genus Buteo; species Buteo buteo. The sequence continues at coordinate 7,653,611 of NC_134194.1, forward strand.
CAGAAGTAAGGGAAGGAAAACTGCGAGCTTGCAAACAAATGCTGCAAATCCTAGGAGTGGTAGAGCTTTGTTTGAATTTTCCCAGCTCGTGAGAACATGCTCCAGGTGTCCCAGAGGCACCAGCCCCAGATCAATGAACAAAATGGTAGGTGACCCCCTGAGGATGCTGGTCTCCCAGTGTTTTGTGGCGAGTAGGTTGTTAGCCATTTGTTTTGCTCATTTGCAGCATGATTTTCCTAGTGAGTCATTTCTAAGGGAGTCTCTTGGGTTCTAAAGAAATGAAACAAATTGAAAGGGACTGACAAGCATACCTGCTCTTCAACAAAGAGCGTACAGCATTTCAAGGTGACCTGTACCTAGCTGCCTGGCTTTGTTTTTCAATTGTAGAAGATATGCATACAAACTACCTGTAAAACACCTAAGGTAGATGACTGAAATAGGTCAGATAAATTGATTTTAGCACAGCAGGTTTTTTCCTCCTTTGACTATAAAAGAAATCCAGATTTCCTCTGATGGAGCTCTTCATGCTGTAGACATTTGAGTCTAAGGGTCTTTTGGAAAACCCACTCCTAGCCAAAAAAGCAAACAAAAGCCTGTTCCTCTGGGAAGGAACTTAGCTGCATTTCACAACATAGTATAAGCTGAGGATGCATGAAAAAAAGTTATTTGGGCTTTTACAATAAAGACTTCAGTATTTCATTCATGAATTAGCTGTCCTAGTGGGAAGCAAATTATTCCAACAGCTCCCATACTTCTAAAATTAATCCTTCTTTAAAAATTAAGTGGATTTAAGATAATTTGCCTTAAAAGCAACAGCTGCAACTTTTCAGGGTTTCACAAAGCCTAGACAGTAACAGAAAGTCTTCCACTTCTGGTGGCAAATGGTCCTAGCTCTCTGCCTCTGTGTCTGGGGTATGACCAAAGGAGGTTGTTGACTAGCCAAAAGGTGAAATGCAAAGAAATGTGGAAGAAAATCAGCAACCCTTGACCATCCAGGCGATGTTCTTACATTATGGTCCATGCTTATTTTATGCATGGCAAATTATTTTTTTAAGTCAGGGAAACCAGTCCTGAATCATGCACTGTCTTTTGGTGCATGAGCCCTTATGGCTTGTGATCTACCCTAACAACCTCAAAAGTGTTTATTTTCCTAGGCAGGGAAATCTGCAAGGCCCAAACTGGGCAATTCTCTGCAGAGTTTATTTTCAAACTTTTTTTTCCCCCAACTCAGTCTGAAGGACATTTACCATTATTGCATCAAGTTGGACCAAATTCTGAAACCAACTTTCAATCCTTGCAAGAGTTCTTCATTGTTTGATTTCTTGTCCTTTCCCCGTAACTCCTCAGTTTATTATAGAAAGAAAAAGTCCAGATTATTATTCTGTTTTCATTACCATATTTTTCTTACTTTAATATCCATTTGATATGGAAATGCTACAGCTGAGCAATTTGCTATAGATTTGCTAGTCTGTGGACAAGAAACCTCAGTGGGGAAAAAACCTAGCAAGTGTCATAATGAACAGCAGAGAAAATGAGGCAAATGATTGTAGAAAAACAGAGAGGGAGAGCAGACCTGGCTGTTTCCCAGCCTGGGAAGCAGCACTTTTTGCTTTGGGACCTTCTGGCTCTGACAACTGTGCTGCCTGGTTTTTAACCTCCTCCCCTGAAGATGCGGTCACGCAGAGCACTTGGATGCAACAAACCACACTGGGATTAGTGCTGTATTTTCATGCATATATACCAGCTGAAATAATTTGCTTTTTTTTTTTTTTAAAATACTGTGATTTTTAGTAAGACTTTAGTGTCCTTCACTTGGTGCTGGCTGAACATCCAGGGATTCTCCATCTTCTGCTGTGACATCAGAGGGAGAAAAAAGAAGCACAAGGATTGCTGGAGGATGGACCAGACATAGGAAGAGAGACCAGTATATTTATTTTCATGTTACACACAGATACATATAACCAGCTGTGCAGCCAAAGCGTACATTTAGTTTTACTGATAAGTCATGGTTTAAATACTTCAAAACACAGTAGTGTCCAAAACCTCTTCATATAAACTTAACAGAATTGTCCACTTGCTGTCATGATTTTTTTTCCAGTACTGAACCTGGCATTAGATCTGAGTATCACTCACTGGCAATACAAGCAATTCATCTCTCCTTTAAGTGCTTCCTTGCAACACATTTCAAACTGTCCATGTTTTGTTCACATTGCTGAAGCATTGCCCCTGCTCTCCACACATTCTGCTCACACACTTGCATGTTTCCCAGAGGGAAACAGAAGCAGAGAAATAAATCAATAGACAGTTCTGTCTAGGAAGTCACGCTTGATTTCAAATAAATATATTTTTATCACACTAGACTACTTTGAGGGAAAGTGAGTTGTTCTCAGTTTTCTTGCAAGAGGAGTTTTTCTCAGCCAGTTGCCAACATTTTTCAGCACTTGGCTGTGAAAGCTGCTAAATGTAGAACTAAAGGAATATCACCAGCTTTCATGACATCTCTATCCATCTTCCCAGTATTATCATGTCTGGATCCAGCTTCCAAAATTCAGCCAGGTAAATATCAGAGCAGAGTGATAAATAACACAAACACTGACCTTTTGGGAAGAAAAGCCTCCTGTGGACATTAGCTACTTTTTAGGGACAAAGTGCATCGACCACTTTCTAGAGATTCCCCCTCAGGAACGATTGGTTACTGAGCTGTGCTGTCCCAGGCAACTTAACTCGGAGCACTCAACCTCAAGCCAGCCCACATTTTTTTCACTGCATTTATTTTAATTTTAGTAGAATTTAGAAGAATTTTGACATCTCCCCCAATAACACTTTCACAGAAGGTTTGACTTGGTGCAAGACTAAATGTTTTCAGCTTTGCTTTTGATGTTTGGCAAAAAAAGCTCAGTAATTTTTGGTTATGAGTGTAATTTCCTTTGGTGCCAAATTAAATGTGATAAAAACTGCTTTCAGGACCAAAAAAAAAGAGCCCAGAATTGGAGGTAAGTTCCTGGTCATTTGCTTCTCACTATTTCTCTTCTAAAATTTCCCCATCCATACACACTTTTTCCCCCCACCACTTCCCCTTCCTTACAAATCCCTTTGTCTTCCCTAGGAACAAAAACTTGGCCCTTTTGTTTAAGATCACACAAAATCTTCACCCTACAGCTTTTGGTCTCTTCTGTCAGGTGGCTGGAGATAGGACAAGAGGAAATGGCCTCAAATTGAGGCAAGGGAGATTTAGGTTAGATATTAGGAAAATTTTTTTTACTGAGAGGGTTGTCAAACATTGGAATGGGCTGCCCAGGAAAGTGGTTGAGTCACCATCCCTGGAGATATTCAAAAAGAGAGTGGGCAGGGTACTTCAGGACCTGGTTTAGTGGGCATGGTTAATGGTTGGACTTGATGATCTTGAAGGTCTTTTCCAACCTAAATGATTCTATGATTCTATGATTCTATTCTATGATTCACATTCCAACCTTGACTGCAGGTCTGTGTGCCCATCTGCAAGTCAAGGGATGCATTTAACAACCCCTGAGCTTTACAGCCAAGGTTGCAATTCTCCCACGAAGGGAGGAGAAGAGAGCGGCGTCACTCATGGATGGCTCTCCGTGCACCAACACAAGATGCTGTCTGGTCCTAAATGCATAAGACGCATTCAAAGAGCCACAAAATCTTGCAGAGTAATGTCTCCATCATATAGTGGATGTGTGGGTATGTCAAACTATACTGTCTCCTCACTGCTTTGGCTGGGTGTCTAGGACGGCAGAGAAGAAGACATGCTTTCAGTGGCACAGAGCTGGGATGAGGAGGATAACCCCCTGAGCTCAATTAGTTCGGGAGTTGCACAAGTGAGGCCCATGGTAAGGGAGAAAATCCCGCACAGCCTCTGCCCAGGCGGTCCCAGTCCGTTACTGGAAGCACAGAGCTCAGTGTCCTGCACGGGGACTGGGCAGCTCGCAGGCAGCAAGGTACGACCGCCACAGCAAATCCAGAGGGAAAACACACCTTAATGTCTGGTGGAGGGAAAAATGACAATACAAAACCGGTTAGAAATGTAAATGGCACTGACAAAACTCAAGTGTCCACTTGGGGGTGGCAAAGTATTTCAGCTGTGTCTTCAGGGAGCAGGAGTTGCCTTTTCTCTCCAGGGCCTTGTGTGTATCTGCTACCCTCTCCGCGGCTTGTTTCTCAAGATTGCAGCTGGTAAAATGGGTCTGACGGAAAACGTGGGCTAAAATTCCCCTTGTGCTGCGGGAAAAGGCAACTCGCCGGCTGACATGAGGCCCAAAGGTCTCGCCTCACCTGGGAGTCCCCCAGCGAGAGGCAAACCAGAGGACTTTGGGGCAAACAAGGTAAGAGCCCATAGTAGCAGGAGTAGAACCCATTCCTCCTACGGTGGGAAATGTCATCCGGATCCCTAGTAACGAGACTGGAATAAGCCTTTATGCATACAGTGTGTCATCTTTCAGGAACTAATGTTCTTATTCATTATGGTAACTCTGTGTCCTCTGGCTGTGTAAGGAAGTCCCAGCCCCTTGATGACACACATCGGACGATTTTCTGGGGCAGTGCGTGCCAAACCTGAGCCCAGTGTGGTGGCCAAACCTAGCCCTGCGTCATGATGCACAGGGGAGGCATTCCTCTGGAATACAAGCAGGCTCTGAAACTTGGGACGCAGAAGTTTACAAAATTCTCTGTCATGTAACAGATTCACCCTGTCCTTCCTTTACAAAACTCTGTAGGGTCCTGACCTTGCAGTTAGTGGAGCTCGGGAACTCGTTAACTTGGATGTAGGTGTGCTGCCTTCAGGATCTGTTTGCGTGAGCGGAGTGCGGGAGGGTCTCGTGCTTTCTGGCAAAACCTGAATTCAGTAGATGCAAAATCACTGCGAAACTCTCTTTTTTATTGCCTTTGTACCGGCTTCTCTGATCCTGCAGGTTTGCCCCAATTCTGTTGTGAATGGTTTCCAGCCTGTTTCCTGGCGGTTGCTAACCTTATGTAGATCTCTGATTTCTGCAATCCTCCCGGTATGGGCAGGTGTGAAGTCTGCTGAAGTATGACCACAGGCCTTCGCTGGCAGAGACAACACCTAAGTATCTGAAGTTCAAGCAATGATAAGAAGCTGTTGCAAACTGCAGGACACGGGGCATAGCAGGGACCTACCACAGACCATTTGTTCCCGGTCAGGCTCAGTTCAGGCAGATGAGCAAAAATGAAGCTGTATGATGCACAGGAAAAGATTGGAGACATTTCACGTTCCCTGGGCAGATATCTCCCATTAACTGCATTTTGGGCAAAGGAGCCACACCAGGAATATCCTCAGCTCCCAGCAATGGCTATTTCCCGGGTAATGTAGATGGATTTGTGGCATACACGTGCCATTTCAGCACTTTGTAGATATTGTCAGACATAGTATGCAGAGATATGGTAGTAACGTTGATACATTAAAAACAACTGCTAAAGGGTAGGTTTTTTGACAAGATTCAAGGCATTAATCACCACCCCCCACCTGAATCTTCACGTACCTCAGAAAGCAAAAGTTTGCTTCTCATAATTATTGGCTCCCTGGTTCTCCTGGCCCAGAAATAGCTATTGCTGGTGTCTGATGTTTATCAGCCCAGCTTGGAGCTGCCCTTGTTCATGCCTACTTGCTCATGTTGCCAAGAGGGGCTTGCAGCAGCTACACCTTGAGAAGATCATAGAGGAGAGAAGTGAGACTGGCTTGCCTAAAGCTAGAAGTGGGTAGACAAGGCTTTTCCAGCAGGTTGCTCTATTTCAAACTAAGTAAACTGATGTTTAGGCTGGTGCACAAAAAGCCATTTGGTAAGACTTGGATAAGCTGTGTGTCCCTCCTGTGCTGGCAACATTGGGAGTGTGTCTCATTTTTGTAAAGAAGCTTTTCGTTGGCACAGCTTGCAGCCAGTAAGCTGAGATTTTCAGCCCTCCTATTAGCTTGAGGATAATACAATGCTTGTCAACCACCTGCTAATTACAGTCTCCTCATTCATTCATTCAACAAGACATGTCTGTGAGGTCTTCCTGCTGAAATCAGTCTTTTAGGAGGGTCTTTTCTCTTTTTGTTTCTTAAAGTAATTTTCTTTAACTTCTCTCTCACCTGGATCACAACATGGAAAGTCACAGGCCAGTGGAGATCTGAGAACTGCTGACAGATGTCCTGTGGGTGCCAGGGAGACTTGTGTCTTCAGCAGAGTCCATGAGATTGTGGTCCTCAACCACAAAGATGCTCTGCTGGGCAGGAATCCTGCTGGTGGGATGGGTAGGGGCCCAGTGCTTGCAGCAAGGAGAGATCACACTGAGGAAAGCCATCCTGAAGCGCTGGGACAACAGATTGTAAATGATGGGGTTCACGGCAGAGCTCAGATAGAAGAAAACACCTACAAGAACAAGGGGGGGGGGGGGGGAGACCTCATTTCTAGTGGAATAATCTCAGAAGAGGAAAATATCTTCATTTCTTACACTGCTTCACCAAGCTTGGGTGCAAGGGTGGAGGCAGCGACAGCACATCTCTGCCTGCTGCCACCCAGGAGGGAGAGGGATGTCTCACCAAGGCTGGCTCAGGCACCACAGCACACAGGGAAAGTGGGAGAATATTAACTGGAGCTCACCGTCTCCAGCTGTTCAGGAACCAGCTCTCTCTTGAGCTCTACTGACCTGCCTCCAGCACAGCCCTCATCCCCACAGCAGGATTTGCACAGCTGGTGCCCTCATCAAAGCTGTCAGAGGATAACTTCCACCCGAGGGGAGCTAATTTCTCACAACACACCAGGACAATTGCATGAGATCGGATTTGTCTGAGCTGCCTAATGGCCACATTCAGTGTTTTCCATGGCAGACTGAAAATAAGATTCCTCTTTGAAAAAGCCTTCATTTTATGGTTGGCAGGGCCACAAACATTCGGTTTTATCACCCAATTCTGAGCAGTATGTAAGTCTTTCGTCTTGCCATTTGGTAAGGTTTCCCATTTGCCTGAGACCCTCTGGAGAACGATGCCTGCTGCTGTGTATTCATTAAAAGCAGCTCAATGACTACGGACTTCATTTCTGAACATTCTCAAGGAGGAAAAGCAGCTGGTAAAGATGCATGATAACCTTTTTTTTTTTTTCCTTCTTTGTGAATATTCAGACAACTGTATTGGACAACATGCCCACATCTTGAAAGTTGCAGAAACTTGCATGCAGTTTTTATTTCAGGCACAATTCTCATCACTGTCCACCAACCCCCAACGAGCTTCTCCATGCATGTCTTATGTCACCTACAAAATAGACAACTACATATTTCAAGTAAACCGCTCACAAATATTTTTTTTGCCAGCCCCTGTGCAAGTGGAAGAAGAAAGCTTTACCTGACACCACATGAATTAAGTTGAATATATTAGCCAGAGGCTCTGTCCATTCCACAACAAAGCTGAAGAAAAGTCGATCTATATGGAATGGAGCCCAGCAGATAGCAAAAACCATCACGAGGACAACTAGCATGGAGAAAGGGGAGAAGAAAAACAAGTCAATTATGGAAGGATATGGTTCACTAGCCTGCACAGAGCAGAGGTGGTTCAGAAAGCTGGATGAAAGACTAAATTATACAAATTTTATTCATTTTTTTCAAAGCTTTTGCCATCCTTTCTGTCTTACCATTACCAGCTAAAAGAACAAACTTTCCACTGATTTCTGTGTTGGCAAACCCAATGCATGCACACACAATGACATTGAAACAGAGCAGGCAACAGCCAGCTAATGTTGTGGCATGTACAGAGCCTAATGAAGAAACTGCCAGTGAGACATCTGGATTCATCTGTGGTACCTGGAACACACTGACCACGTTGCACCTTGGAGTTAATTTCCTCTGCACGCTATCTGTACATCACATAGCAGGATAAGGCCATAGGAACCATGTGCTGATAAGTCTGTCTGTGCACGCTGCTCAGCATGAAAGAAAAAGAGTTTGCTGCCATGCACACCTTGGCCTGTGCTGGCTCCAGTAAGGACTCTCACAAACCCATTCCAGACTCGGGTTCTATGAATATCTGTGGTCACACTCATGGGGCACATGAAATCAGGCTGAGTTCAAAGTACAATTTCCTGGTTCAGATGGTGACTTAAGCTGCCTAAAAGAATAAAGTTGTTGCAGGAAATATTGAAGGTGGTTTATGTTTCCTGCATAAATACCATCTCATTAGCAAGGTGATCTTTACCTTAAAGACAGCCCTAATTAGGAAGTGATGCGAGTGCTTTCAGGGTGGTTGGAGCACAAATTCTCCTGAATGCAATACAATGTGCAAGTCTGCCTAGGTCCTCCTTCTTCTCGGGAAGGTCTAAGTGGTTAAGTCAGCAGTAGGTGATGTACATGGCTTGGCAGGACCTTCCTGTTCATGAGCGGAGCTTGTGGTGTGATGCAAAACAGATGTACATTCTTCTTTAACCATGTACAAGATAGATAGACTATTTGCACGCTGTCCTGGTTTCAGCTGGGGTAGAGTTAATTGTCTTCCTAGTAGCTGGTACAGTGCTATGTTTTGAGTTCAGTATGCGAAGAATGTTGATAACACACTGATGTTTGCAGTTGTTGCTAAGTAGTGTTTAGACTAAAGTCAAAGATTTTTCAGCTTCTCATGCCCAGCCAGCGAGAAAGGTGGAGGGGCACAAGAAGTTGGGAGGGGACACAGCCAGGACAGCTGACCCAAACTGGCCTACGGGGTATTCCAGACCATGGGACATAATATCTAGTATAGGAACTGGGGGGAGTGGCGGGGGGAATCACCGCTTGGGGACTAACTGGGTGTCAATTGGCTGGTGGTGAGCAATTGCCCTGCGCATCATTTGTACATTCCAATCCTTTTATTATTGCTGTTGTCATTTTATTAGTGTTATCATTATCATTATTAGTTTCTTCTTTTCTGTTCTATTAAACCATTCTTATCTCAACCCATGAGTTTTCCTTCTTTTCCCAATTTTCTCCCCCATCCCACTGGGTGGGGGCGGGGGGGAGTAAGCGGCTGCGTGGTGCTTCGTTGCTGGCTGGGGTTAAACCACGACACACGCTGAAAAAGGGGGATCCTCCCTAAAGGACTGCAAGAACCAGGTTTGAAGTAAGAGATATTGGAGAGTTGCCATGCAAGCATCTGCCACGTAGGTTTGCTCAACCTCCTCTCATATTCAGGAGGAAAATCTACCTTCTGAGTCTTTTGATATTTAACCACGGTGTTTCACTCCTATGCCCTCTAAGTCCAGATAAGACAGCAATAAGCCTTTATTTTTTTATCACAGTTACTCATCTTATAACTCTTGTATCCAGTGAATTTGCCTGATACCCTTCAGGACCTGGTCACCCTCTTGTCCACAGTAAATAAAACACAGAAGGACTCACTACTTACACAACATCTTGGTGACTGATTTCCTGGATGGTCTCTGAACATTCACCGCCATTTCCTCCACTTCCAAAGATTTGTCCCCTTTCAACTGGCAAAAGGAAGGAAAAAGGAGAGCTTAGACAGGAGATGACATTCCCACCAGACACAGCTTGTTTGATATTTTGATAGCTGTAGTTTGAGAAAGAAAATTTGGGGCAATTCAGGACTCACTGAAAAAAATCTACATTTAATTTTCAGTTTTAGTCTAGGGAAACATTGAAGCTTTAGGTTCAAAACAATCTGTAGATTTTATGCATCTGAGACTGCATATTTACAGTAACTTTGTATTTCAGTTCCCCACTTGTCCTTTCCCAATGAGTCAATATTTGGTTCACAGTTTGTGTTCAATTTCAACAGTATTTTGCTAGGCATTATTTTCTCTTCTAGCAAAATATTATTTGTTTGTTTATTTTCCTGAAAGGGTTCCCCACAATTAAGCACAAACCAATGATCCAAATAATACCCAGAGAGGCCTCAGTGAAACACAGCTGTAATCACTGGAAAAATTCCTGTAGAATTCAAGGGAGTTTGTTTCATGCCCTGAGTGTTTGGACTAATCGATATTCAATCCATCTAATGAACAAAACACATATACGTTCTCTTGCAGACAGCCGGTGTGCATGATATCCACAGATTCAGCCACATACTGCTCAATTACAACAGGGTTGTTTTTTTTTTTTAATTCTGGTAGTTTTTCTGGACTTCTAAAAAATGGACATCAAGAATAATAATCTGATCCTCCCTGAAATGCTTCCCCAATATGCTTATGGTGAGAGCACTGGTGCTTTCGTGATGAAAAGACCAGGTCTAGGTAACCAGGACAATTACTTTGATTATAAAAGAAATCATCTAGGGAGAGTGCATAATTGGACCCAGCTTCTTGAAGTGGGAACTTCTGATTAGCCAACAGATTTGGAGTGATGCTTTTTTCAACTGAGAGAAACTGGAAACAAAACTTTTAATTGCAGAGGAAAGAATATCAGCAGTGAGGGAAAAGATAGAAATCAATCTGGATTTGTAAAAATCTTGTGAAAACATGCTAGTTGTGCCATTTTCTTTTGCCTTTTACATTGTGACTTTGCTTCCTGATTTTTGATTAACAATACTTTACTGTAAGGATGATCAAATGAGACCTTCTTTCAATGTTCTATTTATTCATAAAACCCATAAAAGGGAAACACATGTAAATTGAATTATATTCAATTATAGTGCAATTTAGCCTCTCATTTTTTACATTATTCCCTTTGTAACTTTTAGTCGTAGCCACAGTTGCTTGAGGAAGAGGCTCAGTTGATTTGAAACACATCTAGCGATAAATGTCTGCTCAGATTGATTAAAATCCCTAGTTTCCCTTCAGTGGTTTTCAGTCTCAACAGTAATCCTTCCAGGCATATTCCAAAGCCTCAGAGAATACAGTGCTCTAATGCTGTAATAAACCAGACACACATGTATCTGTAATTTTCTCCTTCCTCCTGTCATTTTGATGATGCTATAAGGCTCTCTTTAGCCTCAAGTGATAAAAATGGAGGTGTAACTAGTAAGAATAACTCAGCAGTTGCAATTTAATAAAACAATAAGTTATGACAAAGGGGAAGGGGAAAAAAAAAAAGAAACAGGTTTAAGGCAAAGGTTGTAACTTGAGTTCATGCCAATGGTTTGACAGAGGGAGAACTCCAGCCAAGGTAGTGGTTACCTTTACATCACTGTGGATGTATGAGGCTATGTAGAGTTGCCTGGAGATGAATGTTACCCATTCACTGCAAGACAATTAGAAGTGTCTGGAGCAAGAAGCTGAAAATTGGATTTTCCCTCCACAACTTTATTAGCTACGGCATTTCATACTAGAAATCAAAAGGCAGAGTGAAATTAGGGCCTCACCTATCCCCAGGCAAACCTAGTGAGGCCACTCAACAAGAGCAGGAGAACTGTTTTCTGTAAGCTCCTCGGCCTGTCTGACATGAGTGGTGACCAAACTTTCTCTCCAGCTGACAGAAAAATTGATATTTAAAACCCACATGGCTTGCGCTAAAGCATGCAGTCCTGCCTACTTCAGTGATTTGGCTGAAGCATTTGCCACCTCTCTGCTGAACTGCAGCCTGGGTGTGCTCCTAGCTCAGCCCCATTGCAAAGGAAAATGAGTTAGTGCAAGGTTTGTTGCACAACCTCCATGGAAAGGGGACAGACTCTTCCAGGAGCGTGCTGGGCTCTGCAGAAATTAGCCAAAAGCAATCACTCTTCACATATGATTCTGGTTTTAACAACTGGGCATTTAGGGGGCAAAACAGACTTTGATGATAAAATCTGGACAGCTATGCATTGACAAGAATAAGTTGTCTTGATTCAAAGACAGCTGAAATAAAAATTACCAGTGTGTCCAATGTGTTACTGAGGGGAAGTGATACTAAGAGAAGTGCTGGACTCTTAGCAAAAGAATCGTCCTGCCTAGGTGAGGTTAATCTAGTCCCATCTGATCATTTAGATCCCCTCACAGATGTCTGAAGTAGGTGGGATGAATGAGTCTCTGGACTCTCCACTCTTTTCATTCACTGTCAAAAATCCTCATTAAATAGAGTCTGACTTTTAGACAACCAGTGAGAACCACCAATCCCTGTGTCCTTTTAGAGATCAGCTTGAAAGAAACGACCAGGGACCTTGCACCAACTCCTGCTGCAATGCAGACTTCTTCCCAAGCAATGCCACCCCACGTCTACCAGTGCTGCAGGGATTAGCTTCTACAAGCAGCCATTTCCCAGTGCTCTCGTTTCCTCCCTCTCCTCTTCCTCCTCAGCTTTTTGGCTATAGGTTGCAACCAGTAGCCCAACAGCTGAACTGGGTTTAAAGAAGAGCCTGGCTGATCTGGCACTGGTCCTAAAGGCACCTGTGATGAGAACCCCATGAAAGAGGCAGCAGAAAGTTTCCGCAATCAAATCTAATGAGACTACAGTGTAATCATCAGTGTCCTCTTCTTTACACTAATGCTGGAAGTATCTATTGATGATAACATTGTAATATTAAACCATCAAGCCTTAAAATTATATCCAAGTAGATCAAGAGGTAATTGATCATGAGGTAATCAACTTGATGGCTCTGTTGGCAATAAATTTCCTGGTGAAAAAGACAAATATATTTTTTTCCTTTTCGCAAGGAATACAGTTAAAAATTAACTCAGTTACCATATGACCCATGTTTGCTACCTTCTCACAGCTGCTTAACATGTCACACGTTTCCTTCTGTGTTACATCCTGAGGCTCTCCTGAGCACTGGCAAAGCTTGAGGGAGAAACTTTGGTGAGGAAATGCCCTTTCGACAAAGCCTGGAGTTGGAAAGACTACGTCTCTGCTGAATTTGAGCTGTTGTGCAACCTTTGGATCAATTCTGAGTTTTTCCACTACAGTCTGTGAGCAATACATGGCACTCGGGAGACTCTAGAGTGCTGCTGAAGCATCACAGATTTCATCCTCTGTGAGTAGATAAAAAGTGTCTTCTCTGAAAAATTATATATATACAGCTTTCTTCTATCATTTCTGTTGAAAAAAATGCAATTATGTTGCCTAGTGCAGTTCGGAGCGTAATGTAGGTATATGTAGGATGCTTAAAATTTGGAAGCCTGAGTTGGATATACAGAAAAGCAGAGGCACAAACAATGAACATTGCAGCTTTTAGGAAAGACAGCTTGAACATGTCTGTGAATATACAGAAGTCCTGAGGGAGCAGCCCTTGTCTGGTACCTAGCTTCTCTTTTGGGATGGGGATTAGGAATATCTGCCGCCACAAATAGAAGTTATCGCAGTCTTCAAGACTTCTTTTTATTAGTTCAGGGATTTCTCTATTTCTTTTTGTAACAGCTATATTTTCAGCACTTTTTCATCCCTTCAGGTCTTATTTTGAAAATTTTCAGTGAAACTATGTAAAGACCCCACAACAGCCACTGGGCAGCGGGGATAATTTAACCCACTCATTTCTTCAATGATCTACTGTGTGCTATGGATTTCTGCAGTTAATCCTTGTGGCTTTTCCTGGGTAAGGAAAAATTACTTCTGTATAGTTTCAGATAAAATTATATATACACCAGCAGAGATTTGGTTGAATTTCTTGTACATAATTTGGTAAGTTCATTCATGTCTACTAGCATATTGCATCCCTTTCTTGCTATATGATCAGGCACAGCTTTTTTAAACTTTAAGTTATATTCAATGTGATGAGGTAGGTTTTATATTTTCAAAATATGTGTACCATACGAGAAGAAAAAAGTCATTGACTCACTATGATTAGCAGTGCATTTCAGCGTCGTGGTTTTTTAATACTGTGATACTGATTGTTTTATCCATGTATTTAAATGATGAATACTTGGTAAATCTAGTCTCACTTTCTGAAGAGACAGTGAATATGAGCTCTAAGGTAGCCTTAATCGATGGTGAAACTGTGCCATAGTTATATAAAGAAACGATTGCTGAATTTGCTAGCAGCAGCAATAAGGTAGCATTTCAGTGTATGACAGCTTTGTGACTTTTAACAACTGAATATTAGCACCATCTCCAGGGAAGAAGAAAAATAAAGTAGTGTAATGGAAATTCCACAGTCACAAGAAGAGGGAAAACAAATAATATACAAGGTTCAATCACTAGCCTGCTCCTTTTTATTCTTTTCAAGTTTTCCTTTTGGTCTATTTCCTTCTAGTCCCTACTGCAAACGTGCAAATCTCTGAGAAGGTGGAATCAGTCTACAGACTTGGATATTTCAGTAACATTCCAATGTGAGCAGCAGTGATGGTAATTTTTTTTAAAAAGATTGGGGTAAATTATTCCCCAACAAAGTTATATTAATTTCAGAATGGGATTACAGCAAAGAAGGAGTTGGCTCCACTGTTTTCAGAGGTTTGAAATACTTTTGCTTTTTGGGGGGAAAACAGATGGGCAAGAAAAAGGTGTAATCACTTAAAAGACACATACAGACACAAACACACAAGAATGAGCTAAGGAAACACTGAGCACAGTCGGAGTAGGACTTACTCTTAGCCCCATCAGATAGTACAGCACACTTATTACCCCCATAGGCAGCACATAGAAGAGAAAAGAAGTAATCTGGACAATACAGTTGTAGATCCACATGGGCATGACTACAGTGCAGGTAGCAGAGCCAGGGACCAGGGTGCCATTGGGGAAATACTGCAGCATGATACCGTGGGTGCCAGTGTTGGGGAGGGCAAAGAGGACAGAGAGGACCCAGAGCACCACGACGGTCCTGAGGGCACGCTTGCGAGTGCTTTCCAGCTTGGCACGGAAAGGATGGAGGATGGCAATGTATCTCTCCACGCTGACTGTGGTCACGCTGAGGATGGAGGCAAAACAGACCGTCTCAAAGAGCGCCGTCTTCAAATAGCAGCCGACGGGCCCAAACAAGAAGGGGTAGTTGCTCCACATCTCATAGACTTCCAGGGGCATCCCAAAAAGCAGCACGAGCAGGTCTGAGACGGCCAGACTGAAGAGGTAGTAATTGGTCGGCGTCTTCATGTTCTGGTGCTTGAGGATTACCAGGCAAACTAAGAAGTTACCTGCCACCCCAACGACGAAGATGAGGGTGTACACCAAAGCCATGGGCAAGAACAGATGGCTCCGTCTGGGCCCACACAGGAAGGCTAAGTAATCCTCAGTGCTGTTTAAGTACCTCCTGAAACGTTCTTCATGTAGATCAAGGTGATTAAACCAGGAGGTATTACTGATCCAGGCCATCGCTGGATCTGCTGAAGTGTTTCACAACTGAGAACCGGTCGTCTTTAAGTTTCTCTGTGCTAGTTTGCTCACTTTTTGCAGAGGGAAGAAGCTGGCGGGGGGAGTTGTCTTGCCGGACCTAGATGCACAAAGCCACTGAGAGATGTGAGTGAGTGTGTTTGCCTGGCTTCGGTTAAGGTTTTGCCGATGTAACAGCTGTTCCCCTGCAAGGAGTCCCTTAGCCAGAAAGCCCCTCCTTTCACACATATTCATTGGCTCACTAAGTGCATTAGATTATAGAGTAAGAAAAGAGGTTCCAGCTCCTTGTCTCAGCTCCCATAGCAGATGCATTTACAGAATCAGAAATGTGGGCTTTAGAGAGCTGGGAATCTGAAATATAGGATGTGAGACAAGCTGCAAGATGTTTGTATTTGTCAGAGGGTGGGAAACCAGACAAAAAAAAACCCCTGAAAACTCAGTCCAAAAAGCTTTTACAAAATGATATTGATGCTACATCCAGTTATGAGCCACAAGACAAAAAAAAAAAAAAAAATTCTGGCATGATTTTATTTTTCAGGTCTCTGTTCACTTTTATTTTCTGTTGTCTATAGCAGCAAGTACTTGGAAACAGAGTTTGATCAGTAGAAAGCCAACCTGTTTTTGTAGTTATTCACATGGAATTAGGCTAATGTAAGGTTTCAGCCTTTTTTTAAACACTGTAATTTTTTTTTTCCCTGAAATCCAACACAGGACTTTAATTGCTCTTCTTATTGATATCAAAATATTTTCCCACTTTCCTGGTATGCTGGAATCTGATCCCATATCCTTAGATAGCCTTGTTTTGGGAATCTTTCTGAGGACTGTATTATTCCAAAGACATATTTATTGCCCCTGGGACGAAATTTACATGATTTTTTTATAAACTCTTATTTCTTCCTGAATGACAACCATTCTGCAAACACACTTTCTGAGCCAAAAAAGTGTATCCTGCAAGGATGATGGCTGTGTCAAAATAGATCTTTTAGCTCCTTATGAATGCTTGGTTCGTCACTGAATTTCTCTAAACCAAAAAAGGTTTAAAGTGCATGGATGTCATCTTCTGAGATTCAGAAAAAGTTTAGGTGTTTGGGATCAAAGAGGTACAAAAGCTGAGGGCTAGTTTAGGGTATTTTGCCAGCTTGATGTGCAATTTGTCTGCCCAGGACCTCTCACTAGCTCTCACTTTTGCATACCTGCTCCTTCCACCTCCTTGAAGCCATGTAGACCTTTTACCTCCCTAACTTCCTTTGGCAAGGAGCTCCTTGGGTCTATTATCTATGTGTGAAGAACCACCTTTTCTCTGTTTGACCCTTTAGGTGACTCTCCCTGGCTACTAACCTAAGAGTGTATATTTTTAACCATCCGGGAGCAAAAGAACAGCCCTTTTGGCTGGCATGTCCTCCAAAATCCTGCCAAAAGCAAGTTTTCCAAGGAAGGTGCAAACTACTGCACTATAAGTGGCTAAACAGTAAACTGATCCCACACAAAACCTGTTTTCTGAGTCTTAAGAATTGAGGCTGTCTTAGATCCTGTCGTCTTTACTCCTTCCCTCTTTAACTTCTTCTGGGTTAGTAGTGGTCTGAGAACATTGCAAGAAAAAATACCGTAATAAGCACACACTGCCTCAAAAAATAACAGCAAGAGGTGAAGAACCAAGGTTTGGTCCCACAGAGACATATTTGATGTGTGGAGCCTGAGGATTACTGTGCATTCATTTAAAGCGTTAGGGGCATGGAAGGTACTACAACAACTGTACTAAAAGACAGAAGCATGTCTCTTGTGATGATTTTCTGATCTGCTGAAATTATCTCATACATAAATTCTCTCTGTCACAAAGACCCTACTCATTTATTTTAGCATTGCACAGAGGTATTTCATTCAGCAGATTGAAAGGTTTTATGTATCGGTGAGCTACAAGTGTGCTCTTTTGACCTATTTCTCCCTTTGTTAAGGATTCATCTTAAAGATATTCCTTGCATTTTAACAATGTTGAAAGAATGTGAATTTGATTTTGATCCACTGTTGGCGTAAGAAAGAGGTAGGAACAGGAATCATTAGTAGGGTGCCTGGTCAAGACCAGGACTGGCTGTTTCAGGGCACAGTAGGAGACAAGTATTTGAGAATTTGTGCAGGATTAAACACTTACTGTACCTCTACTTAACTTTCAGGGTTTTTTTTCCCACTTAATCTCTCAACAGTATTTAATTTCTTTCCATTTCTTCTTCCCTCCCCAGTCAATTCCACCACTCTCTACACTGCATCATAACTGAGATGAGTGAACACTTCTAAAGTAACTACCAAACTGGTCTTCATGTTTCTTCTTACACATTACCCTCTGTAAAGAAACTGAAAAGGAAACTTGAGGTTCAGCTTGAACTCAATCTTACAGAAAAGGAAGCCAAAATTGAGTTATTTACTAAAAAAAACCAACAGGGCAGCCATACCCATCATGCTCTCTGTGAAAGGAAAGCAATGGGCAGGTCACTTGAAAGTGTGTGCCAGGAGGTGCCAGGACCACTTATGTCTACTTCCACTTGTTCTCCCTCCTCCATCCTTTCTGATCCTGCTGGGCTCGGGTGCTGACAAGCTCTAAGAATAGAAACGCAGAAGAAAACCAGGTCTATTTTTCTAGCAGGTCACCCCTAGAACCATGTCACTACAACCACGATTAAGTGGCAAATGGAGAGGACAAGGAGAATGGAAAATGTATTTCAGTTCATTTCTCGAAGCTTTATTAGGTGTTCTTTATCATATCTGTCTCAATAAGGATAGGAGAGTATATCTAACCAAAGACTAGCTGTGGCTCTGGATGACTGGAAATATTTTTATTTTTACAATGGAGACAGAAAATAAAAACAGATTTTCCTTTTGAAAGTAATATTAAAGCATTTGATATTTTTCATTATAAAGCACACTTCACTGGTCCTTGCTGTACTACGCTCAAAGGAAGACAGTGTGTTGCATGCTGGCCTTAGAATTGTGCAGTTTTATGCAATAGTAATGTAATTAATATAATGTAATATTTACATTAATATAATGTACACTATGTGATGCGTATTAACGTAGTGTAATATTTGGCAATGTTAACCTAGACAAGCTTTTTGGCACAGTAAGTGTCACTACTAGTCAGTGTGGCATTATCTCCCCAGGCACTGACTATGCCCTCATGCTGGTAGTATCTCTTGTACCACATTTACACTGTGGAATATTTCCCTTAGCCAACGCAATGTGCTACAGCATATTTTTGTGTTCCATTGAGAGCAGCAAAGTGCACATTTAAGAAAAGGTGAATTCAAGTGCCTTCATGTTTCCCAAAGCCCTTGTCAGGGCACCCATTAGCGACTATTAGGTCAGTAAATGGTGAATAATTTTATATTTTAGGGAAAATTGGACACATTCGTCAAAAGAGACAGAAAGCAGTGGAGGTAATCCAGAGTATAACAAATGGAAAAATCCTCCTCTGGTCTGCTTACAGAGGGATGTACTTTGAAGAACTATGGGCCGTTATGATGGTCTGCTCTAAATACTTGCTCATCTCAGAATGTAAGATTTTATTCATACAAAACAAGCTTTTTTTGATATTTATATCTATGTGGTGAGACAGGGAGGTTTCTCATTCAGCTTCATATGCTCTGGTTGTGGAACTGGAAGTAATATAGCTGTGCTAATGCCGTGGTGTGCCATGCTAATTAATTCTGTTGATTAGCTGAGAGACAATACTGCCCTGACATGTCCACTTGGCATCTGGGACTTGAGCTGACAACTCTGAGCAACCTGCATGGGATGTTGCTAAGGGGTTGCAAGCAAGTGCTGTAATGCTCACTATACACACAACTTTAGAAAGACATCCTACTTTACTGGAAAGGCTGGGAGAGGTATTGGGTTTGCCATAATTCTTGGCAAGCAGGTGCACTAATTTTTATCTTCAGCAATTACAACCTGGCCTTTCATTTCTAATTTCCATTTTCAGCCATCAGATTCTGTTGTTTCAGTGGTTTCATCATTTCTCCAATTTGTAGATACTGAAGGTAGGTGCAAACTCCCTCAGAAATTCTGTGTGAGGGGAATGCTATCCAACCTGTCTAAGCTTGCTTTCTCTACTCCTTTCATGGAGCCTTTCAGAGCTGCCCATGGAGCCACACTGCTTTCTGAATTCCAGGTTCAAAATCACTGCTTTAATCCTTTGAGAACTTGGCAGTACCAGGTATCTCTGTCCCATAGGGACACAAAGAAAAGGATACAAATAGAGGGCTCAGAGCTGGTAAGCAGAAATGTTAATCCTTACTACATTGAACATGTTGACACAATTGCTAGAAAAATATAGCCCTACTCCCCTTACAAATTACTGAGCTATTATGATAGATCATGGATTTGACTTTTTTTTTTTTCTCCTTTGAAGAGCTTGTTTGGTTCACTACAGTAGCTGGAATGTGAGTCCTTGTTTTTCTAAGTATATTCAGTATAACATTCAACATGCCATCAAATGCTTAGATAGATTTTTTTATATTTTCTTTCCCTCCAGGCTGGAGGGGTGAGCTGCACTATAATAATAGGTGGATCTGCAGTAGTCTTTCCATGCCTTATTGTAAGTAATTTTGCAATTATCTAGGCTCTTCACAGACGGCTTTTCCATGGCTGTGCATGATATCTGAAGTCCCCAGGATATCAATCAACACACATAAGTGGATTTCATGACTGCAGTACAAAATACCAAGGAGGGCAGGTCTCTGCATGGAGCAGCTGGCAACCTACACAGACAGTGCAGACACAGGCCACTCCAAGAGTGGAACCCATTTTGCCTAACTTTAGTCATTAAAAACAGCAAATGAGTCCACGCAGATTTTTCAGGCTCCTACATTAATCAATAACAGAAAAAAGAACCTCCAGAAAGGGGTTTGTCCTAAACCAAAGCACAAGGTAAGAGGTATGAAAAGGAGGAACTTATTTTTTCCTATTGTCTGCAGAAGGGAAGTGGGTAATAACAGCAAGCTTGTTAAAAAGCTGAGAACAATTTCGAGCCCAATTTTGTGCAGTCTTATCCATCCTCTTCCCATTAGGATCAGTCTTTAGAGAGAGCCACGTACAGGCTTTGTCTCTGAGAAGCTGGTGGGACAGTTGAAAACAGGGCCAGGAGAGCCAGCCAGCAGGTAAAGAGTAAGGATAGTCCAGCGCTAAAAAAACACTCCCTAGTCCTCTTTTATCTAGCAGGGTGGATGTACCTATCAACATGGCTTTCAACGACGGATTGCTTTGTTAGTGTTGATTCCAGAATTTAGTGGGAAAGATGTCCTTCCTTTTTAGTAACTGTTTTGTGTGTTGTTTATGTTTGTGTGTGCTCATGCTTTGAAGAGACATTGGGTGGGAGGTAAGGATGTGGTTCAGATTTGACAAGCAGAGGAACAGCAAAAAGAGCTGAAAAAGAACTCTGATACAGAAAATCCTGTCATACTGAATGTGTCCATCGTGACAAAGTGACTTGGATTTACATGGGGGAAGATGAAAGGATTGTCATGGCAGAAAATGTATTGAAGTCACAAGCACGGTACAGAATGAGTCAGATTGTCTGAGTCAGGAGGGATCTGGTACTACAGGGCTCAGGTTTACACAGGAAGAATCAGATCATTCAGCAGCTCTCTATGGCTTTCTGCATCTTATTACAGTACTGATACTCCACTGCAGTTTCTTCCTCTCCTTGTGATGTATATATTTCTTGGAGAGCTTGACTCACTTGATTGTCCGACCCAAAAGAGACTTAACTACTTTCCCTGACGTGAATCATCAGTATTAATTTTCAACTTGCATCCATTTGGCTTCTGTTTCACACCTTGGGATTTGGGCAAGGATTTTTCTCCGCGGGAAAAAACCATCCATATCATAGAGTCTGCATAGTGCCTGGATATGTATTAGACATATGCAGTGATGAGACAGAAGGAATCACAGTGACAAGTCTTAACATAGTCAAAGAAAGGCCGTGATGCATTGTATTATTGGAGGTGGTAGAAAGTGAGCAATTTGTTATAGAACTGAATCCATCAATGAAAATGATAAACAGGACACATGGAATTTATATAGCACATATCATATATAAAGTTAACAGTAAGAGAATTCTTAAGAGAATCCCTTTTCTGAACATTTCTTTCTTTAAGGATTGGTGTGGAGGTAAACTTGCTGTAAGAATAATAAAGTTTATTTGAAAAGTTTTACTCCTATTGGAAAACTATATGCACTCTCTATTTCCCCCAGAAATGCAGTGATGTGTTAGTTTATACTCTATGAAACAGTTTGTTCAGAGCTACAGACATAATAATAATAATAATAATAATAATAATAATGCAATTTAAGAAACTGGAAATTAGACAGCATTTTTTCCTTTTCTTCTAATTTCAGAAAAGCCTCGTTTAAATAATCTATGCATGTTTAAACTTTTCTTGGGTCTGCTGAAGGTATCATTCTACTGCTCATAAGGGTGACTGACTGGCAAAAAGACTTGTCAAGAGTTTCCATTCCCTCCTGCCTCAGCTGCTGTTCAGATTGCTTTGTAAGTTGGATTACAGTGATCACCTGTCATTGTGTCACATTGAGAATCGATATTATTTGACTTAGAATTAATGAAACCATCTTTATGAAGAAGGATGTGCATAATTTGGAACATTAATATGTTGGCAGATGATGTTCTCTTCCTGCTCTTTTCCCCATTAGACTATCCCCAGGAGTCCTATCTTGGTTTAGTTAAATGCAGTGAGGGATGGTACTGTTCTTTTGAATGTCTCCTGCTACAAGGTTAGAGAGAGAAAGAAAGCTCTAGACACCACAGTGATGAAAAAGATACCTGCTAGAGGGATAATTTGCCATAGTTTTCAAATAACCTAACAGGCCTTAGGCATGCAAAGAGAACTGGAGCAACTTATTAAAAACCTTGTTTCAAATTGTGGTGTACACCTCAGAAACATTTTTGTGCTTTGCAGCCCACTCAGTAGTGAGACGATCCCAGGCAGAACTGCAAAATAAGGTAAAATAACCCATCCATGGCCTCTGAGCTGAGGAGCAGAACAAGCAGCAGTCCCCATGCAATGAGGAGAGCTCTCCTATGCAGGACTGGGGTGTGGGGTTAGGTGGCCTGCGTACCCCTACGACCTGGTGATTTTGGATTCAGTGGCTTTACTAAGTCAGATCTTCTCCACCAGGATTTAGATCAGACTGCCAGTTTGGGAGCCTTATTCCCCTCCATGAAACTGAAGAGGAGCGTGAGGCTCAGGAGCTTCCCACATAGACCCCTGCAAACAGACAAGGGAACGAAGGCTGCACCCTCTTAATTTCAGATGCAGAAAAATGCTATTTGGACATTTCCTTATACCATGGGCACTAAGGCCACAGCTGCTGCAGTGCATGTCTCTTTATTCTTCCCCAGTGCTAGTTTTATAGTGGCTGTACAGATTTGGCTTAGTCCACCTCTCTTTGCTGGGAGAGCAGTTCAGCATCCTGACTAATAGATATTTTGCCCAGCCAAGACACCTTCATTATCTGCTCATTTGCAAACTCTGATCCACAATTAGATCTGAGCTGACCCAGAACTCTATTGATTTGCTCTGATTGTACTAAATGCCAAACATATCTTGTATTGACGAATATCCAAACATATTCTACAATACCTTTAATAAAACAAACTTCGGCATCAGAGAGAAATGACTCAAATCTGAGTCAAGTTGTTGTTCTCTCAATACAGCAAGCTGATTTAAATGGGTAGGAATATTAACTCTGAAATGGCATCAGAAACAGATTAGGTAAGGAGAACAGAACTAGAAAGTCTGATGTTTTATTTTTCAATTCTATTTAAAGATCAATGGCTAAAGATTAATGTTGCTTGAAACAAGAAAAGATTAATGATAGCTGGCAGGACAAAGGAGGGAAAGAAAATGGAGGAGGAGAAGACCTAACAACCTTGAAACAATAGGAAGATAAACGAAGAAACACTGGGGATTGGAAGTGAAAAAGGACAAAATTAACTTTAGACAGGGAAATGAACAGAATACATGAAATGAAAAACATACATAAAGGTAAAGACAGAGATGAGGAAGGAAGACAGAAAGAAAGGAAGCAAAAAATAACCTGTAAAGAAATAGAATCACAGGCTAACACAGCCTGGAAAGTAACTCTGCAGGTCTTTAGTCCAATCTCCTGCTTAGACCAGCGTCTGCTGTAGAGTCAGACCACAGGGTGGACCATGCAGTGACGCCTCCTGGGGGCTGCAGAGGCTGCTAGGATGTCCTCTGAAGCCTTCTCTTTCCCAGGTGAAACCAGACCAGTTCTCTCAACGTCTCTTCTAGGGCAAGTGCGCCAGCCCCAAATATCTTGGCGACCTCTCCTAAACTTGCTCCAGTTTATCAGTGTCATTCCCACATTGGGGGAACCAGAATTGGATGCAGTACTCTAGGTAGGGGCTAATGAGTGCTGAGCTGGGGGAGATCAACACCTCCCTCTCGCTACTGGCTCTGCTCCTATCAATACAGCCTGTTACTGCTGTCAGGCATACAGCTGGCTCATGTTCAGATCGCTATCTACCAACACCCCTAGGTCCTTTTCAAGAAAGCTGCTCCCCAGCCAGCTTTACTTTAGTATGCACTTGTCTGCCTTTCCCAGCATTCCTCTGCGTGGAAGCTGTTACCACTAAAATTTGAGGAATGGCTCTTTAGCATTGCTATTTCCAAGATAACTCTGTGTATAAACCCAATTAGTCCCACATTGTTATTCATTATTCTCTCTTCTGCTGTTTGAAATGATTCAATCATCCCAGAAGAGAAAGGAAACAGTGCCCACGGTCCAGATTTATGAGGTGTCTTGGAGCCTGTCTCTCTGGTACTCATGAGACTTCGAATCTTAAAGGCTGTTCAGAGCCTTGGTTCCTAGCCTTATGTTACCAGTAACAGAAGAGAAATACTATAACACAATTTTTCCCAGCACTGAGAACGTCCTGCTTAAATATCTACCTTACCATTTCCCTGGAGGATATAATGCATGATGAGTTGGTACTCGATAGTCTGCTAGCACTAACAAATGGCCTATAGAAAATATTCAGGACTTTTTCTCAAGGCATAAAAGAGTTCCACAGTTAGAACTGAGGGTTTCCAGGCTCCTCACGCCAAGTCTCCTAAAACTTCGGGGTGTCCAGCAGCTTCTAAACCCTCCAGCATCACTGTAGCGGCCCTTCATTTCTTTGGAAAATACTGTGCTTTCTTTTGGTTGACAATCACCACATTTTGAAATGCATGGTCTTACACAACACCTGTTTAAACTGAAGTCTCAGAGCTGACCTACAAGTCATTTAACACAAAACAGAACGGAAAGGGAAGACATGCAGGTAGTACTTTGTGAGTGTCTCATATTTGCTAATAGTTTTATTGGGTCCCTAGAACAGTGAAGCTGGTCTGTCAGGCTGACAGCACTGTAGGTGCCTCCAAGCTAATAGAAAACCAGAGAATTTGCTCGTATTTGTGAAGGTACAAGGTTTAAATGATACCTAATAGTCAGATAGAAAAGAAGATCCACTCCTACTGGCTAGATGGAAAAAGGTTCAAGCCAGAATACAAGGCAATAATCTGCACATCTCTGGTCCCTTTTGAGAAACATTTATTCACAGACCTAAATGAGACTTCCTATGGGGAGTGAGTGGCTCACACTCTGGCTGTGTGCTAAATAGGTACTTTTCAGATGAAGACAGGCCATAATGTTGTCTTCAAGATGTGAGAATCAAGGCCTATGCATTTTGCCAGTGATTCTTTCAAAAGCATTCTACAATGCAATGCAGATGGTGCTTCACAGTGTTAAAAAGGCTGTGCTCAGTGGGGAAAAAACCTCCACTTCCTGAGCACATCTACCCCTGCTTTGCTATAAAATTTCTCACGAGATTTTCAAGTGCTTTATAGGTGTGAATAGCCCAGCTCTTCAAAGCAAGATTGTCCCTCTTTCCCGGAGATATACAAAGAAAGTATGAAATTCTACAAAGATCGTAGTGATTTAAACTTTTTGGCATTTGGGCCTATGCTGTACCAGCAACCCAGTGGAGGAAGGTCATGAGGCATTTTTGTGTCTCCAAAAGAAATGTTGTCTTCCCGTCCACCCTTTTGGGAGCATTATGTAGATTCTGCTTTGAGAGACTTCATGTCTTTCTGTCACAATTACAACAATGTCAAGAGCCCTGGAATACCTTAAAGCCCATTTAAGTCTGCTGTATAATATTTTGAAAATTTTTAGATTGCTACCAGATTTTGTACACATTAACTTGAAGGTTTTTTCTTCAGCGTGTATACATATTTATAGTGATGTGGGTGCTTTTTCTAACTGCTCTTGGCATTTTTAAAATACAGGCCATGGAAGGTGTTCTCTTACTGTATCTTCACATTAAAGAAAAGGGTGAAAAACAGGAAAACATGTAGTTTTCATGCAACAGCCATGCTGTTGTAGGAAAGAAGCTGCTGTATTGTTCTGTTGCAGCTGGACTTCTGAGATCTGAAGTCAACTGTAAGATGAAAAATGGGCCCAAAAGACCAGGCTTAAAATTAAATGTACTCTTTAATCAAAAAAGCTCATTTGAATAGTGCTGTATTTCACTGTGAAGAGGTATTACCTGAGTATGTTAAAGTACATGCACTGCTTCATTCAAATAGAAAGTGTCCAAATGTGAAGCACAAAAAGCTAAGTATCATGGAAGCATGTGAAAGCACCTCCTAAAGAGCAGAATTAGTAAAAACCACACCCAAATCTGAAGAACTGAAAAGCTGAATGCGTTTTGAAACCACGTTACTTTCTGACAGTACATATGTTAATTCTGTTATTATCTGAATAGCTGTTTACCTAGTTAGCTGGGGAAAAAAAATGGTTTCTACTTTTCCACTGTAATTTCAAAGATTTGTTACTGAGTTCAGATGTGTTTTAATCTCTGCTGGAACACTCAAGGTAAAGAAAACAACAAAGCCACCTCAAAGCAGCTCAGTCAAATGAACTTGGAGTGTCACAAAAGAGCAGTAAAGACCCATTTCCCTTTCCCACTCTTGATGGAGAGGGGTCCCTAGGTGTGGAGCATATGCTGCAGCCCATCATAGCTGTTTTCATGTCTAGCTTCAGCGGGACTAGAACGAGAGTTGACTGGGCACTGCCCCTTTTTGGTGGATAGCATCAACCTCACACCTCAGTGAATACGAGTCCAAATTGCTGGTGAACATGTTGCTATGGGTTGCTGCGTGTCTGTGAGAATCTTCAGCAGAATGGGATCAAACCTTGGTAATATTTCATCCTTTTTCAATGCAATGAAGACATTTGCTTCTACCTGCTTAGTCTTCCTCTGCTGTTCTCTTGCCAAACCTTCCTGGCAGCATGGAAACTCTCTCTGCTCATGATCGTCTCCTTGGACAATTTATGGTGAACTAGTCCTGACCCTGGTGACTCCATCTTAAGCTCACAAATGGATGTATAGAAGTTAAAATAATTAAATTCTTGGTAGGAATCAACTCTAGTTATGCGCCTGTGGTTAAAACAGCTTTCTTTGGGGAAATAATGTTCTGATGAAAACCAGTGTGTTTTGTGCCTCATGAGATGCCACTGATTTTGATGAAACTACTCCCCTCCAGAAAACTTCTGAAAGTAAAATGTGATCTGCTTTGGAAATGTCAAAAGAAAGATTTTAATATCAAAATATTGTTATGCCTTTTCATTTATATTGGTTTGAATATTTCTATATTATTTTCAGGTCTGTCATAACTATTACTCAATATGCTTTGTTAAGAAGGTGTCAAGTTACAGTGTGAAATACAGCCAGACACAGCATGACATTTACATATTTTCTAACCTTTTAAAATAAGTTTTAAGTGCAGTTACTACTGAGTAGAGATTGAACTGGAAAAGTAACACGAAGTCTTTCAGAGTGTTTTCTCATTTAATCAAGAAGACAAGAGCAGCACTGAAAGTATTACCCAGGGAATAGCTGTTTTCAATAGCCCGGTGTTAACTTGGAATAATTTTTTTAATATATATATAAAATGGTATTCTTTTATAAAAACTATTGGAATTTTAGACTTTTTTCACTCAGCAAAAGATTTCAGGATTTCAGCTATTCCTCCTAATTCAGAAAGAAAACAAGTCTTCAAACATTAGTGTTTCCAATGAACCCAAAGTTCTGACGAACTCTAATAACGATCAATATTCTTTTTCTCAGATTGTTTATATGCATATCTGACATCTGAAAAGTTCCACACTCACCTTAGCAAATAGGATCCAGAGACTTTAGGTAGGCAAGATTGCATTTACATACAAAGCAGACAAGCTTTTGAGGCCCGCATCCTCAGACACTTCATTTTCATGCAAAACAGACATGCTGTGAAGTAAGGCCTCGATTATACACAGGAGAGAGGGCAGAAGAGGCAGGGCTCGATTCAGAGACAACCTGTTAAACTGTTGGTAAGATAAATTAAGGACATTCTGGACTTCTATATGTGTGCACTTACAGGTGTGTATGTAGACTCTCTATTTAAAGGGTAGCTATGCAACTACATATATGGAGGGTTTTCCCTTTTATGTGTTTTATCCTAGTTCTAAACATAAAATAAGTCTTTAAATAAATGAAAAAAAGATAATGTAGATAACCTGACCACTCCAGCAAGCAATATTAGGCTATATTTAGAAAGAAAAAAATAAAACTCAAGTTTCTGACACTTGTTTTTAGAGCTTTTGTATTACTCTAAAAAGGTCAAAGTATTGGTGGTGTTTGAAAGCAAATCAATGCGTCTAATTTACTGTCTGCATTTCCATTGCATTTTTAAGTGTGTGAGAAGACATGTGAAGTTTTCTGGGGATTTACCTGCCCAGCTTTCGTTGAATACAACTAATCAATTCTAAGGATTTTGGGAATAGCATTTTAAGCACAGTTTTTGCAGAGCTCACTCACAATATCTACTGTTTAAGATTGCGGTCTTAAACCTATTCAGCGCAGGAAAAAAAAAAAAGCATTACTCCCTTATGCTGCTTGAAGACCGGTAAATACAAATACACTTCCCCTTAATGGAAATTTCCAGCTCAGTGGAATCGTGGATGAAGATTTTGGAACAATTTTGCAGTTCTGTATAGGTAATAACTGGGGACAATATATCATAATATCCCAAAGTAGTGAGGGGAAGGGAAGGGACACAGAATGCATTAGACTTAATTACATAATTTATTCACTTGGTAATTTTTTTCAGTAGGAAGAGAACTGTTATCAGAAAATGTCAAGTTGTTGAACTCAAAACCTTTCATGTGAATGCACTCATTTTAAAGACTTACTAGGCAAAGATTTCTCTGTTTCAGGGTGGGTTTCTAAGAAGCACATGGAAGGACTTTACTCCTTTCCAAGAAAAGTCGATAGCCCAGTGCTCTGGATATTACCCCAGCATGTGTAACATCAGATTCAACTCTCCATTCCTACACATTTGTTAAATTAATTCAAAATTAGCCAAAAGTCTGGCACTTAAACTCTTTTTGAGCCTGACCTGGATTCACCATCATGCTGAGTGAGCCCCCACCTGTAGGCTCGTACTCACATATGGTCTGAGTTTTCCCAAGGTAACATTGATACAGTCTTTGTTTTAACTAAAAACTGACCCTAAAGTATTAATGTGGTGGAGGAGGCATTTCCTCTCAAGATCTCAAATTTATTTCAGAAGGTAGCTAAGATTCAGTGAAATCCTGTTGAGGATACGTACCTACCAAGCACGACCAAATACAGAAAACAGAGAGAGCTTTGAAATTTTTCAAAAGAACAAGTAAAAATATTTTTTCCTCCCTTCTTCTCCCTTATATGACAAACAAAGGCCATTAATAATGACAAGTGAAATGTAAAAACTTCTGTGACTTGCCTAGGGTTGCAAAACAGGTCAGTAATTCAATGTCTATAGGAATGAAATGTTTATGGTTCCCAGCTGCCTCTTTGCCTCCCTAGACTGTGTTATTTGTTTCCCTTGTATGCTGAAAATGCCCTAAAGTATAAAGAGGAACTTTTAAGAACCACATGTGATTACATAATGACAAAAATGGGATTGTTTGGAATAATTTTAAAATGACTAACTGAGCTATAGATAAAAATGATCTCCTGATTTTGTTGATAGAGTGTCATAGTTCAGAAATATACCTTCAGCAATGAAACCACTGCAGCTTGAAAAGGGAAAATGTAAACACTTCTGCAAAGCTAAAGTTAGGCACTTTAAAGCAAATAAAATAGCAGTGGCATCTAAGTTATATCTGATTTACACACAATCAAGCCAAAATGTTACATGGTGGGGTTTTTTTTTTTGCATATTTTCAAATATGTTCTAGTAATTTTACTTGGAAATTTAGTTCAAGCAATGAAATATTGTACTAATACCTGGCATCTATATACTTTTCAGCACAGCTGTTCCCATTTTTAAAATGAATCATCATCACAGCTTGAATGCAACAGGAAAATAAAAGCCCGATTCATGAAAATATACTTGCACATGTTTCAAGATGCTTACATCAAAGTCAGGCTCTTAGGTAAGACCCTCTTTGGACCAGATCTTTTCTATGTATAGTTCAGGATGCAGATTTCTAGAAGGAGAAAGAGAAGCCTAGCAAGAGAAGCCCAGCAAAATGAATGTGGTAAATAACCAAACTTCTGCAGCCATGACTCTGACTTGTTTTTGCCTCTAACTGTATTCAAGAGCTGATTACTTCTGCTTTTCCTCTGAACTCAGTGACAAGTACCTTGTTTTAATGAATCTATTATTTATCTCTTTATTATAGCAAAAATGACAATAACCGAAACCAAACAGGACCGCATTTATGAAAAATCACAAATTACTTAACTGCATTCTTAAAATGTTAACCACAGGACTGCATATATGAAAAAGAGGAAGACTCACCAGAAGAAAGAATGCTGCACAAAATATTAATAAGTGTCCTGTTACAGAGATGCACTTAGGACGAATAAACATGTAAGGATGGGAAAATGAATAGTGGAAAAAGACAGAGATAATAATTTGAAAAAGAGTCCTGGCAAAACTACCTAGACTAAAGCGTCAGAAGCCAGAAACTTCTGATTGATAGAAGAGGAGGAGACAATCAGTTAGGAACAAAGATGAAAATCTCAGATTTACAGTATTTGAAGCAAGCAATATTAATCTGCTATGAAAGCTAGTTGTGACACAGAGGTTAAGGCAAAAGGCATTCTTGCTTGTGTGTGTGTGTGTGTGTGTAGAAGAAGATGGTAATTGGGTTTTTCACTAGCCACAGGTAACCAGAAATATTACAGGAAACTACCCTCCTAATGATGTCATAGATCTGCTAAAAGAATATCATTACGTATTCCTTCCACCCTTCTGTGCATATACTATGCACCTCTAGCATCATTTGGTCCCTAAGTGAACCTACTGACTCTTTTCCTTGTTCATGTCTTGATTTCCTTTTGCTGCCATTCTTTCATTCTCTGGACCAAAACAGAAATCTAACTAAGATCCTGCTAACATAACGTGCATCCATACTTCCATGTCTCAGTGCAAGATAGTCAGCATTATGGCAGGATAGGGAGGAAATATATGGGAAGCTCCTCAAGCCCTGCGGGGAGACAAGGATGGCTGGGTTTCGCCGGTACTGCTGCAGCCCTTTGCCAGCGTTCCAGTCGGTGAAATCTGCAGCAAAGTGTCTCACCACTCTGATGTTATCCATTCCTATGTAACTTTTTCCTGGATATATGCTTGACATTTGCACAGCCTCTCTGTCTCAGGTGTTGCTAGGAGTCAAATAACACCTGCCATACAAAGTGTATTAAGCCCTTTTGCTATACTAACATTGATATCCATCTATCTCCTTGCCTGACGTGTGTGTGTGTAAACATGCTATAAACCCAAGGGGATTAGAACTAACAAATTAGGTATTATGATATATTATGACACGAAGAAAGTGGAGCTTAAGGACTAAAGATGCTGATCCGTCATTGCTAAAAAATATTCCAACCCTTCTTCCCTCAGAGCTGACCCTCTCCTCACCTTCTGAGCGTTCATCTCTCACATGCTTATTTTTGTGCAGATGCCTTCCATGATTTAATAACTTTAACAGAAGAATACATGTAGCATTTGTTATCGATGTGTCTTGGAAATGCAGATCAGCACGCCCAGAGCAGAAGTAGTTTGTTTACTACTTAATGGCAAAGTGGTTGAATTCTAAAAAGGGCACTGATGTTATTATTTAAAGACAAGCAGAAAGCAGGCAGTGAAAAGAAACAACCTACTCGAAATTCCACACTGTCTACAAGATAGTAATAACCTTCTGCCATGGTAGAGAAATAGAGGTAATTAATGCCTTTAAACTCCAGTTAGAAACAGCATCCATTTCTTTCCTTTCCTGCCACAGTTTAATATCACAAGGCAATATCCGAGCGGGGAAAATGGCAAGTCCTGGGACAACTTCCCAGGAAAGGTGGTGGAATTGCTGTGATGAAATTCTGAAGAGGCAAAACTAATGTCTGTGGTAGCAAAATGCCAACCCACCCTGAGTCCACATTGGCTAATTTAGTGGTTCCTCAACTTTGTGTAAAGAAAGGATCTGATTTTTGGGGGAAAAAAAAAGAAAAAAAATAACAAAAATAACTGTGCAGCACATACAGAGATGAGGAAATGTGAGAGCTTTTTGGAAATTAAATCTTTGCAAACACTTTGCCTGCAAAATCTTTTAGTTTCTTATTGCAGAAAATACTCTTAGGAACAGTGCCTCAATTTCATATAATCCTATAAATGAGGACCATTGCTGTTCAGTGAATTTCTCCCTCTGGTGGAGACAATGTGATAAACAAAAGCTAATATTTCTATCAGAAGATAATCTTCCTGTAACCATAAAACTAAGGCCTGGAAAAACCCATTACTTAGACATGAGTGCCTCTGAATGAGCTACCCAGTAGGAGGCTGTATGCTTCATAACTTGGGGGCAGAGAGCTCTACAGCCTCTGGGCAAGCAAACATTGCAAATATTTGCTTTCCTAATGATGTCCAAGAATGTAGGTCTCTCCCACCCTAACTGATTCCAAAAAAGAGAATGTGTTTCTTCTCAGGAAAAAAACCCAAACAACCAACAATGCCACAGTTTCTCTTTCTTCAAGTTTTCTTTAATTTTGTCTGAACAAAGTGATATTTTACTTAGGTTTTGGGGCATAACTTCAATTCTACCATCTTGTGACCATTTAAACTGCAAGAAGGAGCACTGCATGGACTGTTGATGTTCTGAAGAGGGTAACACAAGGGCAACCATGCCTAGGAGTCCAGTTAACACTAAGAACCACCTGCTTCTTCAGGACCATGTTCTTTCACATGGAGCAAGGGTGCCTGCTCTGCTACCCTTCGTGGGATGTGTTTCAAAGTTATCAGTTGGTTGGCAGGATCCAGAGCGGCTCTCTGAGCCATTTAGCAGACAGCTCATCATGCAGTATTTCAAAATGGGGCCATTTTGCAGGAGGCATTTGTGAAAGAGCACATTTGTACAATCAGAAGGAAATGGGGCTCATTTCAAACATCCCCATGATTCTCAGTACAGCACTCATCAGCGTAGTATCTTGCAGCCTTTGAGGCCACTGGGCAGGCCTGTAGATTTTTCCTGGTGAGGTATGCCAGAGGATGTGTCACAGCATCTGAGATGCCTTTGGGTAGCTACATTAATCTGCACATGCCCACACGTTGCTGTTTCGCAGGAATGAAGGTTTTACTGCACATGCACAGATTGAGCACCCTCACAGCACATGCTGGTGGTGGAGGATTTGCTTTGCTGGTGATAACTGCCTCCCACCAAGCAAGAGGCAAGGGTTTGCAGGACTGATATTCTGCATATTAGTGCATTTTTTCAACATCTCCCTAAGTGACACGTCCAGTGCACATCCCTATAAATAGCAGGACTTTGGAAGTAGTTTCTTGACCAATATAAAATGCTTTTTATATAAAACCTCAAAAAAAAAGAAAAAAATCATGACTACCAGTTGTCATTACAAATATTATTTAACTCCCGCCCCCCAAATTACACCTAATTATAGAGACAAGGGGAAAGGAAAAGAAGAAAAAATAAAAATTACAGTCTGGTAAGAAAAGTATTTCAGCAATTTATATAAGTGGCATCAGAAAATACAGGAAATAAGGAGGTTAATTACACACTTTGGTCCTCTCTGAATTTTCTGTCTACGTGAGTCTAAGTAATCAACTCTCACAACGTTCATGAAACCTCTGGGAATGAATTTCAGCCTTGTGAATTCATACTGTGAGAAAAGCACCATAAACAAGCTCCCAAAATAATAATTTGTTTCCACAGAGGGCCAGACCATGGGGAAATGTCATAAAATGAGATGAAGACAGGGCCCGAACTCTAACAGGCAGATAATTCTCCCAAATTGGCTCTCTGCGCCATCAAACAATAACTTCAGATGCTGTTTAAATATGACAGTACTGTTCTGGCCAGTGCTAATCCCCCAAATCCCTTCTTCAGTTGCATAATTCTTGACAGCTTAGTGGCTCCAAGTCATTTCTCGGCAAGGGAGACTCAGCAAATGACTGTTTCATTGCGGCAAGGTAAAAGAGATTGAATTATTCAAGGGTTAGTTTATCTGAAGCCAGCACGGCTGCGGCAGTCACAGAGTGCCCGTCAGGCTGTCCTGTCACCCGTGTCTTCTTTTTCACCCACATGCCTCTTCCCCAGTGCCAGGCTGATAGCCCGGTCCCTGCCGTGGCAGCTTTGGGGCGATGTTTTTATGGTTTACCAGTAAACCTTGTGTGTGAAGTACACCTTCACCCGTAAGGGAAGGGACAGAAAGTTGGCTCCGAGGTTCACCCACTCCTCCCCAGCTGGGTAGGCATAGGGGACCCTCCCCGATAAAAGGACCGAGGGGCTTTGCACGCGGCAGCATGCAGAGCAGAGAGACCATTGGGCGAGGGAGAGTGACAAGAAACCCAGATTAATGCTTTATAACCTTTCAGATGTAGCAAAAGAAGCAGTGCGGGCTCAAACTGAGACAAACCCCTATCCTCCCTCCATGACTGACTGGCTTCCTGATACACAGATTTTTGTCCTTATTTACTCCTGGAGATTGGTACCTTCTGTGCTTGCAAAGCTTTCCATTCCCTGATCAGTAAATGCATACAAAACCTTGTTGTATTCTGGCTTCTAGAAAACAAAGCTTATCTGATACTTATTTAGCAACACACTGTCTCAAGGCATCTAGAATTTCACTGGGGCAGCTGCACACACTGTCTCCTTTTCCTTCTTCAGTGCTTGCCAAGTTTTGTCAGATGAATGAGCACATGGGTGCTGGTGAGGGATGCTGCCTGCTCCCCTGCATCCCAGCCAGGCAATGGAGCTGAGGTGACAGATTGATCCCACCGGGATCGTTCCAGCAGACCACCCTGAGAGCATTCTTATTTTTTCTTACCACCAGAGGACCAGGAATGGAAATCAAGTCAAGCATTGGTATTCTAGTGTTTGGATGCTGTTAATACATTGAATAATTATACAGTTGCATATATTAGCCTGGATTCAATAAGGAAATGAATTTGTCACTGACTGTCTATTCCCGACCCAAATTTGAATTAATTGATTTCAACCACATTTCAAAGTCTGAAAAAGTAATTGAGATCTCACATGTTTGAGAGAATTTGCAGCTAAACAGAAGAGAGTCAAGTTGTTAGTCCCACAGAAGGAAAAAGCACATGGCTTTGGTTGCCCACTTTGTTGTCCCCGAGCACATTCCCTCCTGACCGATCGGCTCAGACAGAGCTCCCGCACACAGCTGGCCCACAGAGGTTATTCCTGGCAGGATTCATGGGAAGAGCTGGGGTTACCATTATGTGAATGGGGAATCGGCAGGGAAAGGACACAGATCTATTGGAGCGCAGCTTTCACTAGGTATGCTTTTCTTGGAGCTATCCTTTTTGGATGGAATACTAGTTTTTTGGGTTTCTCAGTTATTACTTTTATGAGGGGAAATAACCTTTTGCATATTCCTGTAAAGCTGTTAATGAGATGTTCAAACTACATTAAACAAATACATACTGTTTCAATTCTGTAGTTAAAGATGAATCATCTTAGTTTGTCATCCAGGTAGTTGTAAGCAATAAAAACCTGTTTTGGTGACTTTTACTTCGGGGTGGATCATTTGCACTGCTGCTGTATTTCATAAGAACTTCTCATATAGGATCCTGTTTGCATGTATGACAAACTGGAGTGATCTGCAGTGCTGGATTTTTTTATTCAAGGAGCTTTTCATCTTCATGTGGCATCCAATCATTACTGGAGAGAGAAGAGATTTTAAAATAGGGGGTTTGAAGTTGTTCTTTTATTTCTGATTCAACAGGCACATGATTTCATATTCACTTCAGGGGATATCTGTAGATTTTTTTATTGAGACTGCTTGCTCTGAAGTGATTGCACAGTCAGATTATCTTAACATGACAGCCAGGGGCTCTTCCAATGAATTTGTATCCCACACACCACAGAAAATCAAGACAGTCCTAGGAATATTTACTCCACTTCATTTGAATAGCTTAAGTGCATTTCAATGGCCTTTCATTCCACTTAGCCTCACTATATTTTCAGTGTGTTAAGCTCTCTTCAAATATAGCACTTTTAACCTCTTTGGGGTAGGTTTTAATTGGTCCATTTCAAGAAAATCAACATTGACCTTCTGCTTCTGTAGTGACCACCATAGTGGTATGATTGGTATGATTCAGTGCATTGTTTCTATTGCAAAAGCTAGACTGGATAATTTAGAGTTCAGGTTACAAAGGGAATATATTGTATAATAATTCAAGCACAGAAAGCCACTTAATTAAAAAGTATGATCTGCAAAATGTCAGTTAGTTCTGATGCTTTTATTCCATATACAAACTTATGATATTTAAATAAAGCAAGATCTAACTGTTATCTCTGAACTAGTGGTGGGTGAGAAAAAGGTAAACCATCTTACAAATGTTTGCCTAATATTTATCTACCAAATATTTCTCAGCTTTCTGACCTGTTCCTATTCTACAGAGAGAGAAATACAAAGTCTCATAAAGAAGGCCAAAGTGAATTCTAAAGCAAAAGTTCATACCTTGTTTTTGGGAAATGTAGGCTT
Organism: Buteo buteo; assembly: GCF_964188355.1. Classification (NCBI taxonomy): domain Eukaryota; kingdom Metazoa; phylum Chordata; class Aves; order Accipitriformes; family Accipitridae; genus Buteo; species Buteo buteo. The sequence continues at coordinate 7,689,897 of NC_134194.1, forward strand.
GGTTCCTTCTTTGTTACTTCCCCAAGGTTCACAAAGGTGACATACACACCATTTTCTGATGTGAGATGTGACACAACTGACAAACTGTCAAGATTTGGGCATCCTCAGATGACTGGAAAGCACAAATCTTCACAAGTTTTTGGCTGTGATCATGGTCAGAAAACAGGCCATATGAGTAGGAAGGCTCTGTTGTCAAGCATTGGTTAAAACTAATATGGAAAAAGCAGAAGATGGACAATAATTTCAGCTGACAGCAATTCACTTGCTCCTCCAGGGTATATGTTGTCTATGGCTCTTCATTCTGATAGCAAGAGAAAAATGTTTAAATGAAAAAAAATTTAAAAAATGCTGCGCAAATGAAGCTGCATTGGTAGCTCCACTTCTGTGGGCAGGTATAAAGGAGCTGGCAGCTCATGTGAGGGAACCTGCACAACTGCAGTGACTACCATCTTCGCTCTGTGCGTAAACACAGAAGATCAGAAATGAAGGTCATCAGTTTGATATCTTCCAGCAAAGCTAATTTCCTAGAAAAATGTCAATCTCGTTGCCTTGGTGAATTGTCCAGTGTATTAAATCTCATAAAACCTTTATCATTTCAAATCTTTGCAATTTGCTACTTGCTCAGCCACCTACCAGAAAGATTTAGTTTCTCTGAATATTTTTCAAAAACTGCTACAGCTGCCAGGTCTGTTTTGCACTGAAACAAAACTACACATTGTCACAAGCCTTCTGCAGAATTCTGGGATTCATCTGTACTGCCCATGTCCTTGATACAGGGCAGGAGTTTCTTTTCCTCTTAGAACCCTGTGTTACTAGATCTCAAGATGAGAATTTGGGTGAGCACTCAATAACAGTATAGACATGTTAAGCCAAAAGCAATAAAAGTATTTTTTTTATCAAATCCAAGTAGGAAATACAATACAAAAAGATCTGCAGAGATATAGCTGTCCAGAAAAAAAATGACGCAAAAAATTTACCTAGTACTTAGACTGACATTATTAATATAGCGAGTTCAGTTGATAGTGATTGGCAGGTCTCTCATGGGCTTCCTTCAACAGGTGTTTAGTCCTCATGCATCCCTTCCTTACTTAAGACTTGTTTTCACAGAAGGTAACTGTTCTTTGCAGGACTCTTTTATCTTCTGATGTGGCTACCCCTCTAGACACCCATTCCAGAACATCACTCCACCAAGGGCTTTCCAAGGCTTGACTTATCTCAGTTCAGCCTAAATTTATTTGTGTCCTCCAACAGACACATTAGCCTCAAATTATGGCTTAGCGTCTCCCACCAACCCAAAGCATAACCAGGAATAGCTATCAGGAATAATTGGAACATTTAATTATTCTTCAAAATCTCCAGTGCTGAAAAATCCCAAATGACCCTTGACATTGTCTAAAGCTTGACTTTCCTTAGTCAGATTTTTTTCTTAGTATCTCAGGTACCTGTCTTTGGCTTCATATTAAGCCTCATATTTGTGAACGTGGTGAAGCACAGAGCACTGCCCATGTAAAAAAGCCTTTCATGGAGTTGGAGGCTTCTCAGACTTTCCCTATCACTTTCTTTTTGTAGAAGAAACAAATTAATTGCTTTCAACCTTATATTGCAGTTTGTCTTTCCCCAAAGTCTATCATTTTCATGTCTATAGCCTTTATTAATAGCTCTTCTGTAATTACTGCAGTTTAGAAACTGCTCCCTGATAATCACCCCCTGATGTATTAATAGAGGGCAGTTATATGCGCTCTCAATTAAAATTTTAATAATATTTCAGAAGACCTTCTGTGGAAAGCAGTATCAGAGTACAAAACATTGTACTTCCATGGAATTTTTTTAAAAAATAGTTTATGAATCTACTTTCATGTCTAAATACCAACTATGGTACGCTATGAATTTGATATGTTATATAGCTAACAAGTTAAGGGATTCTGTCCTTAACAGCAACCCTTTCTGAAACAGAAAAGGTCTGGGAAAAGCATAGATTTGATCTCCTTGTGCTGAAATGACCATTTTACCAAGCAACTGATTTATCTTGGGATTTCTAGATTGCTGGAAACTCTGAAAAGTATTGGCTTCAAAAAGAAAAAGAAAGAAAAATATAATAGTTCTTTTTATTGATCTGATCTAGTTATAACCACTCATAACCTTGGGGCTTAAGTGGTCTCTCTCACTTGATGGTGACTTCGTTTGGCAGGATAGCACAAAAAGCAATGCAAATCCAAGTGATCTGAAGCCCCCCGCTACAAAACTGATGAGAACTCCTGGGATTAGTCTTGTTATTTTTGTCTGAGTTTCACTCAGATGGCTCTATTCAGCTCATTCATCAAACACTGTTGAAAGTCCTGAGGAGTAAAGGACCGGCTCTACAGTCACAGCAGAACGACAAGGACCCTGGTGCTTGGAGAGTTAATGAGCTATAGGGTGTTCTGAACAGCTCTTTATTACTACGGAAAACCCAGGAGGAAAGATCCTTTTGTGATGGCAGTGGCTGAGGTATAGGATTCAGTAGGAAATTGTTGCTTGCCCAATAAGTACAGAGATAACACTGTCCACTTCCACAGTCTACTCAGAGGTCATGGGATGGAGTTGGTACAGAGGAATTCTACCCTCCTGTTCAGGTACAAAGTGGGCACAAAGTGGACATACCAGTGAGGATTTGGCCATGTCCCCATTTTCATCTGCGATGCAAATGAACAAAGAGCTTCTTTCAATCTCTGTATCCAGGCACTACACTCCAGAGAAGCAAGAACTATCTCAAGATACCTGGGACCCTAATAAAAACATTGGCAAATTTTTCTATTCTTTTACAAATCTTATTTGGTTCCCAAGAGTGTGTCCAACTTCAGAATAAATAAAAAACCAAACAAACGAACAACAACAACAAAAAACAGAAAAGTTGGGGAACACCAGCAGCCTTCTTTAGAGCTGAAAACATTTGCAAATTCCTGTATAGGTTTGCTACCAAAATCTTTTGGCAAGACATCTTTCCTGGAGCTGTGCTGCCTCAGTCTTTGATCATACTCTACTGACCTTTCCAAGTATTAAGTTCCCCTGAGAACTGAAGTTCTCCAGGATGAATAGCAGAAAAAAGTTATGTGAGTATTCCCTGAGAGTCTTTAGACGCAAAAAAAAAAAGTGCCTTAAGTTGCAGCTAAATTAATGATTTTAAAAACAAAATCAAAGCTTAACATGGGCAAAAACTACAGAAAAAGGAAGTTGAGGCAATGACTCAGCTGTAATGAGCGGGGCCGGGAGGGATCGTGCAGGGGGGCCGTGGTCCAGCACACTAACGCGCTGTCAGCCGCGCTGGGGACTGACTGCATCACTGCTGCTGGAATTACACCGGAGCCAGCCTTGGGCAAGCAAAGGAGAAATTAAGTGCTAATGAGCAGATTGCCCTGAATCACTCTGGATCAAACAGGCTGTAAATCTGGCCAGCTGAGGCCTCCCAGGTGCACGCAGCAATTGCGCGCAATGGGGGAGAAAGAGCGAGACGGAGATGCTTGTGGTGCAGAGAGGAACACGGCTGTAACAGGTTTTAGGGTATCCTTCCCACCCTGCAAGGCACCGTGTGATTTAAAATACATTGCACCAATTTTAAGGAAGGAAATTGTATTTTAAAAAAAAAGGTTAACTATTCCAGCAGAGAGTTTTTTGGGAATGTATCTGTTAATTGTGTAACTACTGTGAAATGGGTGTATCCAGATGAGACCGTGCCCTACAGCCAACACAATGAGTCTGTTTATAGTGCAATAGCATTTTCAGGAAATATTAGCTGGGCTGCTGCTGTGAAGTTCAGACTTTTTATCAGCAAATTGTTTTCTCCCAGTAGTTTGCTGTTGTGCCAAATTGCGGTGCTGCATCCAAAGAAAATTCTCCTGGCACTACGTGTATGAACTGGAAATTCAAGGCTTCCAGTCTCAGTAATTTCTTGATCAATCTGTGGTACTTCTGGCAGAACAAAACCAGGATATCATAAAGCCATGGTGATGCAGAGTTGGTACAAAGTGAGTACAATTACTTTTTCAAGTACAACACCCTCATGAAACATAGGGCAGGTTATTGCCTGTATTGCTAATAGTCATTGCTCTATCACAAAGATGAATACCTACCATTAGAGCTAAATCATATAGTGTGTCTCGCTGAAAGTGTAATTGCATTAATCTGGCTACTTTTCTCACCATTACTGGACATGCAAACTGACAGACTAACAATTATCCAGGGATCATTTCTTTAAAAGGTGGTACAAGTATGATTTTGTTTGATTCAAACTGAATTATATATTTCTTTCTCACTAGAAACAACAACAAAAGAGGCTTTTCATATTTTCTAATTTTAGAAATCTAGCAAACAAACAGTGGGAACTAAAAGCCAGGCATCAACTCCACCTCAAACCCAGCAGGAGCAGCTCTTCTTTTCTTCAAGTCAGTAGGTCAACACAGAGGATGTTTCCTTAGCCCAGTTCAATTCCCACGTCTTCTTTAGACAGTCTGACCCAATACCTCCTGCTTCCACAGCCTGTGAAATATTCCTTAATGAGCCTTTTCCAGTCTAACCTGCTAGAAAAGCTCCCCTTTTCCATAGACTCTTGCAACATTATTTATAGCAGGAGCAGGTGCTCTCAACAACATCTCCCTGTTGAGCAGATGTCGTCTTTCTTTGACTATATAGGCAAAAGCACTTTTAAAAGGAAAAAAAAATCTCTCTTTAAAGTGATAATTTAGAGAACAACCCATGTTTTTTAGATCATCAAAATGGATATAAGAATCTCAGTTTGTCACAAAAGAAAATTAAAAATTTCACGTATTCCTTTCCTTTCCAGAAAGAAGAAAAACAAACTTTGGGGTAACAGAAGTAGACTTCTTGGCAGATCTAGTTCACTGTCAGGGATCAGGTAATAATGGACCCCTTCCTGAGTGGCTAAGGCCACACATCCCCTTCCCTTTCCCCACTTCATTGCCACATCCATACAGAAGGTTCATGTGTTTTTTCAGAACCTTCAGTCAGGCTATTCTTTTGCTCTTCTAAATCTGAAAGTTTGAGCCAAAGAGGTGCTGGTTCATGAGCACTTCAGACCTGAACACAATCAGACTCTTCCCCTGTTCAGGACCCTTACTGGATTTTTACCTTATTTATTTGATAACAAATAGACATTTGACCTTAAAACTAACTTCTCCTAGCTCAGGTCTTTCTTAGCTAGGCAATATTAACACATAGAGACAACTGTATTAGCAGCAAAGTAAACTCAGTATTTCTTAGAAGAAAAATGTTCATTTTAAAGTTTTCCCCAAATGCACAAAAGTTGCTGGTGGAAAAATATTTTAAGTATTTTGTCCTAGGAAAATGGAAATTATTCAATGTCTTCATCAGTCATAAACCCAGGACTGCAGTGAGGTCGTTCACAACTTCTCAGCAAACCTTTCACCTATGCCTTAGGACTGTGAATAAATTTCAGATTGCTGCTGAATGTGAGAATACAGCTAGGAAGAGTGATGCAGAAAGGGACAGAGACTGGTACCCAGATTTTGTGCATGCAAGTCCTGAATTCAGGTATTGCATTCACAAAGCAGCTGAAATAAACCTCCATTTTCCACAAAACCTGATTTAGCTGATTGCAGAGGGTGAGTAACCACACTGGGTAGCTCAGCTGCTCGAGCTTAGATCAACATAAGCACAGAAACGTGTAAATAAATTCAACCCACAGAGGAGAAAATGATTGTCTGGACTGGTTGGGGCTACTTCTGGCTTTTCTTTCTCCTGCAGCTCTCTAGTGTGTTATCTGTGTTTTCAGATTGTTTCTCACCATTCCTGCTAAAACCTTTGAGTCCTACTCACTTCTTTTTGGCCATTATTTGATAAATAGTAGAATGGCTTTTAAAAAATGTATTTGAAGCAATTGACTTTCTGGAAGGCTGAGAACAGCAAGGCTATTGTGCAATGGCAACACCAGGGAGCAGATGGTGACATTGATGCTAGTTAGTGAGAGGGATGAAGCTCTCAGTAACTGATGTCTGTGGCGATGAGTGATTTTACATACAAAAAAAATCTTCCTATACAATCTGTTACCCTTCTGCATATTCATTTAATTCTATCCAATATCCAACCCCTTTTCCTGTAGCTTCCTGAATCTTTTTGCCATTATAAAAAATTAATTTATATTGTCTTGTGTCTGTCACTCATATCTGCATGCATCTGCCGGTGGAAGAAAACAAGCTAAAAGTACAGCACCAAGAATTTCAGTAACACTGACATAAACGGTTCTGATTTAGGAAGGGATTTGAAAGTCACATCTGCCCTAACACACTGTCAGAAACTGCTACCCTGGTGCAGGGTGCTGCAGAAGTGAACATGTGCTAATCCCTCAGCTGCCACAAACCCTCTCCGGAGGGAGCTGGAGCTGGAACTGCAGCCTCCTGAGCCAAATGTGTGGAGGTGACACACATCTGGCTCTGCCATCTCTCCTAGAAAGACATCACCTCTGGCAGAGGGAGAGGTGGGCTGCTGTAGGTGGGAAAGCTGCTATAAGGTGACAGGGCTGAGCTGTCAGAGCCCTAATCCTGCTTTTGGTCTCAGTGTACCTCAGGAAGCGAAATGCCTCACATGAGAAACTACCCGTGAGACAAGCAGGGCCAGACGAACTCCACATTTTCCAATCAATTTGGTTTCAAGTCATATTATTTCCTTCATGGAGGGGGGAGGACAGGCAAGTTCAATAATGGCAACTCCCTTTCAAGAAAAATGAAAACACACTCTGCTTGAATTTTAGATCAATTAAAAAGTTTTCACCGGACTGGAAAGGAAATATTTCAAGTTGCTTAATCTTCTAATTAGGTCAAATTTGAATGGAGGACACTGCTTTGGAACAAAATTTTTTAAAAAGCACAAGAAAACAAAACTCACAGCTTTTGATGTTGATGCAAAACGCTGCAGCACTTGCCAGTGAACCATCCTAGTGCTCCACTCTCTGACCAGCAGACAGCTGGTTGCGCTGGGTTATGGCATCTCATGCATGATGGTGCAAGATGTTCACACATTTAGGATGTTAAGCCATGAAAGAAATGAGTTCAGATCCTGAAGCATCTGGGGCAAGAAACAACTACAAACAAACAAGACCAAACATTACAGTATATAAAGCTTATAAAGATTTTGTGATACTAAGCAGTGAACCCACAGTGCATCTTGAGTAGCCGGGGTTTTCAGCAGAGATCACAGGTGTACTTTCAGTGCCAGTAATGAGAAGAAACAGTAGGTTAAGTACAAAGATATTAAGAAACTATTTTTGATGTGTGAGTCAACAAGGCATAGAGTATTAACCATGTCTGATCCTCATGGGCTGACTCTGGGCTTCATCTCAGGGGGGAAGAATAAGAAAGGACATAATTGCTGGTCCCAGGAGGGAAGCAAAGGAAAAAGGGCTGTAACAGCAGCAGAGCTATAGGGGTCCCAAATGTATGAGCTACTGTGCACATACCTTCTCTGGGGGGAGCCTGCACAATCCTAGAGCATAAACAGCAGCAGCTGTTTGTATCCTCATCCTGCTCTGGGTAAGGGGGAGGTCTTTCTTATCCCTAGGAGAAATGTTGAAAAGTATATACCTGTATATCCCAATTTTTTCCCAGAAGTTTCCAAGTCACAAGGAAAATAGCCCACAACAACCAAACCAACACGATTCTGTTTAGTCTTTTACAAAAACATGTATTTTACAAAATTCTCCAAATCTTTTCTAAAATTTTGAAGTGAAAGAAATAATTTTGTAGCAAACAAAAGCCAGTACTAATGATCATTAGTACTTCCCAGCATTAACCAGTGAACTTCCCAAGCAAAAACCTTTGAGTATCTAGTGAGAAGATATCAAAGTGAAGAATTTAGTTTGAAGTCAAACTAAAACAATATTCAGTTTTAATCGTTAATAATGTTGGGCTTGAATATGCTGAGTAGCAGACAGAAATCCAGCCCAGGATAGCTGGATGCTGACTTTATCACTGAGACCTTTATAGACCAAACTCTGCAGTTCTCTGCTATTTTCCCCAGGAAACAATGCAGTATTTGGCACTGATAGCTGCCAGGGCTTAATTGCTACCTTGCCCACATTACTTTAATATGGACTAAAGTCCATGAAATTAATTCGTGTTACTCCTTCCACACCGCAGCCACTGTGTGCTTATAGTTTCCTCTTCGACTATCTGTTTTGAGAAATCAATTTTAAAGCTCCATGCCTTGCTGCTGTCTATGAATGCTTTCCCTTGGGCAATTCCCCCTTGTGCTATTGACCTGGCGTCTCGTTGAACAGGACAGCAATTATCCCGTGCAACCTGTCCTGTACAAACAACCCCAAAAGGGCAAAACCCACAAAAGAAGAGTGCTGAGTTGCCTGCAAGTTTCTGAAAGGAGCCACTGGCAGTGAGATTTTTGAGAGGACAGGCATGGCTTGCCTTCCACCTGGTGGCCAGGAGATGACATTTGCTAGCCACAGGCTTTGGTGTCCACCTCGATGGCCACAAGGACTTGCACAAGCATCTGAGGACCGCAGGTCACGCTCTGGCCATGAGGATCTGAGCAGCAGTGAGGAGGCGAGGGGAAGCACCAAGGTCTGGCATCCTGCCCTCTTGGGTTAGAGAAGTGCTGGGCATCGCCAATGCCTGAGCGGGCACCTCGCTGCAGGTGGGAGCAGACTGGGTCGCGGTTTTCTCCAGTCCGTGCATGGTGCCCAGCTCCAGGAAAGAGACAGCTGAGGGTCATTTGTACCTTCTCTGTCTTTTAGGGCTTTGTTATAGGCTGTCTAGGGAAGAGAATAAGCCTTTGCAGGTTCTACTCCTGCCACCATTGCATGAATTACAAGCCCGAGGATCACTGTCTGCCGAGCACTCGGCAACCCAACACAGTGATGCTCAGTGGCTGCAACAGAGACATGCGCCCACTCCTGAGTGTGCTCATAACTTCTGCTGCCAAAATGGGTATGCAGATGCTCTGATCTCTGACAAATCACAGCACATTCTTGGGCCAAACAGTGGCTGCGCTCAGAATGAACCAGTACATCTTCCAGATGCAGCAGGGGCTTCTCTGCTGGATACTTGACTATCAAATCCTTCCCAACAAGACAATTAGCCACGGTGACTGGCCCCAAGGAGGGACTGTATGCTATTTATTAACTGAAAAAAGTGTTCAATCTTGCTAATACATTTGCATTTCCCCCAAAAGTAGAACGCCAGCAAATTATTGTCACGGAAAGATTCACCCTCAGGCAACTCTTGGCAGGATACTTCTGCAAGAACTTTCTGTCAAAGAAAAACAACCACCAGATGTCATTGTAGGATAAAGTGTTTAAAAAATTGCTATTCAAAGAGTACAAAGCAAGCTCAGATTGTTTCACTGATTCTGCAGCAATTCCATGCAAGTCATCACTGGGGCCATATATCATGTTTTCCTTCACTCATGATGAGAGGAACTGGGGAACTTGGATCAAAGTTAGAGGCTGGATTTCGCAGTAAGTTAAACTCAGAGCAACTAGCCACACACTGTACTTAGTTCGAACTGTATTGCTTCTTCACCAGTATATTTTTTTTTTAATTTACTTTTTTCCACTTGTATCAGTTGCTTTATTAAACATTACCCCTGTGTATAGGCATTTTGATTCACATCTTGGTACTTGCATGTTTTCAGTACTGCTGTGACTCTCAGAAAAACATATGCTGGTGAAAATCAACGAATGACACGTAACATCAGTCACTTATTCAATAATAAAATCTTGGCCAAAAACTCATTTCAGCAAGTGAATGCTGCTTTTCTTCTACCCACTCATTTCAAGATACGATGAGTGATACAACCCTTTTGCCACTGTCAGAGTCATTGCTCTGTGCTGGAAATAACCATAAAAGTTTATCTACTGTCAATCATCTCTTCAATGTCATCTAAACAGGTGTACTGAAGACAGTCATTGCATAGAGTTTCATAAATATGAATGAATTCATAAAGTCAGTATGGCAGAGCAAAGTCTTTTCTACAATGGGACTATTGCCCTAAAATCTGAAACAAGTTGCCGAAACTGCCAGAGTTGTTCCTTTCTACACTTTACATTCTAGTCACATGGCAATGATCTCTCCTTATCCATAAAACACACGGTTCCTCATGTCTCATCCTTCCTCCAAGCATGCAAGGTGAAATGCTGCTCTGTGGGCACCACTGATCTTGAAGAAAGGAATACAGCTTTCACCCATCTCCAGGGCTGCTCCTGCAGCAATATGGGAATGAAGCCCAATGGGCAGAGAAGGCGAGGCAGCCTTTGGAGACTCGTGTGAGGCACGGTGGCCTTCAGGGCTGTCTTGCAAAGGGCAGCTCTGTTGCTGCAAAACTTCCTTCCTTCCTCCAGCCTGGAATTTAGGAGGGGAACCCCAGAAGGGAACTTCATGTTCACCTTGTACAGTGCCTACTTCAAGAAAATTCCTCATTCATCCCAGCAGAGCTTCCAGGGACCCTGTGCATCTATTTAATTGGCATAACACGACCAGAGCACACAAAAGGGGTCCAGTTATAACTCCTGCTCCATCTCCAATAAGGTGTCCTTCCCAAACAGCTCATGGTCCTTCCCAAATAGCTCCAGCTCTTTATTGTGCCCCTCCAACCATGTCCCACAGAATCAGAGATGAGGGACGCATACTGCATCTCCATCCCTCATGGCCATGTTGTGGTACACTGACATAAAGCAGCCCTGAGTGGCTGATAGATTCCAGTCCATTTGGCTCACAGCTGCGCACCTGAGCTTATGCTCCTTTCTGCTGACTCCAACCAGATGGCCAGCTGGGCTGAGATAAAAATCAGCTTTCTGCACATGGTGCACCGCTATTCACATCTCAGAGCTCCTCTGCCAAGACCTGTACTGCTGCACTCTGTTTCTAGGTTATGGTTTCCCCAGTAACACAGAAACCTGTTTTACTGTATGAAGTGAATGAGCATACATAATTATAAAATACAAGTGGGGAGCATCTCTGCTTTGTAAGAGCTTGCTTTATTGTTTTTGCTGGCGATATTCCTGCTCCAAATGGGAGTTTGAATTACTGACCACCAGAGGTCCTCTCCAGCCAACATTTCTCTGGTTCTACTGTTTTTCTATTATTTGTTCCTCTCTTTGTTCAAGGGAAGGAACTGGGAAGATAGAAATATTATTTTTGGCAGAGAATGAGAATTTTAGTATTTAGGATTTTATGCACAGTATTTTGGATTCTTTTGCAGGTTGAAACTGTTAACAAGCAGAGTGTTAGAGAGCAATTATCAATATTCATATCCAGTTATGTAAGTGAATGGGAAAGTGCTACTGATGATGTGTCTGGCTATCATGTCCAACAATTTTCTCTGTGTGTTAGTGGCAGGGAGAAGAGGGAAGAAGGTTTTTATAATGGTACTGCAGCCACATGAAGAGAACAAAGGAACAGTGAATAGTTTGATTCCTTATTGGAAAAAAAAATTATATTGATCTTTGAGCTATTTTTATGACCGAGTTTGGGGCTTAGGCCAGGTACTACATGTCCAGGAGGAGTTCTTTTAGGTGTCACTAAAACAGATGTCACTTAGGCTGCATGTGACAATCTTCCCAGTTTGGTTTTGACCCGCAAGACATAAATGCAGCACAGGGTTATATATCTCAAGCCAACATGGTCTTTCCCAATAAATAAAAATGCCTTTGTTTTGAACATTACAGGACACATCATTTTCTCTCCCAGAAGATCTCCTGCAAGCCCTGGGACAAGCCTGTGGTTCCCTATGAATCACATTCTCACTTAGTGTACACAAAATTCAATGGAGCATTGCAGATATGAGGAGAGCATCTGTCTCTTGAATTCCAAGTCTAGACCTAACAGTGACATGTTGTACATGTGTTGATGTGTCTTGGTTCCTTTTATCAGGAGGCAATATGTTATATACAAACCCTTCTTGCTGACAGTTGCCTTGCAGCTTATCACATCTAGGGATCTAAGATGAGGGAATGGCACCTTTTCTGAAATTTCACAGATGGTAATTTACCATGACATTCAAGGAATAAAAATTTGCCCTCTCCATTTGAGCTGCCTTGGGCCTGGCCTGATCTTATGACATTTATATTTGCATACCTAAGGTGGAACCAGCTTAGAAATAAACATTGTGATAAATGAATAACACAGCTAAGATATAATTACACTCAGAGTCAAGGAAAATTAGGTTTGCAAAATTAAACACTGTGAAGTTAGGAAAGGTGGCCCTAAATCTGATCTTTTAGATCATACTGATATGCATCATCATTAATTGCATGATCATATACTGTTTCTTCCACTGTCTCATCAGCTCACAGGATGGATAATGTTCACTTAGTAAGCAGCTGTTTCATATTGTGTTTTCTCTTCATTTTTCAGTATGTTGCCCTGTGTGTTATTTATTGCAATTCATCACTGATTTGTTCTGAGATTAGGATTATTCCTTTTTTGCCTGAGATCATACAGGGAAAGGACACCTAGAAATCAAACAACTTTCTCCTTTCCTACCTTCCCTCTAAAAGCAAATAACCTAACAATTTTACTCCCATGAACTGTCTCATGTTTCCCAAAATTGTTTCCTTTTTTTCCTTATCTGCATATATCTTTATCTGTACCTTGTCTCCTGGTTCAGGCTGTTAGTGGCTTTGGATGAAATACCCTTGTGCTTTGAGCTTGCCAAAACCAAGCAGTTCTTCAGCAACATATGATGCTTATAGTTTTCTCTGCTAACAAATATTTTGTCTTCCTTCTTCCAGGACATTCTCGAGACTTTTCAGTGAGCTCCGAGGAGCACAGAGTTGTCAGCAGGATATTACAGTGATGGATGATTTAGAAAACTCCAAGGCTGATCAGTTTTAATGGAGTCATGCTAAGGTGCAGCAGGCATGAGGAGACCATATCATTCTGGCATCAAACAGAATTTCTCAAAGGACACCATCACAGAGCTCAGAATCCACAACCTTATAGACGGGTACTGTTTCCATCTTCTTCTGTCTCTGATTCCTGCAATCATTATGTTTATCCAAATGGGTTGCCCAAACAGGAAACAAAATAAAAAACAAAACCCTCAAATCCCCCCCAAAATCACAACAACACCCACCCCCCCCATCCTCCTGTGAATAAGGAAGCTTGGGGAATGGAGATAATAAGCAGCTAGACTATCCTGTAGCTCCCATCTGTAGGGACACATTCACATAAAGTTGCTGTCGCAAACTAATTGCCTGTGCTGACTCATTCACAGAATCATGCAGGCCACAGACTGTAATTATCATGTCATAATTATCACTTCAATAGCACAAAGAGTGCACTCTTATCTGATATGATAAAATAGTTCAATTAATTTTAAACAGAGGGAAACACTAGTACATCCTTACAGCCTGGCCACAGAGACAAAGCAAGCTGTCAGAATTAGATTATTGATTTCATGTTCTTTTCTGGCTTTATTAATTTTCGTTCATGCATTACAGCCACCATTTTTCATGCACTTAGCAGATTTTAATTCGGCATAATAGAGAAGAAAAAGAGTAAGATTAGATATAAATTCAGGAGAGAGACAGAGATAATGGAAAGAGAGGTAAACTACAGGTAATATTTACAGTGGAGGTACTGGTGATTTCAGTAAGCACGAATCTGTTCCCACCGGGAGCAAAAGGTTGCAAGGTGAAAAGAGGAGAGGAATTGCTTATTGTTGTCAGCGGTAGGGCTTCTGTTTCTCTTTACAAATCAAGATAAATTGCTGCAAAATTAAAGCTTATATCTGAAACAAGGGAATTCTACAACAGAATAGAACAAAAGTACCCTTTAATGATGATACTTCCAATTTTTCCAGCTCAATAGCTTTCATAAGCAGTTTCCTTTGGGCTTGTTCCTGCCGTGTGCTCCAGAGACAAATGCTGTTAGCATGTCAGAGTGATTCTCTGCAATGTTACCTGATCAGTCAATGAGTTCTGTACTTTTAAAAAACACGGTGAGACTGGGAATCTCATAGGAAACCTAATGTACAAGACTGTGGTAAACTAATTCCTTTAGTATCAGAAAACTTTCCAATGAGTGCATTGCGTTACCATGGTTGCAAGGCATTTCGCTATTCCAGAACTATCGCCTGTCAGCACTGCTCAAAAATAATAGAAAAGTCTGAAATAAATAGTTCAGAAAGAAATTGGGGTTAAAGAGTTAAGATTAGGGTTAAATTTAGGGTCAGTGATTCTCCTGTTTTTTAATGAGAAAGGCAGAAAAATGCCTTGTATGAGGGAAGCTGTATTTAAGAACCACAGCAACCAGAAGATCCCAGGATTTATCTGCAGTGCAGATCTTGCCAGCTCCAGGAGGGAAAAACCACGGAGCTGCGTAGCGGTCAGCTCCTGTCTGTGCTCTGCAGACACCAGGGCTGCGGTCGCCTCCTTGGGCTCCAGGACTTCTGGCAGCACAGAAAGTGAGCCCTTGTGGGAAGGTGGCAGAGGATGGCTATCTCCCCAGCCTCAGATGCTCTAACAGGGGTTTACTAACAGCACGCAGCCACCCTGCCTGTGTTACTGCAAAACCCAAGCTACGGCTGCACTCCCGTGCTGCGCTGGAAGGCTACCCTTCAAGGGTGGGCGAAAAGCTTCTTTGTGGGGTAGGTATGAGATTTTAGAATTCTAACTCAGGAAATTTCTGTGATGACTGCACCTACCAGAGGACTTTCCACTGAGCACTGCCAAATTCTAGGAGGAACAAGGGTAAATTAGTTTTGGTCACAAAATCAGAAGTTAGGTTGCACCCTGAGTCTGCAGTTTCTTTTCTTAGGTATCTCAGAAGATCCAAATGCCTGTGGCAAGCTCTGCTAAACAAGGTCTCAGCACGTCCTGGTACAACAAACTCCAGGAACTCCAGCATTTGTTTCAGAACATAATGAACTTTGCAGTGGCTTGTCTTCCCTCAGCACCCTCACTCTCCACACCATGCCTTACAATCTTTATTGCAATTATCCTTACAGCATACCTTAGGTGGGCTAAACCTCATTTTTACAGGCTTCTTTCTACCCACCGGTTGTAGAGAGAGCATACAGCAGCTAGGCTCCTTAGACACCCTAGTTAAACATCTAAAGTTTTCTGGGATAGAAGCCAGGTCTGAATGACCTGACAGAGCATACCTGAACTTCTGTGATATAGGAACTTTAATTGAATTTCCCAGTGCTCTAGTAGTTTACTATCATCTCTGTCCTAGAGGTTTTCCTGGAGATCTGGTGCTGTTCAAACCACATGGATAAGGGATGCATTTCCCTTTGACATCTGAACTAAACTTTGGGATGATGCAGTCAACAAAGTAAAGATTAATCTGAGATACCAGTCCCAGCTCTTTCTGCTGATGGAGACTCACGTCCTGCAATATTACACATGTTGGCAGTAATTCCTCAGCTCCCATCCCTTGAGGGGGAAGCTGACAAACAGCAAGGCCAAGAGCTGCCTTCAGCTAGAACACAAGCATGTGGTTTGAGGCTGCCATGGATGCCTGCCAGGCATATAGCCAATGGCACTGAGATTCACCGTGGCTGATTCACAGCTCATAAGAATTCCGGGTTGCCAGAAGGGCAGAAATACCCCAGTGCTTTTCAGTTTGTACTGGGACTTCTCCAAATTTAGACTATAAGGCAATATCTAGTAAGATTCAGGAAAGCAAATGACTCCAAAAGCAGGTTAGGGGTTCTGCCTTCTGGCCACCTCAACAGTCAGGCTTTGCATCCAATAGCTGGCTTCATGTGCAAACCCTTTCCTTGTAATACAAGCTCTGAAAAATTGAGCTCTGCCCTCTATCAGCTGACATTTTTTCGTACAGCACATCCTGTATTATAGGCAAAGAACAGAGGTTATATGTTGTAACACAGCATCACAGGACTGAACATAGCTGTTGAAGGAAAGAGTCAGTAGTGTTCTCCATCATCCAGACTGATGTCAGAGTTATCCCCAAAGAAATCCTATAAAGCCTTTGTACACAGCATGGAGGGGCAGATATTGATTGTATCCTTCTTTGACCAGCTAAAGAATCAGATAGGTGCTACAGAAAAGTGAGGATACATATCCAGATAAGAGGACACTAGAGTTGTCAGTCAATCAGACCATGGAGCAATTTGCCCCAGCAAAGTTTCTGGGGAGTCAGAAAGGACCCAGCTAGATCCCAGTCCTTCCTAGCGGTCTCCTCTGTATGACACACTGCTTCCAGGTCCCTTTCTCAGGGTGCAACACTTCTGGGACCAGTGAGTGTCCTTATTTGATAGTGGCCAGGCAATTACCAGTGACTATTGCTATGGGAACCCAAGATGTAGGAAATTCAACACCACAGATTGCTTCATCCCAGTTCTCTCCTTGTGCCAACTACTCGCTCCAAGGGTACACGAAAGGACATCCTCCCTGGAGATGCTCCATTGTTAAAACAGGTACAAGGAAGCACTGATTGCTGCTCAGGTGGTTATGGCATTCAGTTCACCTCTAGTAACTTGTTCAGTGGATGTAACTCAACAATTTTAACTGAGTGTCCATACTGAGGAGCGAAAGCACTACTGACTTCTGCTACTCTTCTGCTACCTTCTGGTCCACACAATATAGAAGGCATCGTTTATTTTTGCCACATAGATCTCTCACACCATGTGCTACCTGATTATCTCATATCCTGCAAAATGGGCAATTCCTGCTGCAGATTTTGATTACTGAGATTGCCAGCTTCTCAAAGTTGACATCAAAACTTAGCAGAAAAATCTAAATCATGCTGCCAATTTGATCTAACTCTCTTAGGCAAAACATAGTAGCTAAAAGTAGCAAGCAGAGATAATAAACATTGTTTCTGCCTAGGTGTAAGAGTCCATCCAATCAGTTACTCCTTGGTACATCGCTGTTTAAGAGTGAACATCACTTAATTAATATAGTATGTGCAGTTACAAGGCTATTTATATATTCATAGAAAAATGACATTTTTTCTGAAAGTAGGGATGTAAAATGCATGAATGTATTTATGCACGCCTCATAAAAAGGGCTTAGCATACTAGTTGATGTTAATAGCAAGCTTCCACTGACTACATTGATGCATAAATTTTTGACACATATGCACAAGTCAGGTAGTGTATTTGCATACTAAGCTGGGAGTTTGAGTTCTAGCTTTCTGGGGCAGAAACTGCTTTTAATTACATGTGATGCATAGCACAGGAAGGCTGACAGTGCTAATCGAAAGTTAACAAGCAGGAAGGATTTGTTCTTTGAAAGCTGAAATTTCCAAGTAATCCTTTACATCTAATCCAGCTTGAGCTAAGGAGTGGGAGAAGAATTGCAACCGGACTTTTGTGACCTCTTCAAAAGATTGTCAGTTGAGTTTGTGCTCTCCCAGAGAGACAGACATAGTTTTGGCCCCGTCAGGGAAATAAACAAGGGAAAAAAACTATTGCACAAAAGCAAACTGGGAAAAAAGTTTCTCTAAGTTGACATTTTTTGCTGGGTGACTGCCAGATGCATGCCAATTCTTCTCTGCATATTGTTTGGGATTTGCTGGTTTCAGCACTAAAATGAACAGTCATGGAAGGTTTCAGTGTGTTTGAAGATTAATTTCACATAATCGCAACAAAGCTGAAGTCAACAAGCTGAATTTAATTACTACCCTGACAGCTGGGAGGCAATTAATGCCCTTAAACTTTCAAGTGCTCTCTTGCTTGTATTTTTCCCCTTGCCTTACTCTTACTCATTAGAAACATGCTTCAGGGTAAAGCTGACCATGGTGTTAAATTACCACCTTGTCATCAGAACCATAGAAACTTCCCAGTTAGACATCAGCTTTTTTCACCAGAACAAGAATCAAGGGCATCTCTGAATGGTATGAGCTGCAGAGTACTGCTAACAGGTCTCTGTCTTATGGTATCAAGTCCCACTATATTCATCCTCCAGGATGTATAAATAAAGGAATATTCCACATTGACTGTGGCAGGAATTTTTTATCACCTTATAACCTTTCAGATTTCTGTATTGGGTACTAAAGTGTAAGACAAGCTTTGCAAAAGGACATTAGTGTGCCAGCAATTTAATTAGGAATTTAATGAACACCTCCTATGAAGCTTAATATACCCCATCTTGCATCTGAAAGGAGTGGGGTTACGTATCTCTAGGGAAAATAAGCATTAAAAAATTCCCTTTTGTAATGGCTTCATTAATAGCGAGATCTACACAACATGCAGCATCAGGACCATTACACTTTACTCTGAAACTGGAAGAAATCTGCTGATTCAGGAGAGTACACTTTGTGTTTAAGTCCCCAGATAAAATTCCAGTGTTTAGGTCCATTGTGAATCAGACAAAAGAAGAACTTCTCACAGGATAAGAGATTTTTGTGGGTGTTTTGGCACTTTCACTATTCCGAAATTTAAATGTTTTATCTTGCTTTGCTGGACTGATGTAAACTTCTTTTATTTCTGTCAACATTAAACTGCATTTTCCTGTTCCAGCAACTTTCCCAGTGCACTTAAACTTCTCTATCTGCTGATGAGCAAGGCACTGTCTTGCCAGTCACAGAGGGTTCCATAACATACGGCTATACATGCACATGGTACTGTCCATTAGATAGCCCAAAGAGGACTCAAAACAACTTTATGTAGAAAATAAATCCCCACGATACAACATGACAATGCAGTTTAGCACTTTATTGAAGAGGTTACTTCAGCCGAGTAAGGTATTTTGGTTTGGGTTTCCTCTATGGAAAAATGATACTTCCCAGAACAGTTACATTTGTGAAATCCTTGGATAGTGTAAAACATGCATCTTTAAAGGTTCAGATCAGAATACATTGGGCTTTTTTGGAAAACTACCTTCATTGTACCAAGAGGTCAGTGGAGTACGGCTGGGATTGGAAACCTCTGTGGCTTCCTTCTCTGTTGGGTTCAGCGGAGAGCTAAGTCTTTCGACCGGCAAATCACAGCTATGTCTGTGTGTGCTAAGTCTTACTGCCGTCAGCAGAACAGAATCTGGAAAAGAAACTCAGCCCAATAGTTTTGCTTTATGTCTACATTTCAGCGAGTACCGTCAATTAATGATCTGTTGGCAAATTAACACTGCACATGGCAATTGACTGTGGTAATGAAGTTATAGAGTCTTCTTTATGGTTTATTAGTACAATAATAAACCACACTCAGCATGTAATAATGGCACACAGTTAAATTAAAGACTTGCTGATGCCTTATAAACCATTTTGAGAAACATTCTTGTAGCAATTGGTAATAGTCTTCCCTGTGAGCACAGGCGGGCTTTGCTTTGTATTCTGCAGATACAGTTCTGTCGATATATTTTTTCTATTACTCTTGCATTACTAACAAAGCAGGTCGGATAGTGGAAAAACAAATTGACTGGAATATTTGCTTCAAGTTGAACTAATTTTTAAGCACTTTGGGTGAAAAATAAGTCTTGGCTTCCTTGGACTGCATCTGTTTCTTCTATTATGAGGAAATATAACACTAGAGTTGTTCATCACTGTCCTCTCAGACAGAGCCACCAGATGAATTTTACAGTGTTTCTCAACACTTGGCAACTTGAATTGACTATACAGCTTTTTAAAAATTATCAGGGGCTAAATCTATCCTCCCAAGGCAGACAGGTGAAAAGTACTGTTGTCTGACCCAGGTTTTACAGTGAGTTTCCCTCAAACTTTCTACTTCATGTGCGTGACCAAGGTCCTCCCTGTTTAGAGATGAGGTCTTATTTCAGACTCCCTGCCCGTTCACTATTTGATCCTAAAAGTGGTGAGGCATTCACACAGAGGCAAAGCTCTGTGCCTATGCACCTACTAAGTTCAAACCACCCAGAGAAGCCTGGCTCCAAAGTACTTTCAGATCTGCTTTACAGCCCCTACTGTAATGTAGGAGCATTATTTCTCTCCTCGTCTTGCAAGAATGGCAAGTACTTTTGCTTTATTCAGTGTTGCAATATAGGATTCATGCTGTGAATGATCAGGCTCTTAGAGGGGCCTGTAACGGCAACTGTATGCTGAATTTAACAACAGACAAAAATATCTGGAACTCTCCAGACTTCTCTCTGTAGGAAGCCAAAGCAATGTTTAGGCAAGCTATTATCTGCCTCTTTCCAGAAAAGCTGCATTTCTTCCCTCCAGCTCCCACTGCACCGCACTAGCCACTAGAGGACATCCCAGACCTCGCCAACTGCTGGCCCCGCTCACAAACCCCACGCTGACACCAGTGTCCCAGTCTCCCTCAGTCCAATATTAGAGTTGATGGGTTTTTAGGTCAGTCCAGGTTTTCTTTTTTCTGCCTTACAGAATGAATAGAGGAATAGAGGAGGAAAAGCAGTCTTTTTCCTGCCCTTTAGCTGTCTTGTCTGCTTAAACTGAAAACTCATTAGGCAATGGCTAAGTCTGGTATGAGGTTTGACTGTAGGCCTAGGTATTACCCACGTGTCTGATTTGAGATTTTCTCTTAGTCAAAATACTGAGATGATGCTGTAGTCAGTGTATGTAATGCACTGCCCTAACTGGAGCAAAGAGTCCATAATAGAGGAGAACTCTTAAATGAGCATTTGAGATGTTTGCTTGAAGTTCAAGACGCCAGGTCATGCTCCTGAGCTGAACAAGAGTAGTCTTCATTGTGCTGATATAGGCACGCTTTCAGGGGCCCCACAGAGAAATCTGCACCTTCCATCCGTGTTCGTGAAGGCTGTGATTCCAAGATGAGAGACAAAAGGAATGAGTCCATCAGAAACCCCTGAAACTTTTTAATTTTCCTTTTATAAAAGCTAGAGCATAGACAAGGACAAGGTGACCACTGCCTTCTCCCAGGAGTCATCTGAGGAGGTGGCCAAGCTATAAAAATATGAGTTTACTTTGGGGGATATGCATAAAACTTCACTTTAGCCAGTGCAAAGAAGCTTGACAGGGGCTCTGAGGAGCTCTCAGAACTTCTCTCCATTGACTGCAGTGGGACACTCGTCTCCCTAAACCAAGGCTGAGAATACATCATTCTACTCCCAGCCCAGAATGGTGTTTAGTGCATCTTTTTGTGCCTGCATGGCACTGCCAGGATCTAAAACTTCCTTTGTGACAGGCAGCTATAAATCCTGCATCCCCTCCTCCTCACCAGCATCTGCAGATTCTCCACCAGGGCATAGTGGTTTGCAGTAGGTCCATTTTGTTGCTATTTCTCCCTTTGTTTTATCCCTCAGAAAAGCTTACTCAGCATTATATAAGTTCTGTGCAACAGAAAGCTCCTTGTGAACACTTTTATAATATTACCCTCTTTAAGACTGCTCCCATTAAGGAGCTTAAAAACTTCTTGAGGTCTCCAGGCTAACACAGTCTGAAGACTGGCAGTGTTTTCTAGCCACCTCTGACAATGTCATTTGCTTGAATTGCCAAAATCCCCTCTCTCCCCTGTTCTTACAGGCACTACAAGTAGTTTCTGAAACAATTTAAAGAATACCTGACAGATTCTGCTGAAGCTGAATATCCTCACGGGGCAATGGAGAAGTCAGCAGGGAAATGGAGACCATGCAGCTGTGTCCTGCTGTCACAAGGCAGTCTGGTTTAATTTTCATTCAGCTGCTCCTAGCTGGTCACTTCTATGCCTAGCTTCAAAATGCTAATCCAGAATTTCTTATTAATTAATGAACTTTGCCCAGTGGGAATCTACTTACTGGGGGATATCTGTGCCTGAGACAAGCAGCTTCTCTAGAAGTCTAATATCCTCAACAGAAGATGCTCAGTAAACCCAACTGTGTGCATACACACTAATTAATATGTAATAAATACACCTAGTAATGCCACTGTTTAAAGACTGGCTCATAAATGCTGACTGGACTCAAGGAGCTGTAACAATTCGTAATGAGCAATTATGAGCAATAACTTTCTTCTTCTTTAGTGCTTTGGAAAATGTCTATCTAGCGACAGTGTGAAATAAAGACTTGCAGGAGCAAATGGAGCAGCTCAAACTGTGGCTCCTCTCCACCAGCCAGCCTATAAATGGAATGATTTCTGTCGTAGCCAATTTCACTAGTGCTTTTTGTGGCTTGTCCTTGCCCTGGTCCCATTGACACTAATGGGACAATATTTCATAGGCCAGTTAGTCACCACTAGGTAGCAACATCCTTCCTTCTTTTGCAGGATGGGAGGAATTTCAGCTGTGTTGTTATGGTTCAAATCATATTCTCACTGCCCTAAGAGGTAGTCCAAATTCTTTCACTCTCTTGCTGTAGAAACTACCGCCACACTCTCTCTGACCTTTATGAGGACAAGAAGCTAATGATAACACTCTCTGTTCGTTTCAGAAGAACCCAAACACTCATACTAAAATAACCTAGAAAGCACCTGTTCCCCCTTATTCTTATGGCAGAGCGCTTAAGGTGTTCAGCAACATCAAACCAGTGAGCTTTGAATTGTCTGCTCAGAAGAGGGAATGCTGTCTGTGTCCCAGGGCATGCGGGTGGATTAGAGGATCTCTTGGATCCATTTAAGTATGAATCTACAGGGCCACGGCCAGAGCAGATCTGAGAATTTGGAGGGTGTGAATTTAAAGGGTGGCTGGGGTCAGGAATGCAGACTGCATGTATTTGTAACGCACTGCTGTGGAGATTATCTGTAAGGATGAGGTCTGGGACATTCAGGTTTCAAAGCACATCTCTTGTTGGAGAAAAACAAACATTTGTATCTTCCATCCCTGTTTGAAGGGTGAAGGTAACCAGCCTTACTTTTTTAACACAAGTTGTACAGTGGACTGGAGATAGCTCAAATATGATTTCAGAACTACCCTTACATTTTAGATGAAGTTATTTGAGAAGCCACTAAGGTTTTCTGATTATTGATTGCCGTGCTTAAAATACAGTGACAAATGCTCTATGCTGAGACCTATCCCTACTAATGAGATGGAATGAAAAAAAATATTTGGATGTTAGAAGGGTAACATCAGCAGCATCAGTCCCTCTGAGAGATCTCAAATCTCAGACTGCAATTGCCTATCACTTTGTAAAACTTTGATCTGAAGCATCTTGGATAATAAGTTAAAACACTGGCTTATTTTCATTGATCATATGCCAATAAATACACCCTCTGTTATCTCTGGACAATTTCATGTCCATTGTTCTCTTCTCTCTCAAACTGTTCAGACATCTTCAGTGCATAAAAAAAAGAGAACACATGATATGGTGTATTTGTGGGTTACCTTTGAGTTCAGACTAATTTGCTGTCACGTGATTTCTGAAAGACTAACACATAACTGTATTTTGCTAGTGCTTTTGTAGACTGCAATAATTTTTCTGAAAAGATAATTTAACTAGACAGGACTCTTCCTGAAACTTTAGTACAGAATTGGTTGTGGATTTACAAATAAAAATGTTTGAATGATCTGGCTGCCAGATGAAACCTCATCAGCACTTTGTATTATATTATATTTTTATATGATATTATATTTTTATATGATATTATATTATGGTTTGCTTTGCTTTGCTTTGCTTTGTTTTGGTTTAGTTTAGTTTTTAGCTCCATTGGAATGTGTTTTTCCACTCTTCCAGTAGCAGTGTGATCAAATTACAATAAACAATATATCCTTAACAGTGTGGGTTCTGGTGTTCTGGCTAACTAAGAATAGCTATTCATTGCCTCACCCCAGAAGCCAGACTATATAAGGGTTACTAGCTCTAGTCCAGTACAGACCCAGACTGAAGATCTTTCTGGGAGCAGTGGAGGAATCAGCTACTTTCAGGAGAAAGGTGTACGAAGAACTTAAATCTTGGATTCTGCTCCAGTTGCAGTAGAAACAAGGGTCTAAACCCAACTTCAGGAGGGATTTTGATATGCCTTGGCTCTCTTTGCCAAAAGAACCGCTCCATTCTGTTGCTGGCCAGGGGCTACAGTATAGATGAGAAGTGACTGAGATGACAGCCACATGGGTGAATTTGCTCTTCCCTAATACTGCTAACAGCAGCTGTCCAGGAAAGCTTTTCTGTTAGAGGAAGAGCAGCTGTAGGCATTATGCCTAGTGAAATCCAGAAAGTACAACTACCTGCCATGTATCCTTATGTTTTCATTACAATCAAACTCTTCTGAGTCCTTTTGTAGAAGGGAATGAAATCACATGTTTTCTTCTGTCCAGCCTGATTCACTAGAGCAGCTCGTGTTTAACTGGATACAAATGAATGAAATGCATGCTGTGTTCAAGAGACCAAATATCAATTTCTGCTGGCTACAAAGGAAATATTTTGAAGGACACTTTCTGTTGATCAAACACCAGCTTTCTTATTTCCCCTGAAGTCCACTTCCCTTGTCTGACCATAATAGAAACAAAGAGTGTGAATATACAGCGTGGAAGGCTGGGCTCCAAACTTCAGCTGCATCTTCATCAAGAAGTAGTCTGTGATCCTCTGTGTACACCATGGCCAAGTAACCTAACCTCTCTGATGAGTCCAGCAATCGGTCAAGCCACAGGGATATTTAGACTTTAGGAAATGGTGCAAAGAGATTTTTTTCTTCCAGGAAGATGTTTTCCTAACTCTTGATACCAGTCAGGAGTCACTGGGTGAACTACTTGCAGTCTGACAGCAAATCCTCATGGACTGGGACTTTCATAAGGTTTCATCTCAGAAGCATTACATAGGCTTATTTTGCAGTAAGAGAGATTCAGGTATGTACTAGTGAGGTGATACTGGTCTGTTCCTAACCAACTTTTAAAGGAGAAAGAACAAATGAACAGCTTGGAAGTCACTCCTCATCTCCAACCAACTGAGACTCCAATAATGGCAGCTAGGCTTAGCTCAGACTGCATATTGATTCTTGATTACCATATCCAGTGAGAGCATTACTATTCAGGTTACTGATGGTGATAAAGTAGGTCGTTAACAATGAGCCAGGACAAAGCAAGTGATTTTAATAGTTGAAATGTTATCCTCTCTAAAGAAGTCATAATAATAATGCAATATTATTGAGCCTTTCTAGTCTGAGGGCATCTGTCATCTGTCTGCCTAAAACTGATAGGGTAGAGTGCATTTGAATTTCTTCTGCAGGAAAGAAATGATAAAGCTTTATCACTGCTCTCTTTTTTCCCCTTCTTTGCTGCCTGAACATGCCAATAACTGCATTTTGTCCCTTTTCTTCTTTTGTTGCTTTTAAAAAAATCTTGCTACACATGGGAACTCATTGCTACACAGGACAGTACTGACCTGTACTGCAGATTTACTGGCTAAGTTGACACAAATGGAGGGTGACCGTGATTACACACAGATATTCTCATATCAGAAGTAATGAAAAAAGTAGTCTCCGTAAAGGCAAATGGTTTTATTCCTGCTTTGTGCTTTCTATTCATTTGTCTATGAGAAATCCACACCAGAATGTGCTATTCCCAATGTGTATGAAGGTATTATGTGTTCCCACTGACAACCACTCACAGACGAGTGCTCCGTGGTGAAAGTGCCAGAAGCACCGCCTTTCCTTTTCAAGGGTGCAGAAGACATGCAGCTTCCATAGATTTCAGTAAGATCCCTGAACATTCAGCATGTCAGAAACAGTACAGAAAACACTGGCAAATAATATTTATGCATATGGGTTACCTAACAGCACCTGAGCTGGCACAACAGGTTTTCATAACACTGAAATGACACTGCAAGATTTGATAACCTGTGCTCTGAAGCGTAGCAACACCGATAGTAATACCTTACTCAGATACACCCAGGGGTTGGATGACTCAGGACACTGAACATGTCTAATCTCCAGGTCATTTGATTTAGATCTCAATGACTCCTGAATCTGGTAGCAACAGAAAATGTAGCTCTAACTGTCCCATGCATGTTGATTTAGAAGGGACAGCCTGCCCATCAAGCTTTACACCTGCCTAATGTATATTTATTCATGACTTTTTAATGTGGTATCATCTCTTTCTTTGTAGCGACAGACCTGCAGTATTAGAAACATAAATGAACTATTTATGTGAGAACATGATTAAAATGCTGATTTGGGCTGCACCCAGAAAGATGTTGCCTGGATCTTTACAAAAGAAAGGGCTAGTTAATGTTAATGTATGCAAATACTTATCCAGCCATCTAATTTGATCTGCTTTGGAACTTAACACGATCTCCATCATCAGACTCTCTGAGTGACTTTTGTTTAATCAGCTCCTACTGCTTAATGAGTGGGGTGATTAACATACAAGCAGAGGATTTGATGTGCAGCGTGTCCGATGCTAGTGGAGGACAAGACCTAATAGGATTTCTCCTCTCTACTTTTCTCTCTTTCCCAAAATGTGAGGTTTCTTATATGCTAAGCATAACCCCAACCCATTATCAATTAGCTTGCTATCAGTAAGTCATTATGGGATTGCTGTACCTACTAACATACAGGAACAGAGCATTCCTAGAATATGATCACACATGATTATAAAATATATGTATACTCCCCCTTCCATGATAACAACTGAAGCACCCTCATAAGCTCTTCTTATTAACATACTCATGACTATCCTAGTCAGATGCTTCTCAGTATCAAGATCTGAATCAATTCACCTATCTCTTCTGCAGGTATCTACTTTTCTCTGAACAACTACGGCATAGGAACGTGCTGGTCAGTAAAACATCAGCATGCTTGCAGGAGTTACTGCATGTAGCCCACTGCACACAACTGCTCAGTAATCACCTGCATAATTATGAATATGTGCAGTGGGCAACACACAGTGACTCTTCCAAGCCGTCTGTGTGTACTCAGGATAGGGATAGCTGGATGTGTAGATGATACTGAAGAAAAATGGACTGATGTACCAGATGTAGAAGCCTGTAAGTCCAGTCTGCTATTCTTGTGAAGACTAAGTATTATGGAGTAGATGACTGAATCCCACTGACTACAGAGTGAGAGCATAAGTAGTGTCTGGGCAAGCAAGCTCCCAGCTCAGGAACCAATAATCAAATCGTGTTCTTTAAAGATGATTCATACTTAATGCAACCTTCTGAAACAGTCTTGGTTTTGGAAGATCAAATCCAGTGAGGTGTGAAATCCTACAAACTGCCCCTCATGTCAACTGAAGTTGCAAGTGATCAGCAGGTGCTCAGCACATATCAGCCTTATGTCTAATCTTACTATAAATTCAACTATTAATAACTCTGCCAAAGAAATGCCCATACCACTTCCTACTCACATCCTCTAAATGTAAATTGGAGTTGGTCTTGTGTCAGCTAACAACTGAGGTGCTTCTTGCAAGAACTCACGCTCTCTGAGCCAAACCACACCCTCCAAAATCTTCAGTGGCTTCTAATCTGGGGAAAAAAAAAAAAAAAAAAAAAAAATTCCTGGTGGTCTTACAAGAATTTAGTCTTATTGTTGAGTATCTCATATATCTTGCTCTCTCACTTATGCTACATAATGCCATGAATTCAATGCCTGCCAAAAGCAGGTACCCGACAGAGGTGCGATCTAGTGGCCTAAGGAACTGAGACTTGCTCTCTGTTAACAGGAAGCATGAAAATTAGAATTGCTGCTTCTCCTCTGCTCCTGCAGGTACAAGACCATTCATGTCCCCTGATGGTGATCCTGAAACTCTGTAACCCAGAATCTCTGGCAGCTATGTTGAATTGAATGTTTTTGTCAGGGATATCCTCGATTATTGTTCAGTTTTGTTTGCACCAGTAGTGCCACATCCTTCCTTGTTGTGCTTAAACCAAGCAGGACTCCTGTGATCTTCGTATGTCTCCTCTGATCCTAGCGTATCCTAGGTCAGTTTTGACTGTAACTGCTAGGATTGGTTAAAAAAAATACTTTTAAACAAAAGCTCCTTAAAACTCCTTTTTCCATCAGGTAATATCTAAATAACAAGCTGTTTCCAAAGCCTGGAGGCAGCTGTTTGCATCTGAAGAAATGCTCCCAAAATGAGTTTGACAGCTGTACTTCTTGTGGAAGAAATCACTCATGCAAAGTTATTCCTGCTCATGGATGCTTATCTTCCAAGACCTGGGCAGAATCGACTTCGGACTGAGATCACCTTTTCTGCCAGGCTTGTGTCAATGCCTCTCCCACATGACAGCCTTTCTGGAACTGCTCTTAGGCTCCTTTAACTGAAGAGCATATTTTAAAGCTGTGTTATTGTTACTCCTCATTTCCCCCTCCTACACAGCGTGAAATCCTAACACGCAATCAAGCGGCTAACCCCAGGACCACTATGCTTAATGTTCTCCTAATGCCTATCATTAGGAAGTATAAATGCCAGCGAGTTGTCTGGGTGCCTTATAAAATAAGTATATCCATCTTTGGGGACAAATTATAGCAGCTCTTCAAAAGCAGAAGAGGCTGCACAGCAGGGACACACGAAGGGAAACTTTGGCCAAAACCAGCACGATGCTCGTGCTGCCTGAAATGCCCATGCAGAACAGGGCTTTTATTTTATAGCAGTATTGAAAAACCTCCCATGCAGTGAACTGCTCAATACTTCATTTATCTATTACATCTTGCAAGGGTACAGGACTGAGTTAACTCTGCCAAGATTTTCAGTACAGGAGGTTAATATAAACCCAACACATTTCTTCCAAGCCCTATTGTACTCAACAACTAGAAATAACAGCTTGTCTGCTTCCTGTACAGTAGAAGCAAAGAAATAGTAGGGCCTTTAGAAGGAGAACCTGAATGCAAGCCAATCATCTTCCTTCTGGCTCCTGCTGGCTCTCGTCTCCAATTACAAAGGAATAATTCACTATCTAAGCTATTTCTACAGCATTTCAAACTGGGCACTGAAGTATCAAAAGTTATTGTTAGCCTGCCGTGCTCCTGAGCAGGGAAATAAGGAGGAGATAATAGAAAGACAGAAATGACCCAGATCAGTGAGATATTCTTTATGGTTTATCACAAAGGAGTTTCCCAAGAGACCTTCATGTCATGCCCCATGCACACATGCACACACACACATGCACAACCCAGAAAGATAATGAGGGAGGGAAAACTGCAATTTGCATCGGTAGGGACACTGGTTTCATTCAGGACATTTATTCTCATAAAAATATATTCCCTTTATATCTCAATGTGCATGGCCGTACTTTCTCCTCTAGATGACAGTGTGTCTGCTTGGAATCCGGAGCTGGAATACCAGGAGCCCTTCAGCACTGGCAAAGTCATGTGGAAGAAAATTGCACCAGCACCTGCACACACTATTCTTGTCTCCAGTGATTTCTGTGCAATTCAGAGTTGCTTGCTTAAGGACTCAAAGCCACTGAATCTCAATATCTCAGCAGCAGCTAATATTATATATGTACAATTCGAGGTGTGAGCAAAGCTGCAGAAATGGTTTGCGTATGTATATGTCTGTATATCCACGGTTACCTCTTGGTTTGTCTGTCTGTTTACAAATATCATGAGGCCAAAGGCTGCAAAGTAATCTGCAGCCCCAGGCAAATCTATTTACTACCAGGTAAAATTCTGTGCAGGAGTGGACTAGCAGTACCGACAAGCTAGAATAGTAAAACAGACTGGATTTAGACACTGCAAAGAGTCTAATAGCTGGGTTTTAAGCTGACTGCATGCACTCCTTGGATCCCTCTGGGGGAGAGAGATTTCACTGGGGAGGTCTTGGAAGTTAGGCTTGCATCTGAACTCCCCTGGAACGCCTCTGATTTCTCCAAGGTTATTCCCGATTTATTGGGAAGTAATTGGGATCAGATTCAGACTCATGACAGTTCAAATGTATAAATAGTACAAACAGATTAATTAGCAACAAAGCAGGAAGTAAATGCAGATGGCTCTAAGGGAATTAACAGAAATGCCACTCCTTTTAGTTTGTGCCTCAAAAGTTGACAGCAGGAGTCAGCAGCTCATACCTCTTTCCTGACAAATTAAAGACTAAATTTCTTTCCTGTTTCACCAGTTGCAGGATAATTTTACACACTCCTCTGCATAAGATGGCTCCATAGGATCAGGTCAAAATCCGGATGACAGGCACCTGATACAATGAGAGCCAGGTTTGGGGATATTTTCCTGTTGGCATCAGTGTGCCATTAGTCATCCCCTGATTAGGAATATTTTTGTGGACAAGACAGACCACAGGGCTGGCACAGATGGGGAGGAGGGTGTTGACACAGAAGTCTGAGCTTCAAGTGCAGGAAGAGTTATCTATCTTCAGAGATCTGGAAAGAGACTCCAGCAGAAGTGAGATGGAGAAGGTGAACCCTGAAGAAAGTTCCTTGATGACTCATCACCCCCCGAAAAAGAAACACACACCTTAAAATTGATTCCTTCCTTCTTTGTTTGTCTGGAAGATGGAAGAGTGAGATTTCTTAGCTTGCTCTGAACGTGGGCTGCCAGTTTCACGTTGCACTGTCAGAAGGCTGATACCAGCCCAGGTGTCTACAAATTGACTCACAATTTTACTCTGTGTAATGAATAAACAAACCTTCCTCTGTAAGATTGAATTAATTTGGATTTATTTGACTAGGTATAGACATTGCAGATGTTTTAATTTAGGCAGTTTGCACTGTTGAAGTGGCTGGGCTGGCGTAGCCTTCAATTTTTGTCCGTGCAGGCAGAATTCAGAGTGGTTCTTGCAGGCTTTTTGACCATGGGAAGGACAAATCCAGCTGAATATCAAGAGAGGAAAAGAAGTTAAGTGAAGTTTAACTAAAGTGCATGGAGTGGTTGCCATAGCAAAAGTGATGGAAGCTTCTTCACTTTAGCTGTTGAGAGCAGGACTGACAAATGCATGTGATACTATACTCTCAGGAACATTTCCACATCTGAGACAAACATCTCCTGTAATTTCCACTTTCCTGATCAAGAAATAAATTGAGAGAGAAAGGGAGAATTGAGGAAGAAAAATATCCCCTTCTGAAAAGGGATACCAACTCTCCAGACCTCAGGGGAAAGGGAAGAAGCTGTGGATTCAAGGGGGAGAAGTTACAAGATGTCTCCCTCCAACTAAGACCCAAGTGCAGCGATCCAGTTAAATACTCTTTATTTTGGCCTCAGAGTCCCATTGCTTGCCAATGGATGTGTTGACCCAGCCTCTCTGTGGATCTATCTTTAGTTTCTTACCTCAGTGAGGACTCAGATCCTGGGAGCGGATGTTATTGTTAGGTTACAATTCTCAGTTGAATAGCTGATTTTGGCCCATGAGGTCTAATTCCATTCTGATGTGTTTCTTGTGGCTTTGACTGATAACTGCAGCGGGGGCTTTGATCCCTCATTTGTTTCTGTCGCACGGGGAAAAAGGTAACACCAAAGAAAAAACGTTTACTTCCTTTCTTTTCTATGTACAATTTTGATATTCCTTCACTTCCTCAAAGATTTTGTTTTCTCAGATCACACCCCATCAAAGGCTCTAGTTTGTGGGTGAGTAATAGGTTGTTCTCTGTCCTCTCATCATCCACCCACACAAATAGTCTTGCCTGGATCCCAGTGCCATACCATCCTCACGACTGTGGGTGGGTATGCTAGAGCTTCTACAGAGCAGTAGTAATTGGAAAAAACCCAAAGTTGTGGTCTTGCCTGGGTCAGTCCCTGCTAGTGGGGTGCTAGAACTTGGGGAGAGCACGCTGCAGTCAATGCAGAGGGACAAAGGAACTCAGAAGTCACAGAGTACCAGCTACAGGTAACTGTGTCACACAGTATTTTGAAAATCGTTTAAGCTTCAACTTACAAATTAATACTCATTTTATGTGTTCCCTCTATTCCTAATAAATATTGCAGAGTGTTGCTGCCCTGGGAGAGCTTTCCAGTAAACAAACAGACTATTTCCTCCTTCCCTTGCTAAAGCTGGTTTTCAAGGCTAGCACATTCTGGGCTCCCAGTGATGTTCCCAATATGGCATCTCCACTAAATAATATCTTTTGGGGGAAAATAAGTTGCAAGACTGTCTGGAGCTAGGTGTCTTGTAAACTCCTCTCCTTGTAGGTCACACATATAGCTTCCACCAGTCCTTGCCTCTTAGCAACCTATCTTTTGCTGTATAATCAATTTTAGCCTCTTAAATCTACATCTGAGCTCTCATTCTGTTTCAGCCCATCTCCATAGAAAACTAGAAACCAAGAGGTGGGCTTGAGTTTTCTTCTTTCAAAGTCTTGCCTTACCCTCCACTGCTTTCTCTCTTGCCATTTTAATTCTGTTACTACAGCAACCTTGTATTTCTTGCTTTGGCAAAGTTGACATGTTAGCATGGGGACACACACAAGGCCTCTCTAATCAGCATTTATGTGGTCTAAAACATTTAGCTCATCTGCTCAGAAGACTTATTAAAATGTTCGACCCATCTGCTGTGGGAGGCTCAAGTGAAACTGGAGCCAACATTTTCCCACTCGGTTTCCTGTCATGCAGCCTGACCAAAGCCTCTCATTTCAGCAACACACAGCAATGGTGTGTCTCCACCATAAGGCAGAACGTTTGCTTGTATGTGGTCTTTGGACACACTTAAAAGGATGTCAGTTCAGTCTTCTGCAGTGAGTGTTGGATAAAACGCTGTGCTGACATTTGCCTTTCAGAGTGCTAAATGCCAGAAAAATCATTTGACTGCAGCACAAGAAATTCAGAGCAACATCTTTCAGAATGTTTCCTTCGCCCTCAGACGCTCGGAAGGAGATGTTTATGGCAGCAGGTTTCCAAAGAGCTGGTTCAATGGATGGGACCAGCCCCGAGGGAGTCCTTCAAAGGAGCCATGTAACCTGGCTGGCAAGCTGGCATCTCCTTTTCCTACTTTTAAGCATCTAATTTTCTGGAGAGCTGTGCAACTTGCTCTGTTCAGTTTTGATCTACTCTGTTGCTCTTGCCCCCAGAGGAAACACCACAATTTCCTTTAATTCCCTCTCCATTATCTGATACTGTTCAGTCTGCCTGGAGGTGATCTGTGTTATGTTGCCTAAGTCTACATCTTTCCTGGGGGAGTTGGAGGCAGTGGTGATTTTGTAAGAAGTATAGCTACCATCATCTGACTAGTTATAGCCATATCTGTATCTGCAATTGCTCATTCACAAAAGTATTCCTCTCCAGCTTGCTATGAATGTTGGACTCCTAGCAAAATGAAGTTTTCCGTTATCTTCACTCGGCAGTCCTGGACATGGCCATGGACTATGTTAGGAACCAGAAGGTAGTTTGATACTTATTTGCCCTGAGACTTGTCTGCGACACAGATGCCGTTGAAGGGAACAGCAGCAAGCTGGAAACAGGACATGGGCTGTGGAGAGAAGCTACAGGGTGAAAATTTGGCCAGTGGAAGATGAATGAGTACAATCTGCAAAGGTAACTGCAGCGTGAGGATGAACAGCAAACAAAAATACCTTCAGCCAACTGTCTGGGAAATCACTGTAAATTGACTAAGGCATCTCTGAGAGATGGTTTAATCACACAAAGCTCCGTTTGCTCATCTCAGCTAATGTAGCTGATGGGTGTTTGTAGTCAAATTCCCTTCACAATGATCCTGTTTAGAAACCAAGTTGCATGGAGGGAAACCTGCTAAACAGTCAGTTCATCTCCCCATTACTGGGGGACTTTACTTCTTTAAGTAGCTCTAGGGATTACTGAGGTATTAAGGAAAGTGCTGTGACATTGAACTGTATTTCCTCTGCAAGAGGATGTCAGTGTGTAGGTGTCACCTCTTTTCATGACAAGGAGTCTGTGAGGCTTGTGAAGGGTTTTTTTGTGTGTGCGTGATGCTGTTTTGCTTTAGCTTTTTAATGAGGAAAGAAAAAAAATCCAGTGTCACTGTCTATATTAGGGACTTTAAAAGGGCTTAAAAGCACTAGGAAGGCCTTTAAAATGCAGACCTCATACTAGAGATAAAGTATCTAACCAGAGAAGAGATATGCTTTGATGCCTTAGATGTATTTGTTTGTTTGTTTTAGAGGGGAGAAAAGAATGGTATGTTTTACTGATACAGCTATTAACCATCAAGATTGCCCAAAGGCATCAGCAGGTTCATTTAAAATGTAAATGAGCTTTTCTGGCATTCGGTTGTTCAGATTCTACAGGCTGCTATTATGTGAAATTGGATGGGGCCTTTCCGTGGCACAGCTGAACAGTTAGGCTGGCCTCCCTCTTCCACCCAATTATGACCAACAGGAACAGACACCCCTGTGGGCCTGAGAGCTTCTCTCCGGATTAGGAGACTTGCTTTATTATAGAAGACAGGGGCAATTAACTGAGTCCCTGTGCTGCTACTGAATGGTCTCTTTGGGAAATACCACTTAGCATTGCAAACGGCAAGTGAGCATTTATTCATGGCCTTCTACACCCTTTTGGGAAGTACCATTCTCTTGAATTAATGTTTGGAGGCTACTGGCTAAAACCGAGTAGAAACCACAAAATGCAAGGCTGAGGAAGGCTTTTTCTTTTTAATACTTCATCACTGCATGCCTTGAGTTTACATGGAGTTGCACTCACCAGTGAGATCCCCTCCCCAACAGCACCCTGGCAGATCACTTGGAATAACAGCTGAAGGAATACTTTTGCCTTGGAGTGATGCTGCATCAGGGACATGTTAAAGACTTGTATTGTCACTTTTTAAAGTTCTGCAATGTTTTTAATCCATAAAAGAAGGCTTGGGAGGCATGTCGCCCACTTAACGGGTAAGTCGTGCTGTAGTGGATGATCCTGATCTCCCAGAGAAGGCTGGTTAAAAACCATGAATTCCATTGTGCAAAGGATGTCAGGGTTTTGCCATTCGGATTTGTTTTGATGTGGAACAAAACACGATACCGTCACTGCTGATTTGGAGCTTGGGGATGGCAGAACTACTGACATATGAGCAAGGGTTCAGCTGCAGCAGCAGAAGGCTCAGAGTGGCAAAGCTGGTTTGTGGCACAGAGACAAAACAGCCAGAGGGATCCCTTTTCCATGGGATCCTGTCTGGTAAGGCCTGATCAGGTTGGCCTTGAAAATCCCACTTGTTTACCAAACCAATGTGTAAGAAAGCATTTTTGTGAGTTAGGAAAAATGATTTCCCTTTCATGATGATGATGATGATGATGATGATGATGATGATGATGGAAATGCAGTATTGCAAATGTTCCTAGACTGGACAATGTTTGTCAGCGTTTCATAGAGCTTAACTGTACATGGCTCTGCATGTACATGCACACCTGGGATCCACAACCTAAATTCATGGATGTGTTTAGCAGGGAAATATCAACTGCATATTGAATAAGTTTTTTTTAGTGTTAAATAACATTAAACTTTTCCATTTCCTTTTTTTTGCTGTGTGTTTGAAAATTGTTGCATTTTTCAAAATGTGTTGAAAGTACTTAAGATGAATTGTCCTGCTGAAGAGAAAAAGGGTTTCTTATCTAGAAACAAGTTTCCCAACTGCACTGCGTTTTGTATA
Source organism: Buteo buteo (assembly GCF_964188355.1). Taxonomy (NCBI): domain Eukaryota; kingdom Metazoa; phylum Chordata; class Aves; order Accipitriformes; family Accipitridae; genus Buteo; species Buteo buteo. The sequence continues at coordinate 7,725,162 of NC_134194.1, forward strand.
AGTAGGGTTAAACAAATCAAGGAAAGCAGAAACACCAAAGCAGATCTTAATTTCTGCTTCTATATCAGTCTTTCCATTACTTCTGCATATTATGGTTTGCATTCCAGCCTCCGGATAGGACTTGCATGCCACTATTAAACATAATCAAGCACTTGGAAAACTTATTTCCAAGTATCTAAAATGGAACCATGATTTGCATGTAATTAAAATTAAAAAGAACTAACATGAATCTTTTCCATAGGTTTTGAACATACTGCATCCAAAAGGAACTCACCATGCTCTTTTAAAAACACTGCCAGTTACCCTAAACGATACAATTTTTTTTTCATTTAAAATTTCTTATTAAATTTAAAAAAAACCAAACAACACTCTTGGGACACATTCAAAACTTGAAAAAGTAAGAAAACAGCATGATGGGTAAGAAAAATTAATTTCTCTTACAGTGAAAGATTTTAAGGGAGAGAGAGAAGGGCATTTCTTTTTGTGATTTACAAGGATCTTGAGGTAAGCTAGGTGTATTGCTATTTGCTAGCTCTGCTTCTTACAGTATAGGAAGCTGGCTGGGATGAAGTTATTTTGATGTTCGATAGTGTGTTGTAGAAGGTTACTGGAGCTCCATCATCACCCATGCAATGATATAATGATTTATTGTTGTCAAAGCCTTCTACACAAGGGATAGAACAATCCAAGCTTCAGCATTCAATAGAGACACATTGTATTCATTTAAAAAAATAAATATATGTGATGCTGGGACTGCCTGAAACAGCTGATCTTATCTTGTAACATTGGCCGTGGGATTGCAAAACCGTCCCTGGCAATGCTTTATGTCTCTGCTTTGCTGAATAGTGGAATAAAAAAGAAGAAAATTTGTAGGAGTGAAGCTTATGGCAAAAGAACAGGGAGGATGCGAGTTACACGCTTGCAAAAAAATTGTGTCTGCCACAGCAGGGCAAAATGTGCTGAATTACACTTGAAATCCACGCAGAACTTCTGCTACTCCACAGTTCTATTATAAGCTGAGTTCTCTTTGAATTTCTTATCCTGAATTTTGTACCGATCCAAGGTAGGCGTCTAGACAGTACATCTCTTTATGCTGATGGGCTTATTGAAAACTGCCTTCCTCTACTTTGCTTTTCTATGATTAAGTTAGAGAGGAAGGTGGTATGGGGCATCCTGGAGCAGGCGATGTGCACAAGACATCCCAACTCCTTGAATCCTGCCGATAGGGTAGTTATCCTTGGCCCAGCGTGGAGATGCCGTACAGCCAGTCCAATGGGGATTTCCTCCTTAGCCGGGAACTGAAAGGAAAACCTCCATCAGTGTGTCTACCCCATCTTCCATCTCTTCCACTGTAGGATGTTATGTTGGTCCAAGTAAGGAAGATTTTTTTATTTCAAGAGGCAATGAAGTCATCGCTGGTTGGGGTATCTTTGCTTGGCTTTGGACAAATGCATCTTTTTCTCTGATATTCATGGGGGAAGGCTGAACTCTTCACATATAAGGCCCTGTATGGATATAACAGCTAGCGGCAAGTTCTGTGCATCCTTGCTTTTTGCATCACCTCCCTGATTTCTGTGAGTTTGCAGGGGATGTAAAGCAGCCTCCTCTATCCTGTCGCTGCTGCTTCTGCCTCCCTTACCTGCAAGCCCAGAGAAGTTGTAAACTTCTTTGGGAAGCGGGGGAATGATCTGTGCGGAGCAGAGCAGAGAGGGGCTGAGGTACCACCGCCTGGTACTCCTATGAAATAAAAGCTCCAACATGGCTGGCTGCTTTATAGTAGGTTATCTTTTAGTACATTCTCCTCACGGCAAGGCTGACATTTGATTTTATTAACAAAACAGAGAAACTAGTGCAGAATTAACAGAGGGAGAGATTAGATTACTATAGTAAATATTCTTTGGTGATAGGAGCATAGGTCCGGAAAACTGGGAGCTGGGCTCTGCTTTGCTATATGGACTGGAATGGATTATTCCTCTTCACCTCTGTTTTCCAGCTTATATTGTCAAGAATGTTAACAGCCCTCAGGAAAGGATGTGCTGATATTTATACCTTAGATGTAGGAAAAGGCACTAAGATCTTGAGATAAGTAAGGCAGAGAGAGCACTAATGACATACCAAATTCCGCTCGTATTTCTCTGCAGTAAGTGGATACTTATAGAGCTGAAATTATCACCCTGTATTTTCTACTTGCACAAACTTCGGGGGGGAGCACGTACAGGAGGAATACGGTGGAGATGAACTGCTGGCTGGCTTTGTCAGTTGGCTGGGGAGCGTGAGCCCTTGCCGGGAAATCACAAGATGGCGCTAGGAGAAATAATGTTCAAATGTTCCTTTTTTTAGGCAATTCAAGCTGGAAAAAGATTTATTTGTGAAATTGTGACTCAGTTCCTTCGGTAAGAAGTATTTGCATCAGCCAGAATTTGTTGAGTGGCTGAACAGAATAATTCCTCTAATTCAGGGCTAGTATTCAGAGCTTACATGCACACCAGCCAAAGGAAAAACAGAAGTGTTGTGTAATAAATCACTTACATTAGGCAGTCATTTTTTACTGTTCCTGTTAGCTTCATTTCAGTTTTAATCAATATTTGCTAGGATTTGTTAGGCTATATGGACAAATCCTGAGGCCTGTACTTGATTCCTATCAAAGCACGATGGTTATTAAAGAGAATGAGAAGTTTGCCTGAGTGAGAACCATGTAATAAGCTGAAGATTTTGAGATCTGAATTAATCACACTTCTTCACTGCTCTACAAACAGATTGACTTCCCCTTGCAACCCTTCTTGCAGAGAAGTTTGCTCATTTTGGAAGCTGGAGAAGTTCATTTTCAAGTAGGTTAAGCCAAAAGGTGCCAAAAATGCATTTTTCTCCTAGTCTATTATTGTATCTTACACTGTAAGTGAGAAGTAGCTTCACCAAGGAATTGATTTCTTGCAAAAGAAACTGAAGCCATGGCTGGAAGATGATTTTCATAACAGATGCAGCCCTTCAGCAGGGATTCTCAGCTTCTTTCACTGCTGGATAGAAGCAGGTCTTGAGTTCAATCCTTCTATTTAAATATTTCATTAAGGGCAGGCATGTTTCCTACTCCCCTCTTAGGCCTCCAACTTTCAATTTCTAACTCATCCAAAATCCATCTTCTTTTGTTTTTAATTGAGCTCTTCTATTGTTTTCTACTTCACCTATTAGCTCCCAGGGACATACAACAATACTGTAAACCCCAATAACTGATCTGAAGGTTATTTCAGATCCTAGCACTCAAGCCACAGTTACAGCCATGTGGGAAAAGCAGAAATTAAAACCAAATCCCTCTTCTGGATGGAAGTTTAATTTCAGCAGGGATCCTTTTTTAGATTTCTCTAATATTTGGAGACATCCATACAGGATACTTTATGTAACGCTTGAAGATACCTCATTTCCAGTCAACTGCTGCACTTTTATGTATATGTCATATACATGCAGTGCTCAAGAGGTCTTTTTGAACTTACCTCTCAGGCTGGATAAACTGTATGGTTACTCTCCCAATTTGAGCTGGTTTGGTGGCCTACCTGAAAATTCAGGAGAAAAATATCTCAGTTCAAGACAAGGCAAAGTGGTTTGTATCTATTTTTTTCCAACAAAGTGAAAAGATTTTCATCTTTTCAAGTCGCTCCAAACTGTAAGGGAAGCCAAAACAAAACACAAGCCAAAAAGAATACCCCAG